>NC_052076.1:70774223-71077866 GCF_015852505.1 Tachyglossus aculeatus
GGGCTCACAGTCTTAATCCCCATTTTGCAGATGAGGTAACTGAGGCAAGAAAAGTGAAGTGACTTGCCCAAAGTCACACAGCTGACAGTGGCAGAGCTGGGATTTGAACCCATGACCTCTGACTCCAAAGCACGTGCTCTTTCCACCGAGCCACGCTGCTTCTCCATATTAACCAATGTTGCTTAACCAATATTATTATTGTTGTCAGTATTATCATTATTATTTCCTTCTGTGTAACCTTGGGCAAGTCACTTAACTTGTCTGTGGTTCAATTTCCTCATCTGTAAAATGAGAATTCAATACCTGTTCTCCCTCCCCCATAGACCGTGAACCCTATGTGGGACACGGACTATGGCCGACCTAATTACCTTGTAACTACCCCAGAGCTTAGTACAGTGCTTAATAAATGCCACAATTATTGATTATTATTATAAGCAAGGGAGCAGCATGGCCACGGGGTTAACAGGGCTGGCCAGGGAGAAGCATCCACAGCAAAATATTGTAAATAATTTTGCCTTTTACTGCTCGAGTACTCTCCCAAGGACTTAGTATGTTGACAGGGTCTCCCGCTGAGGCTGAAGGATGAGTCCCGCTCTTGGGGCTTCAGGACTGAGGACCTGCATTGTGAAATCCGTTACAAGGCTAGGGTGTCTGTGCAGTGCCCCTACGCTCTGAGTGCACCAAGAGAGCAGGCGAGCAGAGATGCAGCATAATGTGTTGCACATATGTGTGTTGGACCCCCAGACAGTCAGAGTGAAAACAGCAGAGAAATGATGCTGTGCCTTAGGACCAAAACCCAGAAGGCAGATGACTTAAGAGCCCCAGCAATGTCTGCCCCTCACGCTAAATGACTGTTTTTCAGGATTCCTGCTGGGGCTGTCCATCTCACAGAATGCCCCAGAAGAGTTCGTGCTCAGAAAACTACACTGCTGATTTCAGAGTCACATCGGGCATTGTTCTTCATGCTGACCCAGCATTAGAATCCAGGCTTCCTGTGGTCCAGAGCCAAGCTCTTTCTGCTAGTCCAGCAATAGCGCTCACTGCAGTGTTCTATATGTAATAATAATAATAATAATAATAGCATTTATTAAGTGCTTACAATGTGCAAAGCACTGTTCTAAACGCTGGGGAGGTTTCAAGGTGATCAGGTTGTCCCACAGGGGGCTCACAGTCTTCATCCCCATTTTACAGATGAGGTAACTGAGGCACAGAGACGTTAAGTGATTTGCCCAAAGTCACACAGCTGACAATTGGCAGAGCTGGGATTTGAACCCATGACCTTTGACTCCAAAGCCCGTGTTCTTTCCACTGAGCCACGCTGCTTCTCTGTGCCTCAGTTACCTCATCTGTAAAATGGAGATTAAGACTGTGAGCCCCACATGGGACAACCTGATCACCTTGTATCCCCCTAATGCTTAGAACAGTGCTTTGCACATAGTAAGTACTTAACAAATACCAATATTATTATTATTATTATTATTATTATTATTATTATTATTATTATTATTATTGCCCAAAGTCACACAGCTGACAAGTGGCGGAGCCAGGATTTGAACCCATGACCTTTGACTCCAAAGCCCGTGCTCTTTCCACTGAGACACGCTGCTTCTCTATATGGTAGGCACTCAGTCAATTCTTTTGAATGATTGATCCCCTTTTAGTCTTTCAGGCAAGAGGAAATGAGAGTGGAACGAATGACTTTCTTATTGGCATAGAAAACCCTTCGCTGGCCCCCACCCCCATGAATGTGAAGGGACCAGGGCAGCTTTCCTCTTAATGGTGGTATGGTATCTAGACATGCTTACTCTGCACCAAGTGCTTTTGAGAAAATCAGTTAAGGCTCTGTCCCTATCCCACATAGAGCTCACATTCTAAAGGGGAGGAAAAACAGATATTCTATCCCCATTTTATAGGTGAGGAAACTGGGGCACAGAGCGGCTAAGAGGTTTGTCCGAAGACATGGAGAAGGTAATCAGTAGATCCAGGCCTCAAACCCAGGCCTCCTTATTCCCAGGCAAGTGTTCCTTCCAGAAGTTTACACTGCCTCCTTCGTCCAGTGGTTCAAGTGGCCCAGATGGACAACCTCCATCTGGAGCATGACCACATACTTGTTCCTGGCAGCAGCGGCTTGAACTTATAGGAGCACCAGAACTTGCTCCATGCAGATGGTCAGCATGAAACTTTTCCTGCTCAGCAAATCCTTCCCCCGTGTGAGCCAGTAAATGTCCTGACCTTCAGAAGCTAGTGAGTAAGGAAGCCCAAGGCCTCCAGAAGCCGGGCAGATTCCCAAAATCCCTTGATGCTCTTGACCCAGCTGGCCAACAGTCTATGCTCCCAACCGCTAATGTCTCCGCGGTGGCACTGGGAGGGAGGTCTCAGTGCAGATTTCCAACCAAAAGCATTCTGGGACTAAAGGGGCAGGATTATAGGTGACTTGGAAATGAGAAATTTAATATAAACCTGACCCCAGTGGGATAGGGAGAAGACATCTTCTCTGGAACGGGTACTATTTATAGAATAATATATTGATAGATTGGATCTATAGCTTTCCTTTCTTCCCAAAATGTTCAAGGCACAGTACTTGAAACTTTTAAGCTGCACAGTGATCTTTTGGATAATAAGTATTTTTAAATGTCAAAACAGCAGAGAAGAGTTCAGAGCTGGAGGTGGAGAAGGAAGATGCCAGGAGGAGAGACGGCTGAGGGTTACAAGGAGAAGGTGCAGGAGGTGGAATGAAAAAATGACAATTTCAGTCATTGCATTTGTTGGACTTGAGTGGGGACTGGATGGGGTTTAGGAGGGTTGGTGGGAATCAGAGATGGTGGATTTTGTTAGTCAGTCAGTCATAATTACTGAGCACTTACTGTGTGCAGAGCACTGTATTACATTCTTGGGAGAGTACAATATAACAATATAACAGACACATTCCCAGCCCACAAGGAACTTACAGTCTAGAGGGGTAGACAGACATTGATCTAAATAAAGTTACAGATAATAATAATAATGATGGCATTTGTTAATTGCTTACTATTTGCAAAGCACTGTTCTAAGCACTGGGGAGGATACAAGGTGATCAGGTTGTCCCACGTGGGGCTCACAGTCTTAATCCCCATTTTACAGCTGAGGGAACCGAGGCACAGAGAAGTTGAGTGACTTGCCCAAAGTCACACAGCTGGCAAGTTGTGGAGCCGGAATTTGAACCCATGACCTCTGACTCCCAAGCTCGGGCTCTTTGCACTAAGCCATGCTGCTTCTCTACAGATATGTGGATAAGTGCTATGAAGGGGATGAATAAAGGGAGCAAGTCAAGGCAGTGCAAAAGGAGTGGAAGAAGAGAAAAAGAGGGCTTAGTCAGGGATGATGATGATGGTATTTGTTAAGTGCTTACTATGTGCAAAGCACTGTTCTAAGCGCTGGGGAGGTTACAAGGTGATCAGGTTGTCCCACGAGGGGCTCACAGTTTTAATCCCCATTTTACAAAGGAGGGAACTGAGGCACAGAGCAGTAAAGTGACTTGCCCCAAGTCACACAGCTGACAGATGGCGGAGCCGGGATTTGAACCCATGACCTCTGACTCCAAAGCCCGTGCTGTTTCCACTGAGCCACGCTGCTTCTTCATGTTAATAGAGTTGGTAAACATGTTCCCTGCCCACAATGAGCTTACAGTCGAGAGGACGTGGTTTGGGGTCATTCTTCCTCTCCTACCCAGAGGGATTTCCAACTCCCCATCAGGGCAAGAGGGAGAAAGTCCTCGCTAGAGTGAATGTCCTCGTGGGCAGGGAACACGTGTCTTGATCCTTCTGCAAGGGAAGTCCTCTTGGAGTAGGTGTGCCTTCAATAAGGCTTTGAAGTGGGGGGAGAGTAATTGTCTGTCAGATATGAGGAAGGAGGGCATTTCAGGCCAGAGGCAGGATGCGGGCGAGAGGTCAGCAGAGAGATGGGTGAGAAAGAGGTACAGTGAGAAGGTTAGCAATAGAGGAGCAAACTGTGTGGGCTGGGTTGTAGTAGGAGAGTAGTGAGGTGAGGAAGGAGGAGGCAAGGGGATTGACTGCTTAAAAGCCAGTGGTTTTGTTTAGGAGAGGAAGAGGTTGAAGCACAAGGAAGAAAGCACATCCACTCTTCTGGGCACCTACCCCTGTACTGCTGCTTACTGTGAAATAGATGGCAGCAGCCCCAGTGGGAGCTGTGCAAAGCTGTGCCGTCAACACTGTTGGCTGCAAAGGACAGCTGCCGAAGCTTGCATACGTGCGTGTGTGTTTGTGTGTGTGTGTGTGTGCGCTCGTACTTTTCCCGGGAAATAGAAACGAGAAGCCCAAATTGCAATAACGTCTATTCAAGGAAGAGCATTTCACAAAACTCAGGTGTGAGCCTCCTAGTCAGGGCAGATGGTCCAGGGGCGACCCAGTCGGGAAAGGGCGGTGAATAGGTCTAGAGATGGAAGAGCTGCATGGAGTGAGAACTAGAAGCTTTCTCTACGGGATCCCATGATTCTGAGCTAGGAGCTTGGAAGCAGTGGGAAGGACATTCCTGAGAGAAAATAAGTGGGGACCCATAACTTCCCTCTTCCCTCTGCCTCTGCAGACTCAACACAGAACAGAGCCCACTCCTTGGAAAATGTTGAAGTAGTAGTGGTGGTAGAAGTGATAGCAATAGGACTGGTAGTAGTGTCTGTAGTGGTAAAAATGGTGGTGGTAGACATTATAATAATAATAATTTTGGTATTTGTTAAGCACCTACCATTTGCCAAGCACTGTTCTAAGCACTGGGGGAATAACAAGGCACTCAGGTAGTCCCATGGGGGGCTCACAGTCTTCATCCCCATTTTCCAGATGAGGGAACTGAGGCACAGAGAAGTGAAGTGACTTGCCCAAAGTCACACAGCTGACAAGTGGCGGAGCCGGGATTAGAACCCACAACCTTTAAGTCCCAAGCCCACGCTCTTTCCACTGAGCCACACTGCTTCTCTAAGTAGTCATGGTAGTGTAGAAATGAAGGTTTTAGTAGTAGTGGTAGTATCATTAGTCATTCATTCAATTGTATTTATTGAGCACTTACTGTGTGCAGAGCACTGTACTAAGTGCTTGGGAAGTACAAATTGACAACATATAGAGACGGTCCCTACCCAACAGTGGGCTCACAGTCTAGAAGAAGTCAAAGAGAAGCAGCATGGCTCAGTGGAAAGAGCATGGGCTTTGGAGTCAGAGGTCGTGGGTTCAAATTCCAGCTTCACCAATTGTCAGCTGTGTGATTTTGGGCAAGTCACTTCACATCTCTGTGCCTCAGTTACCTCATCTGTAAAATGGGGATGAAGACTGTGAGCCCCCCGTGGGACAACCTGATTGCCTTGTAACCTCCCCAGCGCTTAGAACAGTGCTTTGCACATAGTAAGTGCTTAATAAATGCCGTCAGTATTATTATTATTATCATTATGGTAGTGCAGGGAGAGTGTAGTAATAAATCTGTAGATGTTAGGAAGTTGATGAGATGACTTGGGATGTTGGGAGTTAAATGGAGAAGGCTTGTTGGGTGAGGTTGAATTCCAGGAGGGATTTGAGCCTGCTGTTGGGTAGGGACTGTCTCTATATGTTGCCAACTTGTTACTTCCCAAGCGCTTAGTACAGTGCTCTGCACACAGTAAGCACTCAATAAATAAATCCCCCCCCCCCCCTTTTAGACTGTGAGCCCACTATCGGGTAGGGACTGTCTCTATGTGATGCCAATTTGTACTTTCCAAGCGCTTAGTACAGTGCTCTGCACATAGTAAGCGCTCAATAAATACGATTGATTGATTGATTGATTGATTGACCTCTGACTCCAAAGTCCATGCTCTTTCCACTGAGCCACGCTGCATCTGTCTGCTCTGCACACAGTAACCACTCAATAAATATTATTGAATGAATGAATGCTGTGTGACCTTTGGCAAGTCAATTCACTTCTCTGGGCCTCAGTTACCCAATCTGTAAAATGAGTTTTGAGACTTTGAGCCCCAAGTGGGACAGGAACTGTGTTCAGCCCAATTGGCTTGTATCCACTTAGTACACTTAGGCGGTTAGTACAACGCCTGGCACATAATAAGTGCTTAATACATACCATAAAAAATGAAGGCTTAGTCAGGGAAGGCCTCTTGGAAGAAATGTGATTTTGGGAAAATTTCTAGTAATAAAACCCTCAAAGAAGTTAAATTAAAATCAGTCGTATTTATTGAGCAATTACTGTGTGCAGAGGACCTGGGAGAGTATGAAGTAACAGTTGGTAGATATGTTCCCTGTGCACAAGGAACTTACTCTCCAGCATCTACAGCTAAATTTGTGTGGAGAGATACCTCAGGCATAGCTTCTCTCCCAGATAGAGCCAATTGATAAATTATTTCATGAGCTCGGGCTATGATCCCTGCATACTTTTCCAGACGCCTTTTAAAAATCTCATTTTTCAAACATGAACAGTTCCAGCCTAAATCTGCATCTAAGATCCTGATTGGAACTTGCTCCAAATAGTCCTTTTTTTTTTCCATCAAACCCAGTGTCAATAAAAAACAAAACAAAAAATAATACATAAATATGTATTTTCACCAGTCCAGGCTTCCTGGGCCTATTGCATGAATAAAATGCACATTTTTTAAAGAAAGAAAATGTATAAATGCATATTTAATCGATAGATGGCACCAGCTCTGAAAAGAGACATTACGGTCTGCTGGGTACGTTTAAACATCTTAAAAAAAAAAAATCCAAATAAAATCCAACCGCCTCAGTGCACTTTAACCAAGGGGCTTGTTTCAGTTTCTGGGGTAAAAAATATGCAATTTTATACCTTCCACAAACATTTTTTTCCTTCCTCTAAGTGAAACAAAATCATCCAACGCGTATTTAAATAGCAAGATGGTAGGCAGGGGAACACACGGAAACAGGACGATGGGGCCATTCAGCTGATTCTCACACTTTTACTTCCATCCACAGCCTCCTGCCTAATGCGAGGATGCCAGAGACAGCCATCGACAGGTGTCTTGGGAAAGACTGCCAGCTTCCCAGGATTTTCCGGGGGCATCAGGCTCTCAAACCTGAATTCTCACACTGGAAAGTGAAGGCCAAATTGAACGCCAAATTGAAGGCCATCCCCGCCCACCTCCAGCTAAAGGGCCAGGTCTTTTACAACTTTAGAATCACAGACAAGAGGCCGTGGGAGGGTCCTTGAGAAATCATCTGGTCCAGTCCTCTGCCTCCAGGTTGGGGAAAACCCAGAGCCAATCAGTCAGAAGGTTGCCTGATCCCCTGACAACCTTCTGCTGTGAGGTTGGCTGTGGCCACAGGATCAACTGAGGTCAGGGGAGCTGTCTGTGCAGAGGGAGAGGATCTGCGGTGCCCACAGGTTTGTAAGAATGAGGGGAGCGATGAGAGCAAGCAGAGTGTAGTGGGGAAGGACGAAGACACAGTGGTTCAAACCATTAGTAGGCCCAACCCCCTGAAACACCAAAACTTCCCAAAGCACTTCTCCCTTGCTTCTCCTGCCACCACTTATGAATATATCCATAATTTAAATGTCTATCTACCCCTCTGGACTGTAATCTCCTTGTGGGCAGGGAATGAGTCTACCTGCTCTGTTGTTTTGTATGCTCCCAAGCACTTAGGACAGTGTTCTGCAAAGGGTTAGCACTCAATACCACTGATTGAAGCCAGAGACCCATTCTGCACTGTTGCTTCTACTGCTGCTCCTGCTGCTGACACTGCAGTGATGCTACAGTTGCAAAATGTCTTGGGATATGATTTCTTTTCCCCTTTCTTTTGTCCTAAGGCTTCTTGGGGTGGAGACTCCACAACCTCCCTTGTTTGCCACTTCCCACATTGTCTGTCCCTCCCAGACAGTCCAGAAAGTTGGACATTGTTTGGTGGCTGTTTTTCATTTAAATAAGTAGAGAAACCATTAGGTATCTTAGAATTAACAAGAATAACCCATCTGTTGGTGGGTAGGGAACATGTCTATCAATTCTGTTAGAACAGTGCTGTGAACTGAATAAAGGCTCGATAAATACTGTTAATTGATTAGCCAGATTCTCCCAGTCCACAAGTGACTCCCTGGGAGTCACTGAGCTGTTCAGAAGGCACGTTGACTCTTTTAAACCTCAAAGGTGCCTTTCAGTAGACTGGAGTAGATACCTATGAAATGACAGCCTGTGGCCTAGCAGAGAAAATCCCTTTCTATTCCCAAGGAATCATATAGAGTGGAAGACAACCAGGACATTACTGAGGTGATCAAATCTTGCCCGGTTTGAAAATTGCTCAGGATCCAAAGCAAATAAGATTTCAATGACTTACCTGGAAAACGACCATTAGAGGGTGGGTTCTGAGGATCTGCAAAGCAGTTTCCATAGGCTGCTGCCATTTTTACAGTCAGGATATCAACTACCTGGAGAGAGCCCTTGGCTCTAAAGGCTAAATAACAACAGTAACCCAGCTATCATTCTATTATTCTTGACCATTGCAGGAAGTTTGTGGGCCATCGCTGTCACCCCACAACCTTTATGGAACCAAAGGGTGAGATCAAGATAATTAGAATAATAAAGGCCAAATTAGACCTAAGGCTAGAGAGTGCTGTTCTGAAGAGCATGAAAGGAGAGATCCTGTAAGGTCAATGGTCTTCCCAGTGTCCATTATGCAGTTGGAAGCAGGTATTCCTGGGCCCATTCCCCTATGGAGAATTGGAGCCCCAGGGAGTTGCAGAGACTTGCCAAAGACTGTAGAAAAGCCAGGGGGTCAGCAATACAATCCCCTAATATCACAGAACTGACCCTAACATCTCAAATCGGTGTTCTTTCCAAAATCCAAACTCCTTTCAAAGTCATCATTTTTCCACTGATTATTTTCTTTTGTAATAATGATAATAATGGCATTTTGCTAAGTACTCACTACATGCCAAGTGCTGGGATAAATAGATATAATCAGATCAGAGACCGTCCCTGTTCCACATGGGGCTCACAGTCTAGGGAGGAGTTAGAACAGTTATTTAAACCCCGTTTTACAGATGAGAAAACTGAGACACAGAAAAGTTAAGTCACCCAGAAGGCAAGTAGTGAAGCTGGGATTAGAATTTGGGTGAGCAGACATTCTACTTGATGCTTTTTCCAAGTGACCCTCACAGCTTCAGATTAAGCCACATGGTTTCCGAAAATTGAAATTAAATTTACCTTACATTGGCTCTCCTCTTTTGTAATTTTTCTTGACTTACATGGCCAGAACATCTTTCAAACTTGAAAACATCAGCAAAGCCATTCTTTACATCTGCTCAGGGTAGATTTGTATCCTTTACCTCTATTATTATTTTGAATTTGTAGATTGTTTCTCAGTCACCTGATTGTCTAATTTATGGATTATCCACATTGCAGACTATTTGCTCTCTACCTATTTTAATAATAATTGTGGTATTTGTTCAGAGTTTATCATTTGTTAAACACCGCACAGTCCCTGAACCATACAGGACTCATAATCTAAGAGGGAGGTAGAAAAGACAGTGAATCCCCATTTTACAGATGAGAAAACTGAGACCCAGAGAAGTTAAGTGATTTGCCCAAAGTCACACAGCAGGCAAGTGGTAGAGCCAGGATGAGAACTCAAGTCCTCTGATTCCCAGATCCATGCTCTTTCCACTAGGTCATGCTTTCCCAGTCCCAACTCCCATAGTCAGGGGATTACCTTTCTCCTGAATTTTCCCAAGTGTCTTTCCTCTCTCAATCCATGTGTAGAATTCAGCCAGTGTTGAGGTTTTCAGTGGCGCTGCTGCAACTAGAAGACCCAGGGGTGAGGATATTAGAGGTCACAAGAAATGGTATTTATTGAGAGTTTACTGTCTGCAGTGCACTGTACTGAGCACTTGGGAGGATACAGTAAAACAGAGTTAGTAGACACATTCCCTGGGCACAAGAAGCTTACAGTCTAGAGAGAAAGCAAGTGTGCCTCTGTGTCTCTGTGTGTGTGTGTGTGTGTGTGTGTGTGTGTGTGTGTTTATGTGTTTGAAGGTGTATCTGCATACAAGCATGTGTGCCCTGAGGCACAGAGAGGATAAGAAATCATTCACAAGACAAGAACTAGAAGCAGGCAACAGTACAGATTCCTGCTATCTTGCTCAATACCACTTCATCTCTCCCTTTTACTGTCAGTCCATTTCCCCCGTCCCTCTTCATCAACCCCCATCCCCCACTTCAGCTTCCTGCCTCCCCTTCCTCCCTCTGTGTGAATTCCTCTCCCCTGATTTTTCTCCCTCTCTCTTTCTCTCTCCCTGCACCCTCTTCTGAATGAAAAGACTACTCTTTTCTCCTTGACATCTTGTTAGACTGTGAATACGACATCTATTGATTTGCATTTTGTACAAGGAAAAGGAAAAAAGAGGAGAAAACATACATATTCTCTGACCTCATGCCTACCCACGGAATATTCGCCGAATCTCAGGCAAAGGCAGGGTATTTTAACTCTCTAGCTTTCTTCCACCCCTCTTCCTTCTTACACCCCAGCTGCTGCTCCAGCTCAATTGAGTTCCACCCCTCTAACCAAAGGACACCTGCCAGATCATTCACTCCCCAGCCTGAAGCTTGCAAAATCCCCCAACCTTGATGCAGCCACTCAGTTTATGTCTACTTAGAGCATAAATCCAGAGATAAAATTTGTTTATTATTGGAGGACAGAGATCCAGGTGGATCCCTAGCTGCATCCCTAGCTAACTCAGCACAGTTGAGACTGGCAGACAGGAGGACATGAATTGTCAGGAGGTGTTTTTCAGTATTGTTTTTTCTAATGTGTGTGTGTGTGTGTGTAGAAAAAGAGAGGGAGAGGGCGAGAGAGTTGTCTTTGACTTTAAAAGATGATGCTGTTTTTGGCAGTGGTGTGTATGTGTGTGTTTATGGAGGGTGGCAACTGACAAGGCTGATGCATGACAGGCACTCCCTTCTTCACAGTGTTCACATGAAGACAGTTCCTCTATACTGAAGACTACATATGTACCAACATGCTGCTCCACTCAGGACTTATCTCCATTTCAGAGCTTGATAAACTGACCTGACAAAAGTCTCTCCTCAAGGAGACCAACCTGTTTCCCAAAAGCAATCAGCAGGGCTAGTCTGCCTGCTGTAGTGGTCCCCCAGTGGATTACTACTATATCAATTTGGGCAAGATTATGCTCTGCTGTGTAGCAAAGCCTAGTTAGGCCCTTTGCTTTCCAAACTGGGGATTGCTATTTTTGCAGCATCAAGGCAAATTCCAAGGGGGCCTCTAAAATCCACTTCATACATCTATCTCCTCTGAATGGATCAGAAGAGACTATAATCCCAAGAATGTAGACTTTCCCTGACTTTCGGGAAATAAGAGTGAAGTTCCTTGCAGGCAAGGACTGTGCCTATTCCTCTTATTTCATGCTCCCCAACCTCTAGTTCAGTGCTCTGTTGAAAGAAAGAATTTGAATTTTCATCAAAAGACACAGTTTAATTGAGCTTGTCCCCAGGTATCCCTTATGGAAGTGCAACAGAAGACAGAAAACCTAGGCATTTCTCCATTTACATGGAAAGGCAGATATACGTCTACCTTTCTCTGTGCATTGAGGTCCACTAGAAAATACCATTCCAAGTCATTTGACAGTACACTGTGTAGATATTTCAAACAGGATTGGTGTCCTTCCGCTGACACCAAGGGCCAAGCGATTGTGTCCAATATACATTTGTTTGTGTTTGCACACTGTGTTTTTGGAAAATGTTTGTGTCTTGTTTATCTAATTCCAACATTTGCCACCAAGCTGCGCATTAATGGAAGAAGAAAATGCCAACTAAAGCTATTTGGATCGATAAATGTGGAAAGTTCAAGAATGGAGTTAATCTGATTTAGCTCCACAGCAGAGAATTGAATCACTTTAAAGAGACCTATAACACTTGTCTGAGAACACCCTCCTGGAAAATCTAATTCTTCAAGGATCTCAAGGTTCTGGTGTCTAAGACGCATTTGCTTCTGCCTTCTGAACTTTCTTTAAAATCTTGGGACTCTCTGGCAACCGAAGTTTCATTCAGGGTAACCACCTAAGCTAAGAGGGGCTTTAAGACCTTTAATGCTGGGACCTCCAAGCCTAACTGGATGTCTCAAAATGAGGAAGGCAGACTTCTAGTTTTCCAGCTGAGGCTGGTGTCCAACCAGGATTCTCCATTCTCCCCAAGTCTCTAGACTGTTTGATATTCAGAAGTCCCCAAAATGGATGCAAAGCAGTGGGGAGAAAAGTTAATGAGATGTGGTTCAGACTTCTTTCTGTTTGGAATTATGAGCAAAAGATGGAAATATCTCTCCCTGACCCGATTTCTAGAGATTTTATGATCTCCATCCCCCCAAAAGGCCTCCATCTCACCAGAAAAAATGAAGACTGTGGCTTTGGTAAATCAGGAATAAAGGGGACAATTAACTCACCGCATTTCAATTCTATTTGACCTCCTTTTCCAGAAGGTCTGCTCTAAACAGATGTTCAGATTTCTGCAGACTTCTTAACCACATTAATTTTATCAGGAGACATTAGGAAACAGGGCTGAAATATTTCCCCAGAGGAATCCAGATTATCAGCTCTGCTGCAGAACAGCCGAATGGCAGGTCTCCACATCAGCTGAGGCAGCTAAAGCCACCCAGACGAGCTCCGTACAATGTATTCAAGTCTCAAAGACACCACCCCAGGATATTCCAGGTCACTTTGGGACTCACCATCTGTCTCTATGACTAATGTCCTAGGAACCATCTGCTGTTATTGCTCACGTCTCAGAGACCTACATCTGACACTGGCCCTTGAAATTTACCGGATGCCCGAACTGAGCCATAGAGGGAGGAAAAAGGAAATGCAGAAATAAGCTTCCCAAATATAAATGCCATGTGGCTTTCTCAAGGCATCCACAGATAGCCCCCACCACAGGCAACAAGTGGTCCAGAGGACAGAGATGAATTTAGACATTAGATAAATCTGCTCCATCTAATCCAGGAATCGTTAAGATTCTCCAGGAATCTCACCTCTGAGCTCCAGGCTCCCAGTATTCCAGTTTTCAGTCCTCTGACTGCAGCAACAGGAATTCCATTTCTGTAGGATGTTCTTATCCATGAGTCCATGGAAATAAATATCCAATCATACTTACAGCTTATCATCACTCTGCCATATTTCTTCCAGACTGGTGTCTCTGTTTTTCATCTTGCGTGTGTTGATATCATTTTCCCATTTCTCTTCTTTCTCAAATCTTGTTCGCCATAAAAGCAGACACTGATTGTCTTCTGTGATACAAGAAATGATCTACATTTCCCCACTAAAATAGAATAAATCATAATGAGCTTACTTAGAAAGGTCCTCGCATCAACCACCTGGATAGACTGATCAAGATTCATTATGTCTTTCTGGCTTGAGGATGAGAAAGACTTCCATCAAGTCAGGGCAAGATGTATGTGTTCAGAATCCCAGGAGTGTAGCACGGTATCAAATGCTTCACGTTCAAGTTCAAGGAACCACAAAAACAAAATGGTGGTAAGTGAGACGCCTCATGTCTTGCTCTTTACTGGTACAGGCAGATAAGGAGAAATGAAAATAATGGGCGGCATGGTTTCCCTAACTCTTCCACTGTGGGCTGATCAATAGAAATCACGGTGGAAAGGTGGTTGAAGCCACTAGTCGAGTAGGGTCCAGTCTAAATCCCAGGGCAGAGATTTCCACATAGCATAAAATCCTCAAACTGCATAATCATGTAGGGGAGAGAGATGTGAAGCACCCTTCTGTTATTTTCCAAGATGCCTCATCTTCTGCTTCCCAATTAGTAGTCCTGGGGGAGGGACTCTGGCAGATCCAAGTGATCGTATATTTTAAAAATTACAGGCCGCCCACAGTAAGGGAACTAGAAAATGAAAGATGAGCAAATTTCTAGTGGTCGAAGTCTCACAAGTCAGTGAGAATGGCTCCTGAATTTGTTTTGTGGGGGGTGGTATTGAAAGACAGAAAAGGGTGTTGGATTGAGCACTTTTCTCTAGTAGTTAGTGGTCAGAAAGGGATTGAATAAGTAAAGCAGTCATTAAAGCAAGAGGCATTGATAGTCTGAGAGATAAACAATGAGAAAGAATGTGAGAAAGGGAGAGGAGAAAGAGCCAGAGTCAGAGACAGAGAAGGGAACCTAACCTTTAGTGACTTAGTTTTGCACATAATTGGCACTTGGTTAATGTTAATATTCATTACAACCTAGAATGCATATTCAGCACACCTAATTCACATTTATTCTTACATACCCAAATACACTCATCTCTATACAGTTGTCCCATGGGGATATGGAGTTCAGTATTCCCCAGGCACTGGGCTACTTTCTGACTAGTTTAGTAAGCTACTTGTGGCCTAGTTTGGGCATTAAGTGGTTCAGCAGTTCAGCCTGTGGCAGGGTAACTGTATCTCGTGCCTCTTTCTGTACATTCCCCCATGACCCCCACTCACTCACAACCCAGGGTCATTCCTGGATGTACGGGGAACAAGAGCAACTTCTGGACTTGATCAGGGGTCTGGTGGAGGAAGAGTTTTAAGGAGCAGGCCTTCTTACCAGTTCTGCTCAATAAAGTACTCCCACCCCACAGGGAAACCCCTGGACCATTAGTTTCAAGGGCCGGTTTCATTCTACTCTGATTGATTTTTTTTCTACACCAGATGGCCAACAGGAGAAAGGCAGGAACATCCAACCCATAGGCTCCAGGTGGATGTCTCCAACCCATCACATCCAGTGGCTTGGCATTCGTGCAAAGTTACTGCTCCAACAGGTGATGAAATGTCAGATAGCCTCACACAGATCTCAGATCCCAGTGAAGAATTCCAAGGAAGGATATGTTAACGACTTGTACTTCCCAAGCGCTTAGTACAGTGCTCTACACACAGTAAGTGCTCAATAAATATGATTGAATGAATGAATATGAAAAGCACTTTGTAAGCAGAAATCAGGCTTTCCCAGACTTCACTCTCCCAAAGCTTCTCATAGTCTCACCCAGTTCTTTCTCCTCTCCCTTTATGGATTCCAGAGTGAGCATTCTATTGCTGTTACTGATGGTGGAATTTTTATTTTCCTTCTCACAGCGACAGGGTGAGAGAATAGAGGCTCGTTTCTCTGGCTTTGATAAAGAATGACATTGTGCCAGGGGAAATCAATCAATCAATCAATCATATTAATAAAATACATCCTGGGCTGAAATGAGATGTCCCGATCCCTAGGTGGGAGACAGTTAAAGGCCATTTGCTTATTAAAAGTTAAAGGTTAAAGGTTACCAGATAAGGGTTATTTAAAGGCTATTTGCTGGTGGTGAGCTCCTTTTCTTGGAAAAAAAAAAAGATAGAAAATCACTTTTCAATTTCCCATTTTGCTGTGGTTCAGAAGCAGCTTCCTAAGAGCTCTAGTGCTCAAGCACAAGAAGAGAGCTCTGAGAGAGAGCCCAAGGCACAGAAATTATCACCAGCTGAGTAAAACCTGGAGAGGGAATGGACAGACATAGCCAGGGGCAGATATGCACTGAGATGCTCAAGGCTGCATCCATCACTCTTCGGTTCAAGTTGAAATGGGGACCCAGGGCCTGGAGAGGCTGATGGAGAGGTGCCACTGAGGCACACACTGCTGCTCCTGAACTTTAGGCCCAATCTCAGTTATGAGAGAGAGAGAGCTTAGTAGCCCACCCCCTGATGGCTACCACTCTCCAAATTAGACTCCTAAATCCTGCTGGGTGTTATGTGAGAGCAAGTAGAATGGGTAGGAGACCAGAGTGTGATTTGCATAAAATATTCTTAATTGGATTAAGAAATGTGTCTTAGTACCCTAGCAGTTCTACCAACTCCTAGTAGAAGGGATTGAATTGCAACCCAACAATTAGCCCCCTTCCCTACGACTGGTATCTTCCAAACACATGAAACAATCTGACACTAGCCTGAAGCCCATGCCCCTGGTCTGTTCCCCACTCTCACAATCCTAGCAGAGAAGGCCGTGCAGCAGAGGCTCTGCCTCCCAAGTGAACAGTTCAGTCCCAGTGTCCGAGTTTCAGAAGTCGCAGTCCACCGGGAGACCAAACAATACAGCACGAGACTGGAAATGATGAAACAAGATGTTCTTCTGATGGGAGTCTATGGCATTCAGTCCCATTTCCCTTGCAGAAAGGAACCTCAGAGGAAATAACTCAAGGTTCTCCTCGCCCCCACACCTTTCCCCATACATGATTCAGACCCCAAGTTCTGAGCTACATGAAGTGCATTTCACCATCTGTTATTTTATATTTCACGAAATTTGGCTGATTCTAAAATATTATAATTATTTCCCCTCCTCTACGTATGCACTGTGTGCATTTTTCTGAAACACAGATACGTTATGTGAGCCCGTTGTTGGGTAGGGACCGTCTCTATATGTTGCCAGCTTGTACTTCCCAAGTGCTTAGTACAGTGCTCTGCACACAGTAAGCTCTCAATAAATACGATTGAATGAATGAATGAATGTGAGGAATGCGGCTGTATTTAATGCAGAATACAATCTGCCCTAAGAAAGTATGAAATCCTTAAATTTGGGAATGTTGGGATAGCTGTTGCTGGGGCTACAGCTGGGACTGTTGTGAATGTCAGACTCTGAGCCATGAGGACCCTGAAACATGGCTTCCTTATCCATCCATCACTCAATCAATTGATCAATATAATTTATTGAGTGTCCACTATGTGCAGAGAACTGAACCAACTACTTGAAAGAGTAAAATAGAATTAGTAAATACAATCCCTGCCCTTGAGGCTCTTTAATTCCAACAGGAGAGACAGAAACTAAAATAAAGTGCAGGTAGGTGAAAATAATAGAATGCAAATACATATCTATATGTGCAATTGGATGGGTGTTAGCATTCATTCATTCAGTCAGTCAGTCAGTCGTATATTTGAGCACTTACTGTGTGCAGAGCACTGTACTAAGCGCTTGGGAAGTACAAGTTGGCAACATGTAAAGACGGTCCCTACCCAACAGTGGGCTCACAGTCTAGAAGGACTATTACTATTAAATTACAAAGGACTATTCAATTACTAAGGTGAGGTGAGGTGGAAACGTTTAATGGCAGTTGGGGGACTATAGATGAGGAGAGGAGAGAGTAATCAGGGAAGATGCCTGGAAGCAGATGTGATTTCAGAAGGGTTTTGAATGCGGGAAGAGCTGGAAATGGAGCAGGAGAAAGTTCCAGGAAGGAAGGAGGGTGTGACCAAGAGATCAGCTGTGGAAGAAATGAGAAAGAGGCCCAGTCTATGCGGACACTAACTAGGAGGGAGAACACTAATTAAAGAACATGGCACCCTATCGCTGCTCTTGCGTTTTATCATTGACAATGTTCTTTACGTTGTTTTGGTGTTTTTCTCATTTCCAATTTCTCTATGTGTCCACAGCCAACCTTCCCACTCCATATACTTAGACTGTGAGCTCAGAAAATACAGTCAGCCAGGAAAACTCCCAAAGGGGTTCCCACCTAAGGGTAGAGCCAAGTTCAAGTTTAGCTGAGGAAAAGAAACAGCTCAGGGAAATAGGAAATACCCTGTTTTTGTGACAGTAAGATCAAAATTATTGACCCCATCTCCCACCCCTGAGGATAACAATAACTCAAAGAGTTGTTGCTCTTGGCATCCACCAGTTGAACCGCTCTTCTCTGCCCAGACCCCCTGAGAGTTTGCCTAAATGAAAATGCTGAACTTCATCCCATGGTGTCTGGGCATCAGTGTGTGCTGCAGCGTAAAGATCCACACAAATTCTTCAAACACGTTATCTCCGTGGGAGCTCAACTCTGCAGTGAAAAACACCTGTAATTGAAACCATGAAAATGGTCTTTTGAAGGAGCAAGGGCCTGGAGGTAAATAAAGGTAAAGAGCAATTGATAATCTCTAGTCCTGAGTTGTTGCTCAAGGATGTAGAAAGCTCAGTTGCTCCTTTCAGAACAAGGTCCCAATTTTGAGGTGATGTAATATCAATTTTCACGGATTTAATGCTGAGTCATTGGGCCCAAGCGGCCAAAGTGGGCTGGGAAGGTTTCAGGCCTGAAAGAGCTTGGAGTACTCTGTGGAAAATTCCTGTCTCAGCAAAAAGGTAGGCATCTCATCCAACAAGGGGAGAGAATAGGATCATAAAGTCTGATTTTACACTGTGAGCCCACTGTTGGGTAGGGACTGTCTCTATATGTTGCCAACTTGTACTTCCCAAGTGCTTAGTACAGTGCTCTGCACACAGTAAGCGCTCAATAAATACGATTGATGATTGTTATCGAAACTTCCAAGGAACTTTGAAATAAATTGGGCTTGGGTGATTTCCAAATTTGGTCAAACTCATCAGAAATATCCTTTGAGGGCAGAGAGCAGGTCCTCTTAAGTGTCTGGTTTGGTCCCATGATGTTAAAGTAAATAGTACCTACTCTCGGGTTTACTCTAGTCTACTTTAGACTCTTAAACCCCAGTTGGGTACTTGAAGAAATGTTAAGGCAGGGAATGGGATTCCAATCTGAAACTCCAAACTCCAGTCCTGCTGTTAATCATTACCTGTTGCTTCATAGAGAAGCAGTGTGGCTTCGTGGAAAGAGCCCGGGCTTGAGAGTCAGAAGACGTGGGTTCTAATTGCGTCTCCACAACTTGTCTGCTGTGTGACCTTGAGAAAGTCATTTCACTTCTCTGTGCCTCAGTTACCTCATCTGTAAAATGGAGTTTAAGACTGTGAGCCCCACATGGTACCACCTGATTACCTTGTATCTACCCCAGTGTTTAGAACAGTGCTTGGCACATAGTAAGTGCTTAACAAATGTGATAATAATAATAATTATTATTATTGTTAATAAATCAGAGGTACCTTATTGTCTGGGTGAGCATGTTGGGTTACTGTGACTCCAGATTCTACCCGGCCATGCTCCTTCTTTGACTTCATGAACAACAAGGCAACTAACTCAACTGAAATAGCTCTAACTTCCACAGAGGTGTATTTGTGAACAGGCCCAGTGGGAACTGATGGGAGAGTGGGTCTTCTAGAAAAAAAAAAATAATAATGGCATTTATTAAGTGTTTACTATGTGCCAAGAACTGTTCTAAGCACTGGGGTGGTTACAAGGTGATCAGGTTGTCCCACGAGGGGCTCACAGCCTTAATCCCCATTTTACAGATGAGGGAACTGAGGCACAGAGAAGTTAAGTGACTTGCCCAAAGTCACACAGCTGGCAATTGGCAGAGCTGGGATTTGAACCCATTACCTCTGACTCTCAAGCCTGTGCTCTTTCCACTAAGCTACGCTGCTTCTCTATGGAAAGAGTCTCCCCATCTAGCTTGGAAGCTCACTGTGGCCAGAAAAAGTGTCTGTCAACTCCATTGTATTGCACTCTCCCAAGGGCTTAATATAGTGCTCTGCACATACTACACGTTCAATAATTGATGACGATGATGATGATGTAGGTAGCCACAGTCAACCAATCAACAGTATTTACTGAGTATCTACTATATGCAGAGCACCATATTAAATGCTTGGGTGAGAATAATAGATTTACTAGACATTATCCCTGCCCTCTGGAAACTTATGATTTAACAAAGGAGACAGACTTTAATAGGAACTACGGATAATAAAAATAATAATCATGGTATTTGATGAGCGCATACTATGTGTCAGGCATTGTACTAAACACTGGGGTAGATAGAAGCAAATGGGTTGGACACAGTCCCTGTCCCACATGGGGCTCACCGTCTCAATCCCCATTTTACAGATGAGGTAAGTGAAGCACATAGAAGTGAAGTGACTTGCCCAAGGACACACAGCAAACAAGCAGTGGAGCTGGGATTAGAACCCATGACCCTAGAGAAGCAGCGTGGCTCCGTGGAAATAATAATAATAACAATAATAATAATAATAATAACAATAATAATAGCATTTGTTAAGTGCTTACTATGTGTGAAGCACTGTTCTAAGTGCTGGGGGGATACAAGGTGATCAGGTGGTCCCATGTGGGGCTCACAGTCTTAATCTCCATTTTACAGATGAGGTAACTGAGGCTCAGAGAAGTTAAGTGACTTGCCCAAGGTTACCCAGCAGACAAGTGGTGGAGCCGGGATTTGAACCTATGACCTCTGACTCCAAAGCCCATGCATAGCTAGATGGGGAGACTCTTTCCCTAGAGAAGCAGTGTAGCTTAGTGGAAAGAGCATGGGCTTGGGAGTCAGAGGTCATGGGTTCGAATCCCACCTCTGCCATGGATCACCTGTGTGACTTTGGGCAAGCCACTTAACTTCTCTGTGCCTCAGTTACCTCATCTGGAAAATGGGGATTAAGACTGTGAGCCGTGGGACAACCTGATCACCTTGTATCCCCCCAGCACTTAGAACAGTGTTTCGCACATTGTAAGCACTTAACAAATGCTATTATTATTACCATTATTATTATTACTTCCAGGCCCATGCTCTATCCACTACACCATGCTGCTTCTCAGGTAGGAAAAAGAAAAGGAAATTTATAATCTCCTGGAGGGCAGGGAATTTGTCTACCTACTGTTGTATCGCACTCTCCCAAGTGCTTAGTTCAGTGGTCTGCACATAGTAAGTGCTCAGTACATGCAATTGATTAATTGATTGATTGATTGAGGGCATATAGGATATATATCCTATATATATATAAATATCCTATATATCTAAATATCCTATATATACATATAACATGATATATCCTATATATGCGTGTGTGTGTGTGTATATATATATATATATACATATATAAAACACTTTTTATATAAAGTGTTAAGGGAAGCCATGAATAATTAAGTGCTTGGTTAGGACAGAAATGCTGAACAGACTAGTAGGGAAGTAAGACAGAGAGATAGATTAATTGAGGAAAGCTTCCTGGAAGAGATACGATTTCTGAAGGTCTTTGTAGAGGGGAGCAGAAGTGAGAAAGGAGACTTGCAGCAGTCTTTCCTTTAACAATTCCATCAAGACCTCCCAGAGGGGAATAGCAGGAAAGTTTAGATTGGGAATCCTGTTTTCCCATCAGACTGGACTAGAAACATAGGCCTTGGAATGCTATCATAATAATAATAATAATAACAATAATAATAATGGTATTCGTTAAGTGCTTACTATGTGCTGAGCCCTGTTCTAAGCACTGGGGTAGATACAAGGTAATCAGGTTGCCCCCCTTGGGGCTCACAGTCTTAATCCCCATTTTAGAGATGAGGTAACTGAGGCACAGAGAAGTGACTTGCCCAAAGTCACACAGCTGACAAGTGGCAGAGCCTGAATTAGAAGCCACAAACTCTGACTCCCACGTTTGTGCTCTTTCCACTAAGCCACACTGCTTCTCACCCAGATAACTGACCAGATAGTGGAATGGATAGCTGATGGGTATCTGAAAAGATTCTGAGAAGCAGCATGGCTAGTGGAAATATCATGGACCCAGGAGTCCAAGAATGTGCTCTCTAATCCTGGCTCTACCACATGCCTACTGATTGAACAACATCCTGGCTCGCCCCGCTTCAGTCTTTACTTCACCCTGCTGTCTGGATTATCTTTCCACAGGAATTCTCTGGGCACGTCACTTCCCTCCTCAAGTATCTCCAGTGGTTGACTATAAACGTTTGCGTGAAGCAAAAACTCACTAATGGCTTCAAAGCACTCCATCACCTTGCCCCCTCCTACCTCACCTCCCTTCTCTCCTTCTCCAGCCCAGCCCGCACCTTCCGCTCCTCTGCCGCTAACCTCCTCACTGTGCCTCATTCTCACCTGTCCCGCCATCGACTCCTGGCCCACATCTTAGCTCTGGCCTGCAATGCCCTCCCTCCTCACATCCGCCAAACTAGCTTTCTCCTCCCCTTCAAAGCCCTACTGAAAGCTCACCTCCTCCAGGAGGCCTTCCCAGACTAAGCCCCCCTTTTCCTCTGCTCCTCCTCCCCTCCCCATCTCCCCTACTCCCTCCCTCTGCTCTACTCCCTTCTCCACCCCACAGCACTTGTGTATATTTGTACATATTTATTATTGTATTTATTTTATTAATGATGTGTACATAGCTATAATACTATTTATATATTTTGATGCTATTGATGCCTGTCTACTTGTTTTGTTTTGTTGTCTGTCTCCCCCTTCTAGACTGTGAGCCCATTGTTGGTAGGGATTGTCTCTGTTGCCCAATTGTACTTTCCAAGGGCTTAGTACAGAGCTCTGAACGCAGTAAGTGCTCAATAAATATGACTGAATGAATGAATAAATGATCTGGGGCAAGTCTCTCAACTTCTCCGTGCCTCAGTTTCCTCATCTTTAAAATGAGGGGTTCAATACCTGGTCTCCCTCCCCCTCAAACTGTGAGCCCAATGTCGGTTAGGGACTGCTTATTTTTGCATCTACCCCAGTGCTTAGTGCATAGCAGCTTAACAAACACAAGAATGGTGATCATTAGAGTCTGAGATGACAGGGTTGTGTGTGGCAGTAAAAGAGAAAGGGATGGGGTTAAATGGCCCCAGAGCTGGTAAAGAGGGCCCAGCTGGGAAGGAACATCCAGGCTGTGAGAAGCAGGTCATTTGTCAGGTGGTTTTCATTCCAGGCAGTTCCACATCACTTTTCTCGGAGCTAAAGTAACGCAACCTGACCTGCCAACCATGTGGGGAAGCTATTTAATTAATGTTCATAAACTGTCTTGGCTAACCAGAAACAAGGCATTATCACAATCTGCTGAAGCAAATGATTCCCCTTGTAAGGGATTAAACACTGCTCCTTCCCTCCCGGGATGTATTAAGCTGGGAGCACCTTAAAGTCATTCATTCAAACATATTTATTGAGTGCTTACTGTGTGCAGAGCACTGTACTAAGTGCTTGGAAAGCACAATTCAGCAATAAAGAGACAATTCCTGCCCAGACCAGGCCTACAGTCTAGAAGGGGGGAGACAGACACCAAAACAAGGAAACGGGCATCAATATAAGTAAATAGAATTATAGATATATACACACCAAAAGAAGTAAACAGGCATCAATATAAATAAATAGGATCATAGATATGTACATACATACACAAGTGCTGTGAGGCAGGGAGAGGAGGTAGAACAAAGGGAGTGAGTTGGAGTGACGCGGAGGAGAAGGGGAGCTGAGGAAAAGGGGGACAGGCTGGGAAAGCCTCTTGGAGGAGATGAGCCTTCAATAGGGCTTTGCAGAGGGTAAATGTGATTGTTTAGCTGTTTTGAGGAGGGAGGGCGTTCCAGGCCAGAGGTAGGATGTGGGTCGGGAGTTGACGGCGGGACAGGTGAGAATGAGGCACAGTGAGAAGGTTAGCATCAGAGGGGAAGAGTGTGCAGGTTGGGATGTAGGAGAGAAAAGAAGTGAGGTAAGAAGGGGCAAGGTGATGGAGAGCTTTGATGAGAGAGCCCCTACTCTCTCCCCCTCCCTCCAGGCTCGCATCTCCTCCTGCCTTCAGGACATCTCCACCTGGATGTCTGCCTGCCACCTAAAACTCAACATGTCCAAGACTGAACTCCTTGTCTTGGCACTCCTGACACTCTTAAAACTGAACTCCTTGACACTGCATGCATCAGTCTTTTCCAGCCCCAGCTGGTCCCGCTTATATGGGGCCCGGGAACCTTAACTCATCATCAGTGGAGATCTTCAGTCCTACATCTCCAGCCCTGACCTCTCTCCCTCTCTGCTGTCTCACATTCGCTCCTGGCTTCAGAACATCTCTACTTGGATGTCCCACCAATCCCTGAAAACTTAAAATGTCCAAAATAGAACTCCTTATCTTCCCACCCAACTCCAGTCCTCTCCTTAACTTTCCCATCACTGTTGAAGGCATCACCATCCTTCCTGTTTCCCAAGCCCATAACCTCATCTCTCTCATTCAACCAACATATTCAATCCATCACTAAATCCTTTCCGTTCAACCTTCACAAACATTGCTGAAATCTGCCCTTTCCTCTCCATCCAAACTACCATGTTAATTCAATCACTAATAATACTAATAATAATAATGACATTTGTTAAGCACTTACTATGTGCAAAGCACTGTTCTAAGCACTGGGGAGGATACAAGGTGATCAGGCCGTCCCACATGGGGCTCACAGTCTTTATCCCCATTTTACAGATGAGGTAACTGAGGCACAGAGAAATTAAGTGACTTGCCCAAGGTCACACAGCTGACAATTGGAGGAGATTTATCCTATCCTGCCTCCTGCCTCTCCCTACTCCAGTCCATACTTCACTCTGATGCCCGGATCATTTTTCTACAAAAACATCAGTCCATGTTTCCCCACTCCTGAAAAACTGCCAATGGTTGTCCATCCACCTCTGCATCAAATAGAAATTCCTCACGATTGGCTTTAAATCACTCAATCACCTTGCCCAGTCTTACCTCACCTGACTATTGTCTTTACTGCAACCCAGCTGACACACTTTGCTCCTCTTACGCCAACCTACTTACTGTACCTCAATCTTGTCTATCTCACCACCGATAGACAATGTCCTATGTTGACCTGGAATTCCCTCCCTCTTTGTATCCAACAATGACTTTCCCGACCTTAAAAGCCTTATTAAAGGTACATCATCTCCTCCAAGAGGCCTTCTCTGCCTAAGCCCTCATTTCCTCTTTTCCCATTCCCTTCTGCATCATCCTGACTTGCTCCCTTTATTCACCATTCCCCCAGCTCCATGGCACTTATGTCCATATCCTTAATGAATTTATTTTTATTAATGCCTGTCTGCCCCTCTAGACTGTGAGGCCTTTGGGGGCAGGGTATAATGTTGTGCTGTACTCTCCCATGCGCTTACTAGAGTGCTCTTCACATAGTAAGTGCTGAATAAATATAATTGATTGATTGATCCTAAAACCAAACAACAGGCATCATCCTTGCTTGAGGACAAGGCCTGAAGACAGTGTGGGCTCTACCGCATGCAGACTCATCCCAAATAGGGTGCTATTCACAGGTAGGAATGGTCTATTGGAAAGAGCCTGGGCCTGGCACTCTGAGGACCCACCTTCTAATCCAAACTCTGCCACTTGTCTGCTGTGTGACTTCAGGCAGTCACTTCACTTCTCTGGGCCTCAGTTTCCTCATCTGTCAAATGGGGATTAAATCCCTCGTACTTAGACTGAAAGCCCCATGTGTGGCCCCGACTAAATCTGACATGATTATCTTGTATCTACCTCAGTCCAGTGCATGGTGCATAATAAAGACTTAAGAAATACCGTAATTATCAAAAAGCAGTGTGGCCTATTGGATAGAGCTCGGGCCGGAGAGTCAGAAGGACTTGATTTCTAGCCTTGGCTCAGCCTTCTCTGTTTGTGAGCTTGGACATGTCATTTCACTTCTCTGTGCCTCAGTTCCCTCATCTGTAAAATGAGCCTCATCTGTGAGCCCCAGGTGGGACGGGGACAGTGACCAACCTGATTATCTCGTAACCACGCCAGGGCTTAATACAGTGCCTGGAACATAGTAAGAAGTTAGCAAATGCCACAGTTATTATTATTATTATTGGTTATTATAAGAGTTTGTGGAGGGAAGCCAGAAATTTGGTTTCACTAGGATTTCTGGAGGGCTTCAGTTCTGGAAATGCCTCAGCTCCTTGCCTGTAGCCGTTCTCACTTCCTGGGTGCCACCAGACAGCATGGAGTGTCATTATAAAACACAAAGAGAGGAGCTGCTGCTTCCTTAGACAAACAATGCTGCTAATCATCCCAAATCCCTGCCTTTTAGCAGACTGGACCTCAGTAGAATCGATAACTAGCAGTCTGGGCAAACACTGCATGTATTTTTCTGGTTTTAACCATCAATTTCCTGATGTTCCTCGATTCCCTCAGGCAGCAGGTCATCCAGAGTATTTTGTGGAGGGTCTTTTAGCCCAGAACCCCTGAGGAAGGTGAACTCAGGGAAAGCAGGAGCACAAAGAAGAATGTCTGCACTTTCATTCATTCATTCAGTTGTATTTATTGAGCACTTACTGTGTGCAGAGAACTGTACTAAGTGCTTGGAAAGCACAATTTGGCAATAGAGAGAGACAATCCCTACCTAACAATGGGCTCACAGTCTAGAACAGGGAGACAGACAACAAAACAATAACATCAAAGAAGCAGTGTGGCTCAGTGGAAAGAACACGGGCTTTGGAGTCAGAGATCATGGGTTCAAATCACATCTCTGCCACCTGTCAGCTGTGTGACAAGTCACTTAACTTCTCTGGGCCTCAGTTCCCTCATCTGTAAAATGGGGATTAAGATTGTGAGCCCCCCGTGGGACAATCTTGTAACCTTCCCAGCACTTAGAACAGTGCTTTGCACATAGTAAGCGCTTAATAAATGCTATCATTATTATTAATAATAATAATAGATAAATAGAATTGTAGAAATATATGCATCGTTAATAATATGAATAAAATAATAAATATGTACAAATATACTCAAGTGCTGTCGGGTGGAGAAGGGGGTAGAGCAGAGGGAGGGAGTAGGGGCTATGGGGAGGGGAGGGAGAGCACAGGATAAGGGGGCTTAGTCTGGGAAGGCCTCCTGGAGGAGGTGAGGTCTTAGTAGGGCTTTGAAAGGGGAAGAGAGCTAGTTTGGCTGATGTGAGGAGGGAAGGCATTCCAGGCCGGAGGTAGGACATGGGCCAGGGGTCGACAGCGGGATAGGTGAGAACGAGGCACAGTGAGGAGGTGAGCGGCAGAGGAGCGGAGTGTGCAGGCTGGGCTGGGCTCCGACCCCTAACAGGGGTCCGTGTCCTCCCGGAAATCGGCAGTGAGTTTAAAGACCAGAATGGGCTGAGCCTGCGGGACATCGCCACAGAGGGAGGCCGCTTCCATGGCAAGGGCCCTGCATGGCCGAGAAACACCACTGAGCCCACCCGGTTCCGACCTGCCCAACTAGCATGCCTGCAGGAGACGCTCACCAAAGCAGTGTAGCTTAGTGGAAAGAGGCCAGGCCTGGGGGTCAGAAGATCGTGGGTTCTAATCCCAACTCCACCACTTGTGTGCTGTGTGACCATGGGCAAATCACTTCACTTCTCTGTGCTTCAGTTCCCTAGCCAATCCGACTGGCTTCCCCAAGTTTCCTGAAGATAGTCCCAAGTCAGAGGAGTTTCAAGGAGTTTAGCTCCCTGCAGCATGCATCCTGGTTCAAATCTTAGGTGCTTTGGCCTTGGCCCCAATAAGGTGTCTCAGCGCAGGTCTTAGATATTTTTTCCTTTGTTCCACGTCGCTGCCACACTATATAGACCTATGAGTCCATCCTGTCCAGGATTTGGCCTCTGATGGTACATCAGGACAATAATAATAATAATGGTATTTGTTAAGCGCTTACTATGTGCCGAGCACCATTCTAAGCGCTGGGATAGATACAAGGCTATCAGGTTGTCCCACGTGGGCTCACATTCTTAATCCCCCTTTTACAGATGAGGTAACTGAGGCCCAGAGAAGTGAAGTGACTTGCCCAAAGTCACACAGCTGACAAGTGGCAGAGCTGGGATTTGAACCCATGACCTCTGACTCCCAAGCCTGTGCTCTTTCCACTCAGCCATGCTGCTTCAATCTGGATGACTGAAGGACACAAATCCTTTCTTCCTTTTTTCCTGTTTTACATGAACCATATAGCTCATTTCACCTTAACTCTGTTATCAGCCCTTATGGACTGCTATTCTCGAGAACATCTTCCGCCAGCAGCTGGAATGAAAGGGGTGGTATCCATTACCACAATAGGCTGAAATTATCCATAGCTTTTAAAAGGTTTGGATCAATTCATGGGTGGGCAGTTAGTTCATCATTCAATCAATACTATTTGTTGAGCACTTACTGCCAACAGAACACTCTCCTAAATTCTAGGGAAAGTAAAATATAAAGGAAAGGGAGGGAGAGAGGCAATGAAAGGGATGAATGTTAGATGCTATATCCATAAGCACTATGATAGAATCAATCAGTCAGAGCATTGCACTAAGCGCTTGAGAGAGGACAATATGACAGAGTTGGTAGACAATATCCCTGACTTCAAGAAGCTTACAGTTACGGGGAAAAAGAGATATCAAAATAACTTACACATCTAAACTGCAAGCTCACTTTGGGCAGGGAACGTGTCTGTCATCTCTGTTGCATTGCACTCTCCCAAGTGCTTTAGTGCAGCACTCTGTACAAAGTAAGCACTCAAATACCATGGACCGATTGACTGATTGATAGAGGAAGCAGCAGAGTGTACGGAGATGTACATAGATGTTGTGGAGATGGGATTGGGAACTATTTCTCCTTCCTTATTGACACCCATGCCCATCACCCCCGCCAGTTCTTCCGTACATTCAACTCCCTTCTCAGGCCCCCGGTCCCTCCCCCTCCTCCTTCCCTCACCCCCAACAATCTGGCCTCCTACTTCATTAACAAAATTAAATCCATCTGGTCCGATGTCCCCAATGTCACTTCCCCCCCCTTCTCCAACCCCCCAGCTCTCAACACTCTCTGCTACTCTCCCATCCTTCCCAGCAGTATCCTCAGAGGAGCTCTCCTCCCTCCTCTCAAGTGCTACTCCAGCCACCTGTGCTTCAGACCCCATTCCCTCTCATCTCATGAAATCTCTCGCTCCATCCCTTCTCCCCTCCTTAACTTCCATCTTCAACCGCTCACTCTCCACTGGTTCCTTCCCCTCTGCCTTCAAACATGCCCATGTCTCTCCCATCTTAAAAAAACCCTCTCTTGACCCCACCTCATCTTGTAGTTATCGCCCCATATCCCTCCTACCATTCCTTTCCAAACTCCTTAAACGAGTTGTCTACATGTGCTGCCTCGAATTCCTCAACACCTACTCTCTCCTCGACCCCCTCCAGTCTGGCTTCCGTCCCCTACATTCCACGGAAACTGCCCTCTCGAAGGTCACCAATGACCTCCTGCTTGCCAAATCCAATGGCTCATACTCTGTCCTAACCCTCCTCGACCTCTCAGCTGCCTTCAACACTGTGGACCACCCCCTTCTCCTCAACACGCTATCTGACCTTGGCTTCACAGACTCCGTCCTCTCCTGGTTCTCCTCTTATCTCTCTGGTCATCGATTCTCAGTCTCTTTTGCAGGCTCCTCCTCCCCCTCCCATCCCCTTACAGTAGGGGTTCCCCAAGGTTCAGTGCTTGGTCTCCTTCTGTTCTCAATCTACACGCACTCCCTTGGTGACCTCATTCGCTCCCACGGCTTCAACTATCACCTCTACGCTGATGACACCCAGATCTACATCTCTGCCCCTGCTCTCTCCCCCTCTCTCCAGGCTCGCATCTCCTCCTGCCTTCAGGGCATCTCCATCTGGATGTCTGCCCGCCACCTAAAGCTCAACATGTCGAAGACTGAACTCCTTGTCTTCCCTCCCAAACCCTGCCCTCTCCCTGACTTTCCCATCTCTGTTGACGGCACTACCAACCTTCCCGTCTCACAAGCCCACAAACTTGGTGTCATCCTCGACTCCGCTCTCTCATCCACCCCTCACATCCAAGCCGTCACCAAAACCTGCCGGTCTCAGCTCCGCAACATTGCCAAGATCTGCCCTTTCTTCTCCATCCAAACCGCTACCCTGCTCGTTCAAGCTCTCATCCTATCCCGTCTGGACTACTGCATCAGCCTTCTCTCTGATCTCCCATCCTCGTGTCTCTCCCCACTTCATTCCATACCTCATGCAGCTGCCCAAATTGTCTTTGTCCAGAAATGCTCTGGGCATGTTACTACCCTCCTCAAAAATCTCCAGTGGCTACCAATCAATCTGCGCATCAAGCAGAAACTCCTCACCCTGGGCTTCAAGGCTCTCCATCACCTCGCCCCCTCCTACCTCACCTCCCTTCTCTCCTTCTACAGCCCAGCCCGCACCCTCCACTCCTCTGCCGCTAATCTCCTCACCGTGCCTCATTCTTGCCTGTCCTGCCATCGACCCCCAGCCCACGTTATCCCCCGGGCCTGGAATGCCCTCCTTCTGCCCATCCGCCAAGCTAGCTCTCTTCCTCCCTTCAAGGCCCTACTGAGAGCTCACCTCCTCCAGGAGGCCTTCCCAGACTGAGCCCCTTCCTTCCTCTCCCCCTCGTTCCCCTCTCCATCCCCCCATCTTACCTCCTTCCCTTCCCCACAGCACCTGTATATATGTATACATGTTTGAACATATTTTTTTACTCTATTTATTTATTTATTTTACCTGTACATATCTATTCTATTTATTTTATTTTGTTAGTATGTTTGGCTTTGTTCTCTGTCTCCCCCTTTTAGACTGTGAGCCCACTGTTGGGTAGGGACTGTCTCTATGTGTTGCCAACTTGTACTTCCCAAGCGCTTAGTACAGTGCTCTGCACACAGTAAGTGCTCAATAAATACGACTGATTGATTGATTGATTGATTGAGTATCAAAGTGCATAGAGGGTGCATGTCCAAGGGCATAGGTAAAGCAGAAGGGAGGGCAAATAAGGTTGGGAAATGAGAGATTAGTCAGGGAAAATTTCTTAGGGGAGGTATACTTTTAGTAAAGCTATGAAGATGGGGAGATTGTTGGTCCTAACACAGCTCCTCTAGACACCCAGTTACCACTGTCAATGATAGAATATTAGACTGGACAATGGTCTGTGATGTCTCGCCAAGTTATGACATTATTATGTTCTTTCAATACATCTATCAATTGAGCACTTTCTGTGAGCAGAGCACTGCATTAATTACTTGGTATAGTGCAATGGAGTTGGTAGGCATGTTACATGCCCACAAGGAGCTAACGGTCTTGAGGGAATGTACTAATGTATTCAAACCCCTCTTGAACCTACTGATGTTTGTATCAGTGTTGGCAGACGGGCAATTCCATAGTTGCAAGACAAGACCTTCTATCCTGAAACTCTTGCCATGGGTAATTCTCCACTTACTTGAAGAAGTCGAGACACCTTGGTTTAAAGTAAGGATCAAATGCACATTAAGCTGCTTTGGAAGCTTTCCTAAGTTGTTTTTTCCTGTTTCCTCCCTCCTCTCTTCTTCCTCCACTTCATTCACACCCCGTATTAATCTGAAAGCCTGCAGAAAGAGGAGAGGCTCTTCCAGTGACATTCCCAGCTTAGAACAGGAAGACAAGCTGAAGGGGCTGCAATAGAGAGGACGTATTCCCAATACTTGACTTTGCACTTCCTAGGTTCTCCAGCCTCCTTTCTGGGTTACTCTACCATTTCTCCTATTCCTAATATTGAGACTGTCCTTAACCAATTTTAATGTTTATCTTCCCCTGTAGACCATAAACTCCTTTTTGGCAGGGATTGTGTCTGTTGTATTGTTCTTTACCAAGCACTTAATATTATTGTTTTATTATTATGGTATTGGTTAAGTGCTTACTATGTGCCAAGCACTGTTCTAAAGCACTGGGGTAGATACAAGGTATTCAGATTGTCCCTTGTGGGGCTCACAGTCTTAATCCCCATTTTACAGACGAGGTAACTGGGGCACAGAGAAGTGAAATGACTTCTCCAAGGTCACGCAGCAGACAAGTGGAGGAGATGGGATTAGAACCCACATTCATTCCTTCATTCATTCAATCGTATTTATTGAGCACTTATTGTGTGCAGAGCACTGTAACTAAGCGCTTGGGAAGTACAAGTTGGCAACATATACAGACGGTCCCTACCCAACAGTGGGCTCACATCCTCTGACGTCCAAGCCCATGCTCTTACTACTGGGCTATGCTGCTTCTCGGTATTCTGCATGCAGTAAGCACTCAATAAATACCATCGATTGGTATTTATTGGTACCATTGATTGATCCAGCCTCAGAAGCCAGACTCACCACCCCAAGTCCCCAATAGCTGGGTTTCTTCCGAGGCCAAGAATGAGCGAGGAGGCAAACTGGTGCACAAGGTGGAAGGGCACAAATGAGGCAGAAAACTCTAGGAAATAAAATTCAATCAATCAATCAATGGCATTTATTGAGAGCTTACTGTAGGCAAAACACTGCACTAAGTACTTGGAAAAGTACAATACAAGACCTCCATAATTGGAGTAAACCCCTACCCAGCCATGAGTAACAATAATCCTTACCCTAACCATAAATAGTGCTCTATCATGGCTCAGTGGAAAGACCCCAGGCTTTGGAGTCAGAGGTCACGGGTTCAAATCCGGGCTCTGCCAAATGTCAGCTGTGTGACTTTGGGCAAGTGACTTAACTTCTCTGTGCCTCAGTTACCTCATCTGGATAATGGGAATTAAAACTGTGAGCCCCCCGTGGGACAACCTGATCACATTGTAACTTGCCCAGTGCTTAGAACAGTGCTTTGCACATAGTAAGCGCTTAACAAATACCATCAAAAAAATAAAAAAGCACTGTGGCTTAGTGAAAAGAGCACAGTTCACAGGAGTTAGAGAAGCTGGGTTCTAATCCTGGCTCCACCACTTTGCTGTGTGACCTTGGGTATGTCACTTAACTTCTCTGGGGCTCAATTTCCTCATCCGTAAAGTGAGGATTAAAATCCTACTCTTATTTAAACTGTGAGCCCCATGTGAACAGAGATTGATTCTGACGTCAATATCTTGGTATCTATCCCAGCTCTCAGTACAGTGCTTAGCACATCATAAATACTTAATAGGCATTAAAATAATAATTATTATTATCCAAAGCTTAGGTTTATGCCAAGTAATGCAAACCCATTCATTGTTCAGAAGGGAAAGAAGGTGTAGTCTTGATGCCTACCCTCTCCAATTCATTCATTCAATCATATTTATTGAGCACTTACTGTGTGCAGAGCACTGTACTAAGCGCTTGGGAAGTACAATTTGGACTCTCGACCCTGACAGCTTCTCCAAACAGGCAGAGCCAACAGGGAGCCCCCTTATACAGGCAGAAGCTAACAAGGAGCCTTCCTTTCCACACTCCTCAAGTCACAAAGATATTAATGTCATCTCCAGTCTTACAGTGATGGGCAAGCTTAGGTCTTGAAGTTTCATGATGTAGTAGAAGAATTGACTTACAACAGCTGTGGTTTGAAGCTCCCACTAACCCTAACACACAGACTTACTCCAGTGCCTGCCAAATGGGTTCCTATCAGGACATGGAAGACAATAAGCAAATATGTAGGCAGGGGAGCAGCACATTGAGGATTGCACCTGAAGTTGTTTCTTTTTTTTAGGTACAGGACCTAGAAGTAGCATGGCTCATTGGAAAGAGCACGGGCTTGGGATTCAGAGGTCGTGGGTTCTAATCCCGGCTCTGCCACTTGTCAGCTGTGGGACTTTCGGCAAGTCACTTATCTTCTCTGGACCTCAGTTACCTCATCTGCAAAATGGGGATTAAGACTGTGAGCCCCACGTGGGGCAACCTGATTACCTTGTATCCCCCCAGTGCTTGGAACATAGTAAGCGCTTAACAAATGCTATCATTATTATGATTATTATTATTACTATGGCTGCATTGATGGCAGCAGAATGCCACAATTATGCCGTAGCACCGCAGCCAAGCAAACAGTTACCACAGTAGCTGCTGAAGTCTTTGCCTCTTACATTAGCCAGATGTTTCTCACAATTTCTGTGGGCTTGTCCACCTTGTGGAATGCTGTAGGTGGCTTTTCCCACTGATGACAAAGCCCCAGCAGGCATTTGCAGAGCTGGGACTGGAACTCATGTCTCCTGATTTCCAAAGCTAGGCTCTTCCCACAGGATCACAGCAAGGCAACTATTACACTTTACTTAGTGTTCATTCATTTGCCCAGCATCACTCGAGGGTGTGAGAGAGGCAGGTTAGAAACCAAGCGCAATCACTGCTCTCAAGGAACTTACATTCTAGGAGAATCAGGAACAACTTCACAGGACATGATGTGGCCCTAATGATATCAAGAAATCCCTAACCAGGGAGCCATGCACAGGTTACAATGCAAGAACCCTACTTCCTGGCCCAGGGATTTTGCTTAGTACCTACATCTGGGACAGTCCCAACCACCTCCACCTTTTCACAAACAAGGAGACCATCAGTAGAATTCTTGAATCCAGAAGATTTGGAGATCTTGTTCTCTTCCCCAGAGACATGGCTACACTGACTGCAGTCTTCTTGTCCCGGTGCTTTGACTAGAGACTCCCGACCTGGTGGTCCCCTAAAAACCATCCTAAAAACCACCAATGCACACAGAAGTCCATCTTGGAGAAGAGAACTTGGCAAGCCCTGGTTACCACGGCAACCTGCCTCCCAGCATCAATATTTCCTACTTAGTTTTTTTACTTAGGGTTGCTTTTTCATTTTTTTTAACTCCAAATGTGAAGGAAAACTTATACCAAGGGAATAAAAAGAACATAACCAGCTCTTCTCCGTGCACTGGCTGGAGATTGAGGGATTGAAAGTCTCACTTAAAAAAAAAAAACCAAAGAGACCCTGAGAACGTGGACACCAAGCACCAGGTTATTCTGCCCGGAGACTGTAACAGGACCTGTAGTACCATCTGGGCTGTTCCTCATTTGCACGTCTCCCTGCAATTCACTTGTCATCCAACTGAAGACAGTGGGATTCACGGAGAACACTACAGCACTAGCTTGTTCCTGTGTTGTCCTTCCTCAGGCTCATTGCAGAGTGGAATTAGAAAGCTACACAAGGAATATCTTGTCCTCTCCCATCAGTCATTTCACCATTCCCACAAACTACCTCCTCCTGAAGTCTTCCTTGCCACACTCCTGTGTCCAATGCTCCATTGCTTCAGCGCAACCTATGACTCTTTCTACCCACAATGTGTTCGTGACAACATTGAGTTTATTTCTACATATTTATACTGCTTTGTCATTTGCTTATTTTCTCTTTCCTATTAAAGTGCAAGCCCCATTGCTGTCCATAATGTGCCCAGTATCAACTTAATATGGTGCTTTATACCCACTAGGTTGCAAGCTTCTTGTGGTCAGGGACCATGACCGTTAGCTTCTCTTATATTTTTCCAAGAACCTGGAACAGTGGTCAGCAGCCAGTAGAAGTTTAACAAACACTGTTGATTGGTTGAGTGATTTACTGACCACCTGCTCACATCTGGAAGGTCATCCCTATAGTTTGTTCACTCATTCATTGATTCAATCAATCATATTTATTGAGCGCTTACTGTGCACAGAGCACTGTACTAAGCATCTTGGGAAGCACAAATCAGCAACATATAGAGATGGTCCCTCCCCAACAATGGGCTCACAGTCTAGAAGAGGGAAACAGACAATAAAACAAAACATGTAGACAGGTGTCATAATCGTCAGAATAAATAGAATTATAGCTATATGCACATCATTAACAAAATGAATAGAATAATAACTATGTACAAGTAAAATAAATGGAGTAATAAATCTGTACGAATACATAGAAGTGCTGTGGGGAGGGGAAGGAGGTAGGGCAGAGAGGGGGTGATGGGGAGGAGGAGAGGAAAAAGAGGGCTCAGTCTGGGAAGGCCTCCTGGAGGAAGTGAGCTCTCAGTAGGGCTTTGAAGGGAGGAACAGTGCTAGTTTGGCGGATGTGTGGAGGGAGGGCATTCCAGGCCAGGGGAAGGACGTGGGCCGGGGGTTGATGGTGGGACAGGTGAGAACGAGGCCCAGTGAGGAGGTTAGTGGCAGAGGAGCGGAGGGTAAAGGCTGGGCTGGAGAAGGAGAAAAGGGAGGTGAGGTAGGAGGGGGCAAAGTGATGGAGAGCCTTGAAGCCGAGAGTGAGGAGTTTTTGCTTGATTCGTAGGTTGACAGGCAATCACTGGAGATTTTTGAGGAGGGGAGTGACATGCCCAGAGGGTTTCTGTATAAAGATGATCCGGGCAGAAGAGGGAAGTATAGACTGAAGCAGGGAGAGACAGGAGGATGGGAGATCAGAGAGGAGGCTAATGCAGTAATCCAGTCGGGATAGCATGAGAGATTGATCCAGCAAAGTAGCAGTTTGGATGGAGAGGAAAGGGCAGTGGAGGTGAGATTGACAGGTTTTGGTGATGGATTGGATGTGTAGGATGAATGACGGAGCAGAGTCAAGGGTGACCCCAAGGTTGTGGGCTTGTGAGACAGGAAGGATGGTTGTGTTGTCTACAGTGACAGGAAAGTCAGGGAGAGGACAGGGTTTGGGAGGGAAGATAAGGAGTTCAGTCTTGGACAAACTGAGTTTTAGATGGCGGGCAGACATCCAGATGGAGATGTCCTGAAGGCAGGAGGAGATTCGAGCCTGGAGGGAGGGAGAGAGAGCAGAGGCGGAGATGTAGATTTGGGTGTCATCAGCGTAGAGATGATAGTTGAAGCCGTGGGAGCAAATGAGTTCACCAAGGGAATGAGTGTAGAGAACAGAAGGGGACCAAGAACTGACCATTGAGGAAGTTTCAGTGGCTCTGAAATGCTATTGGCTTTTTACCCTATGAACTGAGGAAGAGGTTGGGTCTCTAAGTGTGAAATCTACCAGTCTTGGTGGTCCAGAGAGAGGTTAAAACCATGTTGGAGACCATGGAGAGAAGAGAGCCAAAAATTTGATGATCAAATCTGACTTCTTCATCCCATTGGCCAGTGAGCTCAGATGAGGATAACAGCAATAATAATAATAATAATTGCGGTATTTGTTAAGCACTTACAAGGTGCCAGGCACTGTACTAAGCATTGGGTGGAGACAAGCATATCGGTTTGAACATAGTCCCTGTCCCACATGGGGCTCACAGTCTTGATCCAAATTTTACAGATAAGGTAACTGAGGCCCAGAGAAGTGAAGTGACTTGCCCAGGGTCAAACGGCAGACAAGTGGCAGAACCAGGATTAGAACCCAGGTCTTTCTGACCCAGACCCGAGCTCTGTCAACTAGGATGGTCATTCCTGCAACTCTCAAAATGAAGGAAAGCAACAAATCCAGGGTGCAGGCTTCAGCTCCTGGACCAGCAGGGTAGCTTGTGAAATCTGGAAGCCTTAATGAAAACCAAGCATCCTAGTTTTGCCAATTACAGCAGGAATGCTCCTTATCTCTCCCGTTAGCCGCTAAGATGCCTTAAGGCTTTAGATTAAAAGACACACGCATGTTGTTGGAAGAGAAGAGTTATTAAATTCTGGGCCAGTCACCAGAAGAAAGTTATAGATAAACATACAAGAAACAGACCCATCTCAGATCTCAGCCAGAAGATGGCACGAGGGAGATTGGTTGGATCCATAATATATCTAAAATGGCAAGCAAACAAATGAAAGAAGCTAGCGTGGTCTGCACAATATGCAAGGGATTTTTGAACATGCCAAGCCAGAGGAGGTAAATCACAGCCATCAAGGCTTTCATAATTGTTTTCCTTTTGACTCCCAGCAGAAAGCACACAGCACACCACATTTCCAAAAGGTACAATAATACTCTATCAGTTCTAGATGCTATAGATTAAACCCATAGAGATAATTGGTTCAGTTGTAGAATGATAAACATATCAAGATGGGAAAAGACATTTCTTTTCCTAAACAAGAAATGAGGTTGCAATAGGAAATACCATGGTGAGTGAGCAATATCCCCATAATTCATCAGCCACAACAGATGGTTTTAAAATTGGAGATCATCTATACGAGCAAAGAGCTGCTTGATGGCATAGAAAGCTGGAAGCATGAATGGAGAGATCCACTTCTTGGGCTGGATAAGTTTCCCAAGATCCTCTAGTTAGACACCATGACACAAGTCCAACTACATCCAGGTGATAGTTCACCTCTCTCCATGCAACCGGGATAACTTATTTCTGTACTTCACAACTGTTCAAATCAGGATGGAATCCATTGGATCTAACTTGCCTCCCATATGCTGCAGATTGTGAACTTGAAGGCAGGGAGCATGTGACTTTCTGGAGAACTCTCCAAAGCACTTAGTTCAGCGTCGAGTACTCAATAACTGCTGAATATATGACACAGTCTAAGCCCTTTCCTTTCGTCTTATCTTCAGTGGGAAAAGAAACTAGCCAGTGTGGACCCAGGGCCTTGTCCACTCTACCCAAAGGACACTAGAAGTACAAGGGAAGGAGGAGAAAGAGTGAAGAGAAGATTAGGGAAGTGTGCACTTCCTCTAAAGGCCCTTCGCAAGCAATTCACATTTCCCTGGTTTTTTCCTTCAGGCAGCCAGATTTTCAGCCTTCCTACAAGTTCTTGATTTTAGATTTCCCTCCACAAATGGCCACGATCCCCACAGTGATAGAGTTGAGAAGGTTGGAGGATCACTCCACAGTCTACACAGCCGTCACGACAATGATCAAAGCCAGAGGAGAACTTTCCTCCACCATCTGGCTTTTGAACTTGCTGAACTGAATGTTTCCACGAAGAACAGAGTGAAGCCATATTTCATGGGTTTGTGAAAGTCACCGCAGACCTGTTCCCTCTAAAAATGATCACACAGAAACTCCCCTGGAGTCCCCCTCCCCTACAGCCCCCAAAGCATCTAGGCATCAAAGATGGAGTTTTTACCCTGGAAATCCAAATGTCAGATTCATTTTGGAGAAAAGCTGAAAAAACATAAGCCACTTCTCTGACACTGCGTGCACAGATGCCAGCAGAGAAATAGTGGAGATAGGCAAGGATTCCTTTTTATATATTGTTTGTTGTTTTAATTCATGCTGTGCATTCTCTTTAAATAAAGTGATGAAGACTTGTGTTCCAACTTTTCTCCGAAGTGAAAAAATAGTCATTTAGTTTTCATAAAAATGTGGTATAGGTGTGATCTTGGAGGTGTTTTTAATTGTTGCCATTTTGTAACACCTCATCCATTCATTCATTCATTCAATCATATTTATTGAGCGCTTACTGTGTGCAGAGCAAAGTACTGCTCTGCAGTACTTGGGAAGTACAAGTTGGCAATATATAGAGACGGTCCCTACCCAACAACAGGCTCAGGCTCACAGTCTAGAAGGGGGAGACAGACAACAAAACAAAACATGTAGACAGGTGTCAAAATTGTCAGAACAAATAGAATTATAGCTATATGCACATCATTAACAAAATGAATAGAATAGTAAATATGTGCAAGTAAAATAAATAGAGTAAGGTCCCTAGGGGCACAAAGAAGCATCCCATTAATATTACAGTGTATTCTCTTTGGAAAGGGACAAGGATGGGACAAGAAGAGGTGGAGGAGGAGAAAGAGGAAGAGGAAGAAGAGGAGGAGGAGGAGGAGGTGGAGGAGGAAGAGGAAGAGGAGGAGGAGGAGGAGGAAGAGGAGGAGGAAGAGGAAGAGGAAGAGGAAGAAGAAGAAGAAGAAGAAGAAGAAGAAGAGGAGGAGGAGGAGGAGGAGGGCTGAGAGGTCAAGGCCATTATTATTATTATTTAATGGCATTTATTAATCTCTTACTACATGCAAAACACTGTTCTAAGTGCTGGGAACTAATAATGTAGCTGAATGAAAAATAGGAAATATGAAGTAAACTATATATACTGCAATGCCATTAAATCTATGAACTCATTTGTAGGTCATTTCTTCCCGCTTCAAAGTCACTTCAGGAAACAAACTAATCAGGTTGGGCACAGTCTATGTCCCACATGAGAATCACAGGTAATAGCAATGATAATTAATAATTATTCATTCATTCATTCATTCAATCGTATTTATTGAGTGCTTACTGTGTGCAGAGCACTGTACTAAGAGTTTGGGAAGTACAAGTTGGCAACATATAGAGATGGTCCCTACCCAACAGTTGGCTCACAGTCTAGAAGGGGGAAGGTACTTGTTAAGCACTTACTAGTGTCAAGCACTGTTCTAAGCGCTGGGGTAGATTCAGTTAATCAGATTGGACACACTCTCTTTCCCACATGGGGCTCACAGTCTTAATCCTCGTTTTACAGAAGAGGTAACTGAGGCACAGGGAAGTGAAGTAACTTGCCCAAGGTCACACAGCAGACAAGTGGTAGAGTTTGGATTAGAATGCAAGTCCTTCTGATTCCCATGTCCATGATCTATCCAGTGGGCCACACTGCTTCCTTTCAAACTGGTACTTCCATTTTCCCTATTTCTTTCAAGTCAGACTTGAAAGATCACTACTTACCCTTCTTCCTGGAGCTGACACCATTTCCAGTAGCCCCTGTGACTCTCTGGAGAACTTCCTCCACATGCAGGCTTCCCAGCTTTACCTCCATGCCCCACCATACCTCAATCTAGCAATCAATTAATCAATGGGATTTATTGAGGGCTTACTGTGTGCAGAGCACTGTACTAAGCACTTCAGCACCTGTATCAAACTAAACTTTAATGTTTCATCTTTCACCGAACAGACAGGTAGGAAGGAAGGGGAGATAAGGGGCCGCTCTTTTGCTGGTGGCACTCTGCTAGTTGGGAACACATTTTGTGGAGTTGGGTATGGATCTGACTACTGATTGTTGTAAGCCACTTCCCCAAGCCACACAGCCTGGTTTGCGTCGGCTTCAGGATGGAGCGATGGGGACAGGTTGAGAAGAGTAGGTGCCTGTATGTGGGTGTAAGTAGATGTATATGTGAATGTGCATGACTCTGTGAATTTATGTGTATGCATAGGCCTGTGTAAATGTGTGTGCGTGTGTGTGTACAGATCCAATTTTGTTACCATATTTTCAACCCCATCTAGATTTTAGAATCCAGTTGAAATCTCTGATTGGGGCTCTCTTGGGATCCCCAGCTTGGGAACAGTGAAACATCCAACTAATGAGGCATGGAAGAGGCACCTGGAATCCATTAACCATCCAAGGAGCTGCCATTACCCATCATCCAACTGGGGATTGTCCATCCTACAAAGCAAAGTGATTAAACCAGAGTGCGGGAGCAACAGATGGAGGCATAGATGCCCCCAGTTTCCACCTTCAGCAGTTTAGTTTCATTCCCTCCACTTATGATATAAACTTGCCATTTCCACCCCTGCCCTCTGGTTCTGACATAGGAGAGCTGGAGGAAATCTCAAGAGTCAACTGGATCAGTTTCCTGTCTCCAGGGAGGTGAACTCCTGGATGGTCGAGAGTCCAGATTCTACAGTCTCTCTCAGGAGTCGGATCTAGTGGTGAATAACCCTGACAATTAGGACATTCTTCCTTATTCCTAAACACACTTGTGTTATTTAAATGTTTAAGAACATTTCCACTAGCTTGGTCCAATGTAGACTCCAAGAATTGGCCCAGCCCTGCCTCATATAAATCCATACTTGATTTGCAGGATTTGGACAACCAGTCCCTGTCTTCGCTTGGAACTGTTTCTTGTGCCGAGTCATTTTTATGGGTAATCAATCAAACAATTAATGGTATTAAATGATTGTTAACTGTGGGCAGAGTGCTGTACCAAGCACTTTCATTCATTCATTCAATTGTATTTATTGAGTGCTTACTGTGTGCAAAGGACTATACTAAGCGCTTGGGAGAGTACAATATAACAACCAACAGATACATTCCTGTCCATAACAAGCTCACAGTCTACTTGGGAAAGTTCAATTCAAAATCGTAAGTAGATATGATACAAAGCAGCGTGGCTCAGTGGAAAGAGCACGGGCTTTGGAGTCAGAGGTCATGGGTTCAAATTCCAGATCTGCCAACTGTCAGCTGTGTGACTTTGGGCAAGTGCCTTAACTTCTCTGTGCCTCAGTTATCTCATCTGGAAAATGGAGATTAAAACTGTGAGCCCCACGTGGGACAACCTGATCACCTTGTAACCTCCCCAGCACTTAGAACAGTGCTTTGCACATAGTAAGCGCTTAATGAATACCATTATTATTACTATTATTATTATTATTATTATTATTATTATTATTATTATTATTATTATATGACCCCTGCCTACATGAAGCTTAGTTTCTGGCGGGGATTAAATAGGAGTAGTATTTAGTAAAATGCTGGCTAGGTGCAGAGCACTGTACTAAGCACTGGAAAATACACAGGACTCACAATCCAATAACTAAAAGAAGAAGAGTGGATTGGTGACAGATATATAAGGAGAGATGAAACAAAACCACTAATGCAACATAAAAACTAAAGCAAAGATCACTAGGGTGCTGTTGCTAGAGGAGCAGAATTTTGGACTACTTATGGCTCAAAGTCCACATTCATTCATTCATTCAATCATATTTACTGAGCGCTTACTGTGTGCAGAGCACTGTACTAAGCACTAATTCACAACCGTGGCCACCGTGACCATTAGAACAGCAACTGCCACAGCCCTCCTGAGGTTTGGGGATTGTGCAGAGCATTGTACTAAGTGCTTGGGAGAGGACAATGCAATAGAGTTCAGGCAGGATGACTCTGAAATGATAGCAAGCACTTCCTTAGCCCAAAGTGGCTGCAGGGCTGAGTTCTGTCCCTCAAAGTTCCTGAATCTTATGGGATGGGGACACTCAGTCCAGCCATGGGAGGGCCCGTCTGGGTAAATGAGGGGCTCAGAAGTTGGTGGTGCTAGATCATTTTCAGTTAAGAGAAGGATTACATGGCTCCTGGGATCCTGGAATGTCACCAGCCAGAGCCCAAGCAGTGTTCTTCACCCTAAATTAGACTCCCACGCCCAGTGATTGCACCAGCTTTCCAACTGTTACGTCTCCCCTCAACCTCCCTGTTCCCCGTCCTTCTGACTCTCCAACTCTTTCCCCTAAAGACCTGGCTATTTATGTCTTTTTTATTGAATTTTAAACACTTACTATGTGTCAAATACCGTTCTAAGCCCTGGGGGAGATACCAGTTAACTAGGTTGGACACTGTCCCCAACCCATGTGGGGCTCCAAGTCTATGTAAGAGGAAGAACAGGAGAGCTAAGGTACAGAAAAGTTAGGTGACTTGCCCAAGCAAGCAACTGACAAGTAATGGCAAGCAACTGGCAGAGCTGGGATTAGAACCCCGGTCTTCTGATTCTCTGATTCTCAGGCCCATGTTCCTTCCACTATGTCATGCTGCTTCTTTGCAGATACAATTGAAGCCATTAGACATGATCTCCCCAAATCCCTCCCTCTCCAATCCCTCCCTCTTCCTACATCCTCTTTGACTCTCCCATTCTTTGTAGCAGTATCTAGTCTGTAAACACCTCTAGACTGTAAGTTCATGGGCAGGGAATGTGTCTGTTTATTATTGTATTTTACTTTCCCAAGCACTTCGCACAGTGCTCTGTACACAGTAAGTGCTCAATCAGTATGATTTAATGAATGAACCTGAAGAGAACTCCAGACTTCTCTCAAATTATACACCTTTCACCTGCAACTCCTATCCCATCGCTTTGCATCTTATCAAAACAATTTCTCCCTTCTTTGCTCCCTTACCTGGATCTTCAAGCACTGGAGAGGCAGCATGGCTCAGTGGAAAGCACACAGGCTTTGGAGTCAGGGGTCATGGGTTCAAATCCCGGTTACGCTAATTGTCAGCTGTGTGACTTTGGGCAAGTCACTAACTTCTCTGGGCCTCAGTTCCCTCATCTGTAAAATGGGGATTGACTGTGAGCCCCCCGTGGGACAACCTGACCACCCTGTAGCCTCCCCAGCGCTTAGAGCAGTGATTTGCACATAGTAAGCACTTAATAAAAAGCCATCATTATTATTATTCACTTTCCAGTGTCTCCTTCCCCAAAGCTTTCAAACATGCTCATATATCAGCCATCCTAAAATACAACTCCTTGATGCCACAGTTTCCTTGCTCCCACTAGTTATCACCCTATCTTCCTTCTACCATTCCTTTCCAAACTCCTTAAATGAATCGTCTACTCTTCCTACCTTCACTGCCTCTCCTCCAATCCCTCCAATTTGGCTTCCTCCCCCTTGACTCCATGGAAACAACCTTCTCCAAGGTCAAGGATGACCTCCTTGCCAAATCCTGTGGCCTCTACTCTACTCTACTCCATCCTGATCTTCACCACTTCTGCTGCCTTCATCACTGTGGGCCACCCCTTCTCCTGGGAACATTATCTAACCTTGGCTTCACCAACACTGTCTTCTCCTGGTTCTCCAATAACAATCTCTCTAGCCACTCCTTCTCAATCTATTTGGCTGGCTACTCCTCTGCCTCCCACCCTCTTACTGAGAGGGTGCCTGAGATTCAGTTTTGGGTCCCCTTCCATTCTCCATTTACACCTCCCTCCATGGTGAACTCAGTCACTCCCAAAGCTTCAATTACCATCTCTACGAGCAGGATTCCCAAACGTATCTCTCCAGCCCTGACTTCTCTGCTTCTCTACAGTCTCACATTTCCTCCTGCTTTCAAGATATTTCTCCTTTGTTGTCAGTCAACACCTCAAACTTAACATATCCAAAACAGAATTCATCTTCTTACCCAAACCCTGGTCTCCAGATGAATTTCATGTTCACAGCATATCTACAACCCACCCCTTCCTCTCCATCCAAACTGCTGTCATCCTGATCCAACCACATATCATTTTCCTCCTTGACTATTCTATCATCCTCCTTGTTGACATCTACTCCTCCTGTCTCTCCCCCCTCTTCAGTCCATAATTTGCTGCCTTGATCTTTTTCCTGAAAAGCCATGCAGCTCACATCTACCCACTCCTAAAAACCCTCCAATAGTTGCCCATCCATCTCCATGTTAAATAGAAACTCCTTACCATCAACTTTAAGGCACTCTCATTGCCTCTCTGCCTCCCACTTTACTTCACCGATCTGCTACAACCCACTTCACTTCTCTATCTCATCTATCCAGCCACCGGCCACATACCCACATCGTCCCTCTAGACTGTAAGCTCATTTTGGGCAGGGAATGTGTCTACTGAATCTGTTGTGTTGTATTCTCCCAAGTGCTTAGTGCAGTGGTTTGCATATTGTAAGTGCTCAATAAACATCATTAATTGATTGATTTATCTTCTCTCCAGCCTGGAATTGTCTCTCCCTCTTCATATCTGACAGTCTTCCACCCTCATCACTTTCAAAATCCTTCTAAAATCTCATCTCCTCCAATAGGTCATCTCTGAATAAACCTTCATTTCCCCTACCTGCCCTCCCTTCTACAATGACTGCACTTGGCTGTGTGCCCCTTAAGCATTTTGATTTTACCCCAACCCCACAGCACTTATGTACATAGCCTTATACTCTGATGCTTCTCCTAGCTGTAATTTTGGCAGTACAAAATGTAGAAGGTATGTTCGATCTTAATCAATGATATTCATTGAGTGTTTACTATGTGCAGTATTAGTATTAAGTGCTCAAGAGAATACAATAAAATAGACTTCGCAGATATGGTCTTGTCCACAGTTGAGCTTATACGCCTATAGGGCAGACAAACAAAAATAATTACAGAGTCGTCAAACTAAATAATTGGCTGTACAAGAGAAGGGGTAGCATGCCTCCTGCCCTCCTTTCTGCCCCCAAGCCAACAGGAAATCAACTACATGTTGGAAGTCCTTGGGCTCCTCAGGCCCAGGTGTCTCCACCAGTCACGGGAGACTGTCAGCAATCCTCAGCAATGCAATGGTCTCGGCTTTGCTTTCCTTAAAGAAGAAGCAATGTGGCTCAGTGGCAGGAGCACGGACTTTGGAGTCAGAGGTCATGGGTTCAAATCTCAGCTCCACCGATTGTCAGCTGTGTGACTTTGGGCAAGTCACTTAACTTCCCTGTTCCTCAGTTACCTCATCTGTAAAATGGGGATTAAGACTGTGAGCCCCCCGTGGGACAACCTGATCACCTTGTAACCTCGCCAGTGCTTAGAACAGTGCTTTGCACATAGTAAGTGCTTAGTAAATGCCATTATTATTATTATTATTAAAGAGGAGTCCATGCTGGCAGCCCTGCATGGAAAATCCATCCAAGCAACAAACCAGCAAACTCTGGGGAGTCAGTCAGTAGTCTCCAGATGCCCCACTCTAGTTTTATTTACTTCACTAGGAAAGGGTTAATAATATTGATGATGGTAATTGTTAAGTACTAACTATGTGACAGGCACTGTACAAAGAGATGGAGCAGATAGGAGCAAATAGTGTTGGACTCAGTCTTTGCCCCACAATCTTAATCCCCATTTTACAGGTGAAGTACCTGAGGCGCAGAGAAGTTAGGTAACTTGTCCAAGGTCATACAGCAAACAGTTAGCAGATCCAGAATTAGAACCCAGGTTCTTTTGGTTCCCAGGCCCGTGCTCTATCTACTATGCACACCTCTTCTCTGTGCCTAACTGGTGTCTGGGGGTCTAGTGCCTAACTTCTGCAGCTCCAAGATAAGTGGAATACACTCCTCTGATGTGCTCACAGTTTATTCCAGTCCTGGGATGACTTCTAGGCAGGGACAAGGAGCAGTTCAAACATTCTGCTCCTGGAATAGCTTCAGTGACAGCTCCAGGCCCGGCTGTTGGGGAGGACAGCTTGTGGAGGAAGGTAGCAGAGGCTCCACATCTGTCATAAAGAGACCTGCGAAGAGGGGAAAATGCTAATCTTCTGTTTCCTCGCAACTAACCTCTGTCCCCTCCCCCATGCCTGCTGCCTGGCCACAGACTCCCCCTCCTGATTCTCCCCCTATTCCACCCCCACTGCCTCGGCAGCCCTGGGTTAATGGGCTTGCTGAATGGAGGAAGCCAAGCGGCTGCCCGTGTTTCCCCTCTGGAGGCAGGCAGGCTCGCTCTCGGATGTGACAGGAACAGTCACAGACAAGGGGACTTATTATTTTCACTTTCACTGCTCAGTGAACTCTGCTTCCACCTAGAATCCCCCAAGGAGAGCCCCTCCCCTGCGGGAGCAGAGCCAGAGACTACAGAGGCAGAGGGGAAGGGAGAGGACTAAGACCAGAACACAAATCCAAAGCATCAAATGAGAGAGCAAGGGAGGAGAGCCCAGGTTGACAGTGGGATGGGAGTATTTTTCTCATCAGATGCAAAGCCATCCGAGTCCAAGACAGAGAACCAACCCAATGGTCTGGAAAAGCCATGGGGTGGCCCACTGGGTGTGTCAGACCAGGGCAAACCCGGCAGCCCCGAGGGTGGGGAGGGCATGGCAGTGCCATCCTAGTGTCAGTGGCACGTGGGTCCCAGAGCTCTGCCTGGTGGGAGCCGTGCCCGGGGGCGGCTCCATCAGGAGGAGTATGCTGTTCTGTGAACTCTTCACCTAGAAGGAGCTGATCTTGCCTGGCAGATATTCTCTTCTTCCTCCTCCTTCCCCCCATGGTTCCCGCCTACATGGTTCCCGATACATAGCATGTCCTGGTGTCAGGGTTCAGGGGGACTGCCAGCTCACATAGAGGGCTCATAGGCTGGAGGAGAGGGAAGGTAGAGAGTGGTTTCTCTTGGCTTCAGACTCGGTTTCCTTGGCCCTAAGCTTTTCCCACTCGTTATGTGGAGAACAATCTCCTGCCAGCCCAAAGCCAGCCAGAAGTCAGTGGGAGGTCAAGGAACCAGAGAGCCAAGGAAACCAATGGCAATCTCTCTGCACTGCAAAGAAACCACTGGACTCAGGGTTTAAGTTGTAGCTCCTTTTTCTTTTGATCTGGTAGCTTTGAGGGGCAGGATAGGATGAGAGAGGGTATAGTACCTCAGAGGTAGTGCAGGGGTAGAGACCAGAAAACATCTGCATAAGAAGAGGGGAGTGCTCTCCTAAAATCCCCTCCCTCCTCCCTGAAATTGTTTCTTTAATTCCTAACCATCACCACGTTTTGAATTTCTAAGCTTCTCACAGGGTGGTTGTTCTAAAGCTCAGACCTGAAGCCCAAAGCCTCTGTGGTGTGGCTGCAGTGGGGACCAAATCCCACTGGGTGCTCAGACAGGGGTAGTGACAGAGCAATGCTTTGATGTGGGCCTCTAATAGCCTGACATGCTCTTTCCTATGTGGGGAGGTGGGCGGGGTGAGGGGGGGAGTGGGGGCAGGCTCAGAGCTGAATCCAAAAATGGCAGCATTGCCTTGCTACAAATTGAGGCTTGGGAGACAGTTGTTCTGGGTGGGATGATGAGACACGGAATGTAGGCTGAGATGCTCTATCTGAGGGGATGGGACTTGAGACATCAGTCTTTCCTCTTTGGTCCTGAGGCAGCTGGGATGGGGAGAAGAAGGAGCTTATGTCTGAGCCCCTCCTGAAATAAGAATCGATCAATCAATAATATTTACTGTGAACCTACCATGTGTTGAGCGTTGTATTATGAATTAGTAGACATCTGATGGGAGAGAAAGACACTAAAACGAATAGTCTCCATCTAGATAAGCGGGAGGGAGGCAGATATTGTGACTGTCCACACAGCCTCAGACTTCCTTGTCTTCTAGAGAAAGGAAAGATTTCTCCCCAGGCAGAACACGGGCTTGGAAACTGGGAGACATGAAGTGATCAGAATGTGGAGTTACTGCATTAGGTCAGGACACGCAGAGTGCTGAATGAAGTCCAAGAGGGAGAACAGTGGGAAAGAAGGAGCTGAAAGAAGAGAAAATCCATGTTGAAAACCAGGGGACAAGGGTGCTGGGGGGGGGGGGGGCGGGGGAGGGGGAGAAAGAGAGAGCTAGAGAGAGAGAGAGAGAGAGAGAGAGAGAGAGAGAGAGAAAGGCAGAGAAACACAGAGATCAATGAAGAGAAAACCTTTCAGAGCACATTGCCCCAGGAATAATAATGATAGTACTTGGTAAGCTCTTACTATGTGTCAAACACTGTTCTAAGCGCTGGCAGAGATACAAGTCAATCAGGTTAGACACATTCCCTGTCCCACATAGGGCTCACACTCTTAATCCCCATTTTACAGACGAGGTAACTGATGCCCAGAGAAGTGAAGTGACTTGCCCAAGGTCACGGAGCAGACATGTGGCTGAGCTGGGATTAGGATCCAGTTTCTTTTGGCTCCCAGGCCCGTGCTCTATCCACTAAGCAATATTGCTCCTAACCTCCGCTGACCTCACCTCACTTCTACTACAATCCAGGCTGCACACTTTGCTCCTCTAATGCCCTGCATATCCTCTAGACTGTAAACCCATTGTGGGCAGGGAATGTGCTTGATACATTGTTACACTTTCCTCTCCCAAGCACTTAGAACAGTGTTCCACACACAGCAAGCACTCAATAAATATGACTGACTCCCAGTTGGGCCCCCAAGCCTACACATTCCCCTCTGGCCGTGACGACTCACATCCCAGTGGAATGGAATTCCAGCAGGCCCACATTCCAGTGAAGCTGAATGGAGAAAACAGAGAAAAATGATTTCAGTTGCCTCTGTCAATATGCTAAATTCAATAAAGGGGGTTCCAAAAGTAGTAGCAGTAGTAATTGCAGCTGTCGAAGAGAAGCAGTGTGGCTCAGTGGAAAGAGCCCGGCCTCTGGAGTCAGAGGTCATGGGTTCAAACCCCAGCTCCACCAATTGCCAGCTGTGTGACTTTGGGCAAGTCACTTAACTTTTCTGTGCCTCAGTTACCTCATCTGTAAAATGGGGATTGAGACTGTAAGCCCCCCGTTGGACAACCTGATCACCTTGTAACCTCCCCAGCACTTAGAACAGTGTTTTGCACATAGTAAGCGCTTAATAAATGCCATCATTATTATTATTATTACTCCTACTCTAGACTGTGAACTTGTTGTGTGCAAGGACTGTGCCTACCAACTGTTATATCATACTTTTCCAAGTGTGTATTATACAATAACTTATCCTATCCAGCTTGATTACTGTATCAGCCTCTTCACTGACCTCCCAGCCTTCTGTCTCTCCCCACTCCAGTCCAGTGTTCCCTCTGCTTCCCAGATCATTTTCCTACAAAAATGTTCAGGACATGTTTCCACACTACTCAAGAAACTCCAGTGGTTGTCCATCCACCTCCACATCAAACAACAACTCCTCTCTGTTGATTTCAAAGCCTCAGTTACCTTGCCCCCTCCTACCTCACCTCACCGCTCTCCTACTACAACCCAGCCGGCTCACTTTGCTCCTCTACCACCAACTTTCTCACTGTTCCTAGATCTTGTCTATCCTACCCCCAGCCCCTCACCCACATCCTCCCTCTGGCCTGAACCACCCTCCCTCCTCAAATCTGACAGACAATTTCTCTTCCCCACTTCAAGAGGCCTACCCTGACTAAGCCCTCCTTTCCTCTTCTTCCACTCCCTTCTGTGTCACCCTGACTTGCTCCATTTATTCATCCCTCCCCCATAATGTATTTATTTTTATTTATATGAATGTCCATCTCCCCCTCTATAATAATAATGAAGATAGCATTTGTTAAGCACTTACTATGTGCAAAGCACTGTTCTAAGCACTGGGGAGGATACAAGGCGATCAGGTTGTGCCACATGGGGCTCACAGTCTTAATCCCCATTTTACAGATGAAGTAACTGAGGCACAGAGAAGTTAAGTGACTTGCCCAAGGTCACACAACTGACAATTGGCAGAGCTGGGATTTGAACCCTTGACCTCCGACTCCCAAGCCCGTGCTCTTTCCACTGAGCCATGCTGCTTCTCTGGGCTGTACGCTCATTGTGGGGTGGGAATGTGTCTACTTATTATTACATTGTATTCTCTGAAGTGCTCAGTACAGTGCTTTGCACACAGTAATCATTCAATAAATACTATTGATTGATTGGCTGATAGAAACAGTAATGTTTAGAGTTTATTGAGTGCCAATTTGGTGCATTAATAATAAAGATAATAATGATGGTATTTCTCAAGCACTTACTATTTGCCAAGCACTGTTCTAAGCACTGGGGTAAATGCAGTGTAAATCAAGTTGTCCCACGTGGGGCTCACAGACTCAGTTACCTCAGCTGTAAAATGGGGATTAAGACTGTGAGCCCTATGTGGGACAGCCTGATTACCTTGTATCTACCCCAGGACTTAGAACAGTGCTTGGCACATAGTAAGTAGTTAACAGATACTATCATCATCATCATCATTAATTCCCATTTTACGGATGAGGTAACTGAGGCACAGAGAAGTTAAGTGACTTGCCCATTGTCACACAGCTGATAAGTGGCAAAGCTGGGATTAGAAATCATGAACTATGACTCCCAAGCTCACGCTCTTTCTACACTCTGCTTCTCAATTCAATGCAATATATTACATTAATCATTACACTAAGCACTTGGGAGGTACACACAAAGAAGTAACATATTCCCCACTTTCAAGAAGCTTACATTTTAAAGGGAGAGACTCACACATAAAAGTATTAGAAATAGAGTAATCAAAATAAACAACCGACTGTACAACTGAACAAATTTATCCAGAAAAGTGCTGCATATTGGTAAAAATAGTGCTGACAATCAGTGCTAGCAATTTAAGGTGCTGGAAGTTCACTGGGGTAGGCTCATGGAATAAGTGTGATTTTAGGAGGACATTGAATATATTAATGAATCAATCAAAAACTTGTATTTATTGACTGATTACTGTGTGCAGAGTACTGTACTGTGAATGTGGGTAGTGCTGTAATCTGTCAGTTTTAGGGAGGGAGGAAATTTCAAGGCAGGGAAACAATGTGAGAGGAATCAGAAGCAGAAAAGGCAAGAACAAGATCCAGCTATACAGTTTGGGAAGAATGAAGAAAGTGAGTTGGGGAATAGCAGATGAAGAGATTAAAAAGGTAAGGTGTGGCAAACTGATAAAGATCCTTGAAGTTGCTTGTGAGCAGTTTTGTTTGCAGTGGAGAGGCACCAGAAGCCAGCAGATTGTTCTGTGGAGCGGAGAGATGTGGGCTGAGCAATGCTTTAGGAAGCGGATCCGTGCAGTAACGTGTAATATAGATTGGAGTCGCATGAAGCAGGAGGCCAGGCGATCAGCAAGTTGGCTGATTAAATAGTCGAGCCATGGCATGCACCAAGATGGTAGCGGTTTGGGTGGAGAGGAAGGGGCAAATCTGGGAGATGTTGTGTTTCAAATCAGATATGTCTGAAAAGAAAAAACTGGATGCTAGGATCCAAGAACCTTTCCAATCCTATCCTAGAAATGAATGCAAATAATCTGTCATTTGTTTAAATGTCTATCTCCCACTCTGGTCTGTAAGCTTCCTGTGGGCAGGGGTCATATCTAACAACTCTACCATGTTGTATTCTTCCAAGCTTTTTCTGCACACAGTAAGCATTCAATAAATATCATTGATTTACTGATTATCATTGCAGAGCATTGCACTTCCCAAGCGTTTGTTTATTTGAGTAAGAAGGAAAAAGGAACATCTAAGATTTTCCCTCATTGGCTTTCGGTTCTCTCCACTCTCTTATTCATCCTCCCCAGTACTGTTCTAAATTCACTTTCCTGTAAATGCTTGGGTAATAGTAACTGCGATATTCGTCAGGCACTTACTATGTCCCAAGCACTGTATTAAGCACTGGGGTGGATACAGGATAATTAGGTCAAGCAAAGTCTAAGAGGGAGAGAGAACCGACATTTAAACCTCATTTTACAAATGAGACTGAGGCACAGGGAAGTTAAGGGTTTTTTTATAGTAGTTGTTAAGCACTTGTTATGCAGCGGGCACCGTACTAAGGACTGGCGTAGACATAAGCTAAACAGGTTGGGCACCGATCGGACCCAATGTGGGGCTCACAGTCTTAATCCCCATTTTACAGATGAAGTAACTGAGGCCTAGAGAAATTAAATGACTTGCCCAAGGTCCCACCATAGGACAGATGCATAGCTAGGATTAGAGCCCAAGGTCTCTTTCTTCCAGACCTTTCTTCTTTCCATTACCCACAGTGCTTCTCAGTCCACATATTCTCACAACCAGGCTCCCAGGCCCCAAATCACATTATTATGTCACTCCCAGTCCACCGAGGGTAGAAAGGGAGAGACCCAGTTCTATGCCTCCCTGCTCCTGATGTAGGAGACTCCAAAAGTTGAAATCCTGAGCAGACAGGAGGCTGACAGACTATCTGCGTTGACACCCGATAACTCCTGACAGGTTTATCAGCAGTCGTGTTGTCTGCAATGAGATGTAAAACACAAGATTGTTTCCAGAGAAGTTGCTGTTCAGAGGCAGATAGAACTGCCTGGAGTGAAGATGTCACAGAGAGAGACCAGAAAAAGTGAGAAGCCTCGAAGTGAGAGAGCAGCACCACTCCTGTGGCCTTGTTTTTCAGATCCTTTCTCTCCCAGTATCCCATAGCTGCTTTCCCTTTGCTGAAACCTGCCTAGCACCTGGGCAGGGAAGATGAGGAGTTGAATTGCCAGCTGCCAGGGATGGAGAGCAACTATGGGGAAAACAAATGGAAGGGCTATGTGACTTCCAAGAGCTAAAGTGACTGTGATACCATCTCTGAGCACTTCATAGGGCCTATTCAGGAGCTGATCCACTGAGACAGTCTGATGCAGCCTGTTACGGCCCCACAGCAAGAAGCCATGAACAGATTATACCCAGGGGTCCTGAGCAGTTGTGGGGAGAGGGAGCCGGGGGGTGTAGGGCCTTAGAGGTCAAATTTTGTATGAGAAACCCAGACTCTGTTTTGCTTCAAAATTGATTTTAACCAGAGGGTTCAGACCAGATGATCTCCACAGTTCAACGAGCAGCGTACTTCTGGATTTAACATGATCAACTACAAGATCCGACACCGCCCTCTGGGAGCTCACTTTCTAGAGGAGTTATATCACCTTCATAATTACTACTATCCACGCTGCTCTTTACTTTCATGCTATTTTCTTCTGTCTTTCTCTATTTTTTAACTTATTTTTTCAATTGAATATACCTTCAACCGTGACTGACGTGTCAGCTCATGATACGCCTAGTTCACTGAGTGCAGCTAAGGAAGACACATTGAAATCAGCTTGGTGGTGGTGTCTGTAGGGGGTCTCCTCTTTTGTGCAGCTTCACATTTCCTCCTGCCTCCAGGTCATCTCTACATGGATGGCCCTCTGGCACCTCAAGCTCAGTATGTTCATACTAAACTCCTCATCTTCTCTTCCTAATCCTCTCCTCCACTGAACTTTTCCATCACAACAGACAACACCACCATCTTTCTCATCTTTTGACATTATCCTTGACTCTTTTCTCTCCCTCATCTGCTATAGACTGTTGCCAATTTCTGTCAATCTGTGATTCTGTCAAATGGCCCACAGCATTTCCAAGACCCAGCCCTTCCTCTTCATCCAACCACCACCATGCTGGTCCAGTCAAACTAGGTCTGGTATAAAATTTTCAGTAGCCTTTCCTATCTTCTGCTCCTCCCCTAGTAACACTCAGCTCAACTCCCTCTCCCCAACCCCAAACACCCCATGATCACTTTCTTCCCTGAGTCTCACAATAGGGTCATTACTGTTCGTCCCATATCTAGGGTTGAGGGCTAGTTCTCACTTAAAGAGTCAGCCCTGTTTTATTTTGATTTATTACCAATCCCTTGTTCATGGCTACAGACCAGGGTATCGTCCATTGGAACTCCCTTTCAATCATCCAGTCATTTCTTGAGGGGCTGTCCATTGTTTGTACTGATGCCGGCTGCACCATTGCTTTGGTAGACCTTTGCATTCTGCAAAATATCCCGTTACCCCGTGGGAGAAAAGGTAGATGGCCTTTAGGAGAGAAGACAAGTCTATTACATCTGAATCTATCCACCAGGACTGATAATAGATGTCTTACCTCAAACTTGCATTCCACTGGCAGAACAACCTGTCATTCAAACTCGGGCTCTAGAGCAAATGGATAATTTCTCTGAAACCCTCATGCAGGGGTTTCTGCCCCAGCTGGTTGGGAAGCTGAGCTTAATCGCTTCATAAAGAAACTCTTCCTACCTTAATTCACCATCAGTTTCCTCCCTTCCTGGAGTTGCAAACAACAAATAATGCATCATTTGCTCTAATGAGGGCTAAAACCCATAATTCACAGGGGAGGCAGGCCGCCTTAGTAAGTTACGCACTTGTAGCAGTTATATTATCCCAGTGCAACCCATTATAGAGTTGTTAGCAAGAAAATAACATTCTGGGTATTAATAATTGTAATAATTTCCCTAATAAACCTGTTTTACTGAATGAAAAATCTCTCCATGGATCATAGAAAAGGAGCTAGTTGGCTGAAACTGCCTGCTTGCAGGAAGATTAAAGCTTCTGGAATGGCCGTCCAGCCCAAACATCCTTCTCAGGGCCAAACCTGACTGCATTAGCCTTCTTCCCTACCGACATGAATTTCCATCTGGCCTTCACTTCAGGGAGTCCTCTCCCAGTTCATTAACAAGTCTCCTTAATTGGAGAATCCTGGTTGTCAGGAGTTGGAAGAGCGCAAGGCATTTTAATATGCATGGATGCTAGGTAAATAATTGTCTTGGGTTACAGCTCCTCAGGAGACTTACTGGACAATGGGATTTTGTTGGAAAGCAGGAGAAAATGGCATTTATTTGACCTGGAGAAGGAAAGCCAGAGGAGTGAGTTAATGAAATTCATCAAATGCCTTGAAAATTATTGAGTAGAAAATGGCTGTCAGCTGTTCTCCATTGCTATGGATATGGAACCAGAGGAAACCAATCAAATAACCAATCAATGGAATTTGCTGAGCACTTAATGTGTGCAGAGCACTGTGCTAAGTGCTTGGAAGCATGCAGTGCAACAGATTGGTAGACATGATCCCTTCCCTCAAGAAGATTACAATCTAGTGGTACAAACAGACTTAAACTGCAACAGAAAGGCTTGCAATTTTCACATTACATCTTCTGATGTGGGAAAGGGTGGGTAATGGGTTTCTGCGGGTGTTTGGCTCATCTGCTCTCCTGAAGGCCTTTTCAAACAGGGCAGAACCTCACCTGAGTCATTGTACTGACCTGTCTGGAGGCAGGGGAACGTACTGAAACGGCATGGCCAGTCTCCTCTAATCCAGACAGGCTAGAGAAGCAGTTTTCCCCACTGTAGTGGCCAAGGCCACAGTGTGAAGACACTGGCCCAGACAGTCCCACTCCCCTTCTGCCGAGATGGCCCCAAGCAGCAGCCTGCAGGAGGTCCAGATGGCCCTCTCCGTCTGAGAGAGCAGGGGCTGACCACCACAGTCTCCTCGTGGAGTGATAATGACATTCTTTCCTGGTTCGTTCCTCCATGACAGATGTCTTGCATTCCTGATCTAATTAGGTTTTGCAGGTGCTGGACAAGTGACAGGACCCGTTGTGGCTCCCCTTCACCAATTCTTTCTCCTGGGCAGTTTCTGCTCTCGCTGCAAGTGCCAGAAGACTGGCAGTGCCCAAACAGGACTCCTGCATCATCTTCCCCACTTCCCACCTTCCTCCTGCCCACCCCCCAGCTCCTCTACTTCTGATCCAGCTGGGCTTGCTTTTCAAACTCCAACCTCCCTCGGGCATTCCCAAGGTAAGGAAATCGGGGGGCTGATGTGGTCCCTAAGTTCTTTTCCTTTTCCTCTCTATCCCTTTCCCATTACATGAGGATGATGGAACCAAAGAACTGGATAGGATGCTGAGTTGTCTGATTAATGCTATTTTTGCCCAGTGACATATGGTGGTTGGAAGAAAACTGGCATTCTATCTGTCTGGGAAAATGTCGGGAACTAAGTTTGTCCCCCCCTTCCATCCCCTATTTCCACAAAATATGTTGCTATCTGCACCTGGGTACTCACTCTGGCAGGCCCGGGTGCTCCCAAAGTGGGAGTGGTCTAGGATCACTTTCCAAATCGTTCCCAGCAGGGGAACTCCAGGACATGGGAACAAACTATTGTTCCAAGTGAGTTTCCACCTTCATCATCATCAATCGTATTTATTGAGCGCTTACTATGTGCAGAGCACTGTACTAAGCACTTGGGAAGTACAAGTTGGCAACATATAGGGACAGTCTCTACCCAACAGTGGGCTCACAGTCTAAAAGGGGGAGACAGAGAACAAAACCAAACATACTAACAAAAGAAAATAATTAGAATAGATATGTACAAGTAAAATAAATAGAGTAATAAATATGTACAAACATATATGCATATATACAGGTGCTGTGGGGAAGGGAAGGAGGTAAGATGGGGGGGATGGAGAGGGGGACGAGGGGGAGAGGAAGGAAGGGGCTCAGTCTGGGAAGGCCTCCTGGAGGAGGTGAGCTCTCAGTAGGGCCTTGAAGGGAGGAAGAGAGCTAGCTTGGCGGATGGGCAGAGTGAGGGCATTCCAGGCCAGGGGGATGATGTGGGCCGGGGGTCGATGGCGGGACAGGCGAGAACGAGGCACGGTGAGGAGAATAGTGGCAGAGGAGCGGAGGGTGCGGGGTGGGCTGTAGAAGGAGAGAAGGGAGGTGAGGTAGGAGGGGGCGAGGGGATGGACAGCCTTGAAGCCCAGGGTGAGGAGTTTCTCCCTGATGCGCAGATTGATTGGTAGCCACTGGAGATTTTTGAGGAGGGGAGTAACATGCCCAGAGCGTTTCTGGACAAAGACAATCCGGGCAGCAGCATGAAGTATGGATTGAAGTGGGGAGAGACACGAGGATGGGAGATCAGAGAGAAGGCTGATGCAGTAGTCCAGACGGGATAGGATGAGAGCTTGAACGAGCAGGGTAGCGGTATGGATGGAGAGGAAAGGGCGGATCTTGGCAATGTTGCGGAGCTGAGACCGGCAGGTTTTGGTGACGGCTCGGATGTGAGGGGTGAATGAGAGAGCGGAGTCGAGGATGACACCAAGGTTGCGGGCTTGTGAGACGGGAAGGATGGTAGTGCCGTCAACAGAGATGGGAAAATCAGGGAGAGGGCAGGGTTTGGGAGGGAAGACAAGGAGTTCAGTCTTGGACATGTTGAGTTTTAGGTGGCGGGCAGACATCCAGATGGAGATGTCCTGAAGGCAGGAGGAGATGCGAGCCTGGAGAGAGGGGGAGAGAGCAGGGGCAGAGATGTAGAGCCCACTGTTGGGTAGGGACTGTCTCTATATGTTGCCAACTTGTACTTCCCAAGCTCTTAGTACAGTGCTCTGCACACAGTAAGTGCTCAATAAATACAATTGATGATGATAGTTGAAGACATGGGAGCGAATGAGGTCACCAAGGGAGTGTGTGTAGATAGAGAACAGAAGGGGACCAAGCACTGAACCTTGGGGACCCCCCACAGTAAGGGGATGGGAGTGGGAGGAGGAGCCTGCAAAAGAGACAGAGAATGAATTGGTAAAAATGGTATATTAGTATATGAATTGGTAAAAATATGGAAGTGGTTTACCATTGCCTCCTTCCATGCAGTAAACTTGAGTCTCCACCCTCGACTGTCTCCCATGCTGCTACTGCCCAGCGTGGGTGAGTTTTGACTTGTAGCAGATTGTCTTCCACTCACTAGCCACTGGCCAAGCTAGGAATGGAATGGACAGGTCTCTGCTTGATTCTCCCCGCCATAGCCAGGACTAGTAGAGTACTGGAAACTCTCCAGGTGTGACCCTGAGAGGGTCAAAGGGGCTTAGGTCCTCATTATTATTAATATAGCAGTAATGGTATTCTATTATATTCAATTCTATTCAATTCTATTGTATTCAATAGTAATGGTATAATAGTAATGGTATTCGTTAAGTACTTACCATGCGCCAAGCTCCGTTCTACGTTCTGGGGTAGATACAAGGTCATCAGAAGATGGAAGGGGGATTTTCAAATGTGAAAACGAACCTTCAAGATAAAATCGAGTGAAAACATCTTTAATTAACATCCAACCCAGCCCAACATAGGGTGCAATGTGGGTGTGGTACACTTTTGCCTGCCATGATGGAGGGGAGCTGGGTAGTGTGCCTGTGCCTTGTTCTCGCTTGTCCCGCCGTTGACCCCCGGCCCACATCCTCCCCTCGTCCTGGAATGCCCTCCCTCCGCACATCCGCCAAGCTAGCTCTCTTCCTCCCTTCAAAGCCCTACTGAGAGCTCACCTCCTCCGGGAGGCCTTCCCAGACTGAGCCCCCCCATTCCTCTCCCCCTCCCCATCCCCCCGCCCTATCTCCTTCCCCTCCCCACAGCACCCATATATATGTTTGTACAGATTTATTACTCTATTTATTTTACTTGTACATACTTACTATTCTATTTATTTTATTTTGTTACTATGTTTGGTTTTGTTGTCTGTCTCTCCCTTCTAGACTGTGAGCCCGCTGTTGGGTAGGGACCGTATCTATATGTTACCAACTTGTACTTCCCAAGCGCTTAGTATAGTGCTGTGCAAACAGTAAGTGATCAATAAATACGATTGAATGAATGAATAGTGGAGGCAGCAGGAGGACTCATAAGTTCAGCAGATCAGTCTCGCCAAAGGCTTGGGGATGCCTCCCATCAGCAACAAGCCTCCATCGGGTTCTGCCCTGCACCATTCTGGCAGGATGGAGAGAGGAAACGGCAGCCTGGTGCTGCCTCTACAACACCTCGGAAAGACTGTGGCTGCTGCCGTTGTCACCTTCACTGTAACTGTGATTGTAAATCTGGACTCTGAGCCGTGAGGAGCCTGAAATTCTGCTCTTCAGGACATACAACCCTACTGATTTTTCTTCTGATTCTGTGTATTTGTCCATGTCTTTTCATCATCTTGGTGCTTTGTTTTATAATAATAATGATAATGTTGGTATTTGTTAAGCGCTTACTATGTGCCAAGCACTGTTCTAAGCACTGGGGTAGATACAAGGTTATCAGGTTGTCCCCTGTGGGGCTACTTAATCCCCACTTTTACAGATGAGGGAACTGAGGCCCAAAAAAGTGAAGTGACTTGTTCAAGGTCACACGGCAGATAAGTGGCAGAGCCAGGATTAGAACCCACAACCTCTGACTCCCAAGCCTGGGCTCTTTCCACTGAGACGTTTTATCTATTCTTATGTGCCTGTCATTCATTCATTCATTCATTCAATCGTATTTATTGAGCACTTACTGTGTGCAGAGCACCGTACTTGCAGAGTACTTGGGAAGTATAAGTTGGCAACATATAGAGATGGTCCCTACCCAACAACGGGCTCAAAATAAAATAAATAGAATAGTAAATATGTACAAGTAAAATAAATAGAGTAATAAATCTTTTCTGTACTAAGCGCTTGGGAAGTATGTTGGCAACATATAGAGACGGTCCCCACAGTCTAGAAGGGGGAGACAGACAACAAAACAAAACATGTGGACAGGTGTCAAGTCGTAAGAACAAATAGAATTAAAGCTAAATGCATATCATTAACAAAATAAATAGAATAGTAAATATGTACAAGTAAAATAAATAGAGTAATAAATATGTACAAACACATATATAGGTGCTTTGGGGAGGGGAAGGAGGTAGGGTGGGGGGGAATGGTCCCCTCTTCTGTCCCTATATTATTCATTCATTCAATCATATTTATTGAGCGCTTACTGTGTGCACAGCACTGTACTAAGCACTTGGGAAGTACAAGTTGGCAACATATAGAGACGGTCCCTACCCAACAGCAGGTTCACAGTCTAGAAGGGGGAGACAGACAACAAAACAAAACATATTAACAAAATAAAATAAATAGAATAAATATGTACACATAAAATAAATAAATAGAGTAATAAATATGTACAAACATATATACATATATACAGTTGCTGTGGGGAGGGGAAGGAGGTAAGATGGGGGGATGGGGACGGGGAGAAGGGGGTGAGGCAGGAGGGTGCTCAGTCTGGGAAGGAGATTGTCAGTCTCTTGAGGGCCAGGGTCAGTGTCTAATTTCCCCATTTGTATTCTTTCCCAGTGCTTATTCAGTGCTCTGCATGCAGCAAATGTTTCATAAACACTATAATTACTACTCAGCCCAGGGTGGCCCTAGATGCCATGGAGCCCAGGAATAGACAGATTCATGTGCTCCTTAGTTCCAACAAGACTCACCTTCATTTCAGTCCAGGCCTGACACTTCCAGCAGCTCACTAGGAGAACAGTGACTACAGGCAACCACATGTTCCACAGAGCCGGAGCAGCACTGTGGTGCTCGAGGGGAAAAGTTAAACAGCAACCTGTGAGACAAGAACAAGCCCAGTGCCAAAGAGGAAACTATATGAGCCAAATACACTGTCTGAAATGAATAATTCCAAAGGAAGGACCCACCTGTAATACATTTCAGTGTCCAGCTCCCCAGCTAGATTATCAAGCCTAGTAATTCTACTGTATTTTCTAAGTGCCTATTACAGTACATATGAGAACAATAATATTTGTGATATTTGTTAAACGCTTACTATGTGCCAAGACCAGTACTAAAGGCTGCAGTTGAAACAAGGTAATCAGAGCAGACAAAGTCCATGTCCCACAAGGGGCTCATAGTCCAAGAGGGAAGAAGGGCTCTTGTGTATTGAATCCCCATTTCTACAGATGAGGAAACCAAGGCACAGAGAAATGAAGTGACTTGCCCAAGTCCCACAGCAGGCAAGTGGAGGAATTGGGTTTAGACCCCAGATCCCCTGACTCCAGGGCCCATATTTCCAGTAGGCCATGCTGCACAGTAGATGTTCAACTGCTTGACTGACAATACGAGGTTCTTGAGATTCCATGCACAGGGCTCTTGGCCCACCCAGAAAGTGCACTGCTGTGACAGAAATCTTTGACATTCTTCACTGCAACCATATTCCAAGCAGGAGTGCTGAATACCCTCAAGTCTAGAGGGGCTGCCGGGTGACTAGAATGGCTCAGCTAACACAACCCAGTCCAGGAGAATCTTAATAATTACCGTGATATTTGTTAAATGCTTACTATGTGTCAAGAACTGCGCTAAATGCCGGAATAGGTTTAGGATAATCAGATGGAACACAGTCCCTGACCCAAACAGGGCTCACAGTTTAATTGGGAGAGAGAATACGTATCGAATCCCCATTTGACAGATGATAAAATTGAGACAGAGAGAAGAAATGTGAATGGCAGGTGGTGGGATCAGAATTCAAGCCCAGATCTCCTGAGTCCCAGGCCTGTGTTGTTTCCCTTAGGCTAATGCTGTTTCACAAGGCTAGTGCTAGAGCCCTTTCTTGGGGGAAGAGGGATGGCCATCTGATGGGAGAAGGAGCAAGGGTTGCAAAATAATGGAGAGAACAAAGAAATTGCTTCAGCTCCCTCATTCAGGAAGGAACCTGAGTCTTTGAAAGGCTCTTTCTTGATCTCTTGTCCCCCAGTGCTTTGAAACATTCTCATGTTTGCCCCACTCTAAAAAAGCCTCCCATGACTCCACAGTTCCCTCCAGTTATGTCCCACCTCCCCCCTACCAGTCCTCTCCAAACCCCTTGTATGAGTTTTCTATACCCTCCATCTCCACTTCCTCTTTGCCAGTTCTCTCTTTGACCCTTTCCAATCAGGCTGCAGCCCCACAGAAACTGCTCTTTCAAAGGTCACCGATGATCCTTTTGTCAAATCCAACAGCTTCTGCTCCACCCTAATATTCCTTGACCCCTCACCTGCCTTAAACCCTGTCAACCATCCCTTTTCCTGGAAACATTATCCAACCTTGGCTCAAATGAACCTGTCCTCTCCTGGTTCTCCTCCTATGTCTCTGGCCTCTCATTCTCAGTCTCTTTAGCAGGCTTCTACTCTGCACCAGTCTCAGTCTACTCAGTCCAATCCCTCCCCATCCATTGCACCATCTCCTCCCCCAGGGCCACCCCACCAACAGCTTCAGCCAGGTGCATCCTGTGGAATCCTCACTCCATCAAGGGAAGCATCCTTGACCTGTTCTTCACCCAGTCACTGCTCCTCCTGGCCATCAGTAGGAACCTGGCTCTCCTTAGGTGACATGGTCTCCCCTGCTGCTCTCTTTAGAGGGGGCTTCATCTTCACCCACTCCCCAAGGCTCACTAGGAAAGAGGGAAGAGGTGGGTTCCTTCTTGTTCCCCAATGCTGCTTTCACACCATTCCACCTCCTCCATGCTTATCTTTCCCTTCCTTTGAAGCCCATATCATCCACCTCTACCAGTGCTTAGAACAGTGCTTTGCACATAGTAAGGGCTTAATAAATGCCATCATTATTATTATTACCAACCACTCCAGATGCCAGTCACAGTCATCTACTGCCCTCTAGACCCCACCTCCAGCTTTTTGAACCATTTTGATACCTTTCTCACATTCCTTCTCTCATTCTCCATGCCTACACTAATCCTTGGGGACTTCAGTATAATAATAATAATAATTATTATTATTATTATTATACTTACAGTATTTGTTAAGCACTTGTTATGTGCTGGGCACTTTGCTGAGAGTTGGGCTGGATACAATCAAATTGGTTTGGACACAGTCCCTGTCCCTCATGGGGTTTGCAGTCTTGATCCCCATTTTACAGATGAAGTAACTGAGGCACAGAGAAGTATAATGACTTGAACAAAGTCACACAGCAAGCAGACAAGTGGCAGAGCCAGTATTAGAACCCATGACCTTCTGACTATGGGGCACACGCTCTATCCACTACATCATGCTGCTTGATGTTCCTAATGACCCTCCCACTACCAGCTTTCTATCACTTCTCAACTCCATTGACTTTCTGCTCCACCCCACCTCTCCCACTCACCAACTTGGATACACTTGATCTCATCATCTCTATTCACATACAATCTCTACCCTCACCAACTCTGAAATCCCCCTTTCTGATCACACCCTCCTGACCTGCCTTCTCTCCCACATGCCTCCTCCCCACAAATCAGTGCCGTTTTCCCACAGAGACCTCCAATCTTTTGCCCCATCCAATTTTCTCAAGTCATCATTCCCCATTTAGGCTTTTGACCTGAACTACCTTCCCTTGGTGAACAAATTGACACCTTCAACACCAACCTCTTTACTGAACTCAATATTCTCGCTCTATCCCTACAGGGATCTTGTACCACTAACACACAGCTCTGAATCACCTCCACAGTCTGCTTCCTTCACTCCTGTGCATAAGCCTCAGAGAACTGCTGGCAAAAATCTAGATATCAAGCCAACCTCATCCATCTGAAGTTCATCCTTGCATGCTTAAACTTTGCCCTCTCCTCACTGGGCAAACTTATTTCTCCATCCTTATTGACACCCATGTCGATTGCCCTCGCAAGTTGTTCCAGACATTAAACTCCCTCCTCAAACCCTCTCCTCCATTCCTTGCCCCTACTGACCTGACTATGTATTTAATTGAAAAAATGGAAACTATCATGAGTGATCTCCCTAAAATCTCCCCTGCTACTCTCCAGTCCCTCCCATCCTTCCCAGCAGTATCACAAGAGCAGATCTCCTGCCTTCTCTCAAAATCCATCCCCACCACCTGAGCATCTGACCCTATTCCTTTGCGCTTTATTAAAGCATTTGCCCACTCCCTTCTTCCCTTCCTGACTACCATCTTCAAATGGTCACTCTCCATGGCTTCTTCCCGACTGCTTTCAGCCATGCTCATGTCTCCCATATCAAAAAAAGAACAACCCTCGATCCCACGGTTTGCTACAGTTATAGCCCCTTCACCCTCCTACCAGCCTTCTCCAATCTTCTGAGTGAGTTGTCTGCAGCCACCTTCTCAAGTTCCTTTCCTCCAATTCTCTCTGTGATCCCCTTCAATCTGGTTTCCATCCCCTTCACTAAACGGAAACCACCCTCACAAAGGTCACCAGTGATCTTCTTGCCAAATCCAATGGCCACATTTCCCCATTCCTCAAGAAGCTCCAGTGGTTGCCTATCCACCTCTGCATCAAACCGAAACTCCTTACCAGTGGCTTTAAAGCACTCAATCACCTTGCCCGCTCTACCCTATCTTGCTTCTTTCTTACCAAAATCCAGCCCGTACACTTTACTCTTCTAATGATGATGATGATGGCATTTATTAAGTGCTTACTTTGTGCAAAGCACTGTTCTAAATGCTGGGGAGGTTACAAGGTGATCAGGTTGTCCCATGGGGGGGCTTATAGTCTTAATCCCCATTTTACAGATGAGATAACTGGGGCACAGAGAAGTTAAGTGACTTGCCCAAAGTCATACAGCTGACAAGCTAATGCACCTTGATCTCATCTTTCTTGCAACCGACTTCTGGCCCATGTCCTCCCTCTTCATATCTGACAGAAGGTCACTCTCCCCACCTTCAAAACCTTATTAAATGGCCTTCCCCATCTAAGACCTCATTTCCTCTTCTCTCACCCCCTTCCTCATTGCCCTTGAACTTGGATTTGCACCTTGTAGTCTCCCTCCCTCGGCCATACAACGCTTATGTATATATCCATAATTCATTTATTAATGTTAATTTCTGTCACCCCCTGTAGGCTGTAAGATCACCGTGGGCAGGGAACATGTCTACCAACTCAGTTAAATCGTATTCTCCCAAGTGCTTAGAACAGTGTTCTGCACAAAGTGAGTACTTAATAAATATGATTAACTTATGGATTGTCTTCTGTGAATGCAGCACAGCACTGCTATAAGCACTTTGGAGAGAAAAATAGAATAGACTGGGTGAGCAGTCTCTGTCCACATTCTAGACAATAGACTTTGCTAAAATCTGGTGGTTCCTTAAAGGTTCACTCTTCCAGTAGAGCAGAGATTCTCACATGATTATTTTCCCTGTCCCCATATCCCCATCTGCCTCTGATTTCTCAGACTCTCCCCTCCAAGAGACCTGAAAGATTAAGGAGACCTGCAGACAAGGGTTCTGGGGAAGTAGAGGAGTCAAGCTAGTGCTGTATATCCCCTACATTTTTGTTTCTTCCACCAAACAAGCAGTTCAGAGAAATCACTCTCTGTGACCCTTGGTTCTCCCATGACCTCCCAGCATTCACTATTCCCAGTTTGAGACATACAGATTGAGGTCCACGGGAGGACTGGGAAATTAGAGGGGAAATTTGGGGATGGTTGAAGGGTCAAAAAGCATTGAGTGACGGATGGATGATAGGCCCATGGTAGGTAACTAGAAAGAAAGCTAAGAATATTAGATGGCCCATCCCTAAACAAGAAGGGGGAAGTCAAGAAAGACACCATTTACCCACTTCCTCTCAGCATCCTAGAATACTCCTGATAGACACAGAATATGGACTAACTAGCCTACTACAATTACTACTAATAACAATGATGGCATTTGTTAAGCCCTTAGTATGTGCCAAGCACTGTTCTAAGCACTGGGGGAGGGATGCAAGGTTATCAGGTTGTCTCACATGGGGCTTACAGTCCTAATCCCCATTTCACAGATGAGGTAACAGGCACAGAGAAGTAAAGTGACTTGCCCAAAGTCACACAGCTGACAAGTGGCAGAGCTGGGATTAGAACCCATGACCTCTGACTCCTAAGCCCCTGCTCTTTCCGCTGAGCCATGCTGCTTCTCTACTAGTCTGATCCAATGTGGCTTGGCTCGTGTTTAAATTTATAATGTGCCCTTAGTGGGTACAAGAAAAAGGAGAAGCTGGAATAGGTCAATTATCATTAACCCTCTGAGGGTCTTTGCTTAGTTTCTAGCAAATTTTTTCTAAGGAGACTCAAGAATTGAGTATTGGAGAGGTGAAAATGGAAGGGAAAGTGGGGGACCCCTGCCTTCCCCCATCTAATTCATCCATCCTGAGCCAGTCCCCAGTCTCCACACTAACCCTCTGCATCACCTGCTGTTTTACCATGTCTTGAGTCACTCTGTACCGGCCAATTAGATCACTACGTTGTTTTTGTAGCACAGTGGGGAGTACAGGGAGTGTGAGGGAAGGAGAAATCTGTTGCCAGCTGAAGTACATTTTGCTCTGTTAACCGGCGTTTGAAAAATTCTCCTTTTGATTCCTCAGAGAAGTTGGCAGAGATACCCAAACTGTTTGGAGAAACTGCAGCCTCCGGACCATCTGGGCCTGACATTTCCAGCACGGCCGACCTGGGATTGCTTTCCCAGGGGGTTGCGCTTCAGAAGAACGAGGAATCTGGGCTTGGTCAGGAAGTCCCCAGGGACTGGCATGGCACCATGAGGCCTTTTTATATTCAGGTAACTTTATGCACACCCCTCTGGACAAATGCACACCCACAAACAAACATACACACACATGCAACTACACATATGCTCTCAGAGATTGTATCTTGCTATAATGCTGAGGGATGTTGACTTTGAGAATATCAAAACCTTCTCTAAGCTGGCGGCTGCACTTCCTGCTAAACAAAACAACGGACGGCGGGAGACAAAGATTGAGTGAAATACATCTATATAGAAAAGAAGAGCAATTACTTACAGGAAAGCCTGGGGAATTCGGTTTCCTCATAAGTAGGTCAGTCAAGGACAATCAGGAAACTTTCACACAAGCTCTCCGAGTAGCCGGGGATCCCCAGGTCACCCAATCATCGTAAATACAAGCAAAAGACAACTGCTTTTAAGAAAACATTAAAGAAATAGAAGCTGCATATTATATTTTACTGCCCCCTAATCCCAAATCCTGCCATTGTTATCTGGGTCTTGGTAATCACAGCCAATGCAGCCATAATTACCCACCTTCCACTATCAATCTCAATGTAGATCCACTACCTGTATTGTTGTGGAGCCTGGTATTGTCCACATTTAGTGAGTATCAGGGCCAATGATCTCTCAAGCATTTGTCAATCTAAAATATTGCTTTAATCAAGGCACCCTCTCATTTTCTCCTCACCTAGAGAGAACAGACCATGAGTTTCACAAACCATCTAACCTCCTGGGATAAGAAAAGAATAATAATATAATAATAATAACGATGGCATTTGTTAAGCACTTACTATATGCAAGCACGGTTCTAAGCACTGGGGAGAATACAAGGAGATCAGGTCGTCCCACGTGGGGCTCTCAGTCTTAATCCCCATTTTATAGATGAGGTAACTGAGGCACAGAGAAGTTAAGTGACTTGCCCAAGGTCAAACAGCTGACAACTGGCAGAGCCAGTTGAACCCATGACCTCTGACTCACGAAAGCCCTTGCTCTTTCCATTGAGCCAGGCTGCTTCTCTGAAGAGGTGACTGTATCCACTTCTTCGTCATCATCAACGCTATTTGTGGAACACTGTCTCCAGCACATCAGAGCAAATCTCAGAAGTAAAGGATGTGGCCCCTGCCTTTTAGGACCTTCCAATCTATTGTGTGTGAGAAAGTATACATTGTCAAGAATTCAATAAATAAAGAAGTAAGAACATACATTCAAATGACAAAAGCCAAACAAGGAATGATGATAAGCCAGGCTATCTTTTTGCCACCTTGGGACATGTGTCTGAGAAAGTATAAAATATAAAGGAGGCTCTAAGGGAGCAGTGTAGCTTAGTGACTGTGAGCCCACTGTTGGGTAGGGACCGTCTCTATATGTTGCCAACTTGTACTTCCCAAGCGCTTAGTACAGTGCTCTGCATACAGTAAGTGCTCAATAAATACGATTGAATGAATGAATGAATGAATGAATAGTGCAGAGGATGGGTCTGGGACTCAGAGGACCTGGGTTCTAACCCTTGGCTGTAAGGTGTGCTTGCTATGTGACCTTGGCCAAGTCACTTAAGTTCTCTATGCCTCAGTTGCCTCATCAATAAAATGGGGATACAATACCTGTTCTCCCTCCTACTTAGGTTGTGAGCCCCATTTGAGACAAGGACTGTGTCTGACCTGATCATCCTGTATCTTCCCCAGTGCTTAGAACAGTGCTTAACACACAGTAAATGCTTAACAAATACCATAATCATCATTATCTATCTATATCATATCATATCTCTATCAAGCACTTAGTACAGTGCACTGCACACAGTAAGTGCTCAATAAATATGATTGAATGAATGAATAAATATATAAAATTAAAAAGCTAGAAAAAACCTCTAGATATCATTTGGGTAAGTCCCCTACTTCCATGTCAGATGGATATATGTTCCTTTAAAATTAAAATTACATGTTCACAAGCAAACGCATTCATCTAATATACATCTACAATGAGATATGTATTTGTTGTTTGTACATGAAAACAATCAGCATATGTTGGAAAGGTTGTACACACACACAGAGTCAAAATTTGCACTAGCTAGTTGCCTTGCCCATCGTTGCCTGGGAAAATTAAATTGATTTTAGGCATTGCCTGCAGTGCATATGCGGAACTCTGAAATCAGCTCTTGGATGCCAGGGAAGCGATGGTTACACGGGCTCCCATGGGGACTGAATAGACCAGCAGACATCTTCATGTCATGTAAAATAAATAAAGCAGCTCAGCAACACATGAAGGGCACATGAAGAGGTCAATATGAGTCTCTGTTCAAATGTTTCAGGTCTGAACATAGCCTACAACAAGGAATCTGTCTGCCTCAGCTCCCATAAGAACTGAATGAATAATAGGACAGACAAACCTTCTATCATATTTTTCACCTACTTCATCTTTTATTTTCACAGAAGTTTCATCTACTCTATTAAAGGCAAGGAATTGGGTTGATTATCAGAAACTCCTGCACCCAGGATTTTCTCACCAATCAATATTCATCCCACACTGGGAAAGGAGGAGAGTTGACCCAGGAGAGTTTTGTAATAAAGAGGCATGTAGGACTGGGGAGGACTTGAATAAAGGGAGACAGGCCGGTACAGGGCTCCCACAATCTTGGTGAAAGCTAGGGAGAGACCGGCAATCAATCCATTAATCAATTGTTTTTACTGAGCACTTACTATGTGCAGAGCACTGTACTCTGTGCTTGGGGGAGTACAATGTAACAGAGTTGGCAGACATGTTCCCTGCCCACAACAAACATACCATCTAGAGGGGTAGACAAAAATTAACATAAATAACAGATCCATATGTACCTGCTGTGGGTCTGAGGGTGGGGTGAATATAGGGTACAAATCCAAGTGCAAAGACAATGCAGAAGGAGAGGGTGAAGAGAGCTTAAATGGGGAAGGATTCTTGGAGGAGAAATGATTTTAATAAGGTTTTGAGGGTGGGGAGTGTGATGGTCTGTCAGATATAACAATAATAATGATGATGATGGCATTTGTTAAGCGCTTACTATGTGCCAAGCACTGTTCTAAGTGCTGGGGTAGTCAGGTTGTCCCACGCGGGGCTCTCACTTCTAATCCCCATTTTACAGATGAGGTAACTGAGGCACGGAGAAGTTGACTTGCCCAAAGTCACGCAGTTGACAAGTGGCGGAGCCGGAATTAGAACCCATGACCTCTGACTCCCAAGCCCAGGCTCTTCTCACTGAGCCACGCTGCTTCTCAGTGAGATATGTAGGGGGAGGGAGTTCCAGGATAAAAGCAAGATGAGGATGAGGGGTCGGTGGTGAGATAGAAGAAATTGAGGAAGAGTGAGTAGATTGGCATTAAGGAGCAAAGTTATCACGCTGGATTGTAGAAAGAAATCAGCAAGGTCAGCAAGGAGACTGATGAAGTAGTCAAGGCAGGTTAGGATTAGAGCTTGGGTCAGCATAATGGCGCTTTGGACTCAGAGGAAAGGGAAGATTTTAGTGATGTTGTGAAGGTAGAACCGACAACAGTTGGTAACAGATCGAATATGAGTTGAACAAGAGAGATGAATCGAGGATAGTGCCAAGATTGCATGCTTTGAGGCAGGGAGGATGATGCTTCTGTCTACAGTGATGGGAATGTCAAGGGGAGAATGGAGTTGGGTTGGGAAGATGAGGAGTTCAGTTCCAGCAGAGCCGAACTCCCCAAAACTGAGTCTCTCTCCAGCTCTTCTACTTCTTTTACCCCGACTTCTCCCTAGACCTGTCCCTCTGACTGCTATCTTGCCATCAGTATTGTCCTCCTTAAGCCCAACTTTCCCTGACATCCCTTCCCTTATCATCAAATGAGGCTATTAGATCAATAATAATAATAATAATAATAATGGTATTTGTTAGGTGCTTACTGTGTGCAAAGCACTGTTCTAAGCACTAGGGAGGTTACAAGGTAATCAGGTTGTCCCATGGGGGGGCTCACAGTTTTAATCCCCATTTTACAGATGAGGTAACTGAGGCACAGAGAAGTTAAGTGACTTGCCCAAAGTCCCACAGCTGACAGTTGGCAGAGCCGAGATTTGAACCCATGACTTCTGACTCCAAAGCCCCTGCTGTTTCCACTGAGCCACGCTGCTTGTTATCTCTAAGGGTGAATGCGTGAATGCAGGTTATGCATGTGGATCCTAATGTGGGTTCAGGGCACAGCCTTTTCCATACAACCATCCTTCTGTCACCATATGCCAACAGAGAATACTACTACCACTACTACTAATAATAACAATAATTGTGGTATTTGTTAAGCACTTACTATGTGCCAGGCACTGTACTAAGTGCTGGGGTAGATTCAAGGTAAACAGGTTGGACACAGTCCCTGTCCTGCATTGGGCTCAGAGTTTTAATCTCCATTTTTTACATTTGAAAGAACTGAGGCGCAGAGAAGTAAAGTGTCTTGCCCAATGTCACAGAGCAGACAAGTGGCAGAGCCGGGATTAAAATCCATGTCCTTTTGACCCCCGAATCCATGCCCTAGCCACTGAGCCACGCTGCTTGTGACAGCTCAAGGGGCAGTAACGGGGCAGGACCTGGAGGGGTTTGGGTGAAGGAGAAAGGTGGAAAATTTTTCTCAGACCTAAGGCTGTCCAGAAGCTCCTTTCTTCTCTGCAAGAAACTGCTACCAGAGTTGTTGGAGGGTCAGAGGGCAAAGCCCAGCATTTTACAATCCCGCCCTAGACAGCTTGAAGACTAATGGGAAATTTTTAAATGCATAATTGAAAGTGTGTGGTGGAGAGGAGGAAGGGGAAAAGTACCTTTAGATGAGTACACAATCGTGCCCATCTGGGCTGAGTATGTGTATCTACCCACACACAAACTCAGCTGCACGCACCTGAGAAAGCCAAAAAAATTCAACTAAGAACCAGCACTGCATTCTCATTGTGTTTTGGAGAAAGAAAAAATTCTCCATTTCATCTCCCCGAAGGACTGGAGCCTTATGATGTGAGACATCAAAGGGGGCTGTCACAGGAACCAAAACACTTCCAGGAATGAAAGGGAAGCCAACTTTCAGGAAGACACAATTCAAACTACAGTTGGTCAAGGTCATGGGAAGTAACTTAATGCTCCTACTGCCTGCCTCCTGCTTGTCTCAGGTATGGCCCACAATGGGGAAGCTGAAAGAGGCATCTCCCACCCCACCCCCTCGACTGCAGATTTACAGGTTTAGGCCTGAACTCCATGGGAGTTGGAGGGCAAATGGGAAAACCAGCAAAGAGGGAGGTTTAAAGAGTTTAGAGCTGGAAGGCAGAAGTTACCTGATTGGCAAGTGGAGTCACCAGGGAGGGTTGACCATGTCTAGTTTACTTAAAGCCAAGCTAGTCTTGGGGGAAACTCTCAGACTCAATATAAATGCATTAATTTAGCCATATTGCTCATTTATATTTCATTCAGGACCCAATTTGGAGTAAATTCAGTAAAAATAGGATATCTGGCCTTGTTTCAGGAACCAATCACCCATTTATGTATTGTCCCAAAGAGAACATTAGCTGTGACACAGAAGCAGTTTTCAGGAATCAATTGTCATAAGTCTGAGGACCCACTGTACCGGGTTAGGTACATATTGATGATGATGATGATGATGATGGAGTTTCTTCTGAAAATGGAGTCTCTGGTCAAGAATGATAAACAAGTCTCATCTCGAGAATTCAGGTCAGACAATCTCCACAGACAAGTTGATTTTAGTGCCCCTTGCCTTCGGTTCTCCCTGCGAGTGAAGTCCCTGCTGGAGCAAGGAGTGCAAAAAGAGACTAAACAAGCAGGACTGCAGCATGTGGCGAAGGACATGAAATGGCTTTTTATGTATGGGACCCATTTGCAGCCCCAAGTGGTGGCAGCATGGTGCCCATGCTGTGCCCTGTGATGAACCCACAGTAAGCTTCCTTACTAGTGACTGTTTGTGATCCTGAGAACCACAACAAGGAAGGGGCTCATGAGGCACAGATATGCTCTACTTGAGGATGGGTAGTTGCCAGCCCGTGGGTGCGGAGCATGGAAGGAGACTGGCCTTCTAGAACCCAGATTCCATCCACTCAGTTCTCCAGCCACTGGACCACAAAAGGACTTCTGCATGCAGTGGGTAACCACTGAATAAATGATGACAGACACTGTTCCAAAGTAGCTTAGAGTCTATTAAGGGCCAAAGGAGCCCCTTACAGAGGTTGGAGGGGATGGTGGCCCCAATGGCTTCCTTAGCCAGTACCCAGCTTTGCTTATTTTAGTTCTCTGGCAACACCTGAGTGTTTTACAATCAAGACTGAATATACCCAAATCATTGTCACTGTGGCTCATTAGTTAGGTTTGGCCACTCCTTGTCCCCATTCCCTTAAAATCCTTTCCCCTTTTCACCCCACACTCTAAATGAAAAATTAGTTCCTAAGAGACTTAGAGACATATGGGGGAGGGAACTTGGCTACCAATTCTACTGTGTTGTACTCTTCCAAGCACTTAGTACAGTGTACTGTACACAGCATAAGCACTCAGTAAATTCTACTGATTGAGAGGGGGAGACAGGACAGTCACATCTAGTCTTCACATCAACAGGAAAGATGTAGTGATGATGAAAAAACTGAATGATGGAGGAGTGGGCTAAGGATTTGTTAGCTGGGTTGCAAACTGGATGGTGCCAATCAAGAAAGGCTTCCTGGAGGAGGTGAACTTCAAGATGACATTCAACTGCTTGCAGGACTTGAAAAGTAATACCACCCATATAATACAGAGTGTAAAGTTTCCCTACTGACCTGCAAGGGACCACTCTGAACCAACCAGCAATTCCAGTGCCATATTCCAGGTTGACACTTGGATCAAGTCATTTAACCTCTCTGTGCCTCCATTTCCTGATCTGTAAAATGGGCATTATAACATCTGCAAGAATAAAATGAGATCTTCGAAATGATTCAAAGCCCTTTACAAATGCAGGGAATTAATATTACTTAGCACGTAATCCCGTGTTTGTCTGGGAGCTTTGTAGACTAGAAAGCCAGGAGCCCCATGGCACACATGGAAGGAAAACACTGAATTCATTTCCCAGTGAGTGGTCCCTTCCAGAGGATGGCATGACAAGTTAACCCTTTCACTGAGGGCTCTCCCAACCCCACATCTGGAGTAAAATTAAGTTTGTTGAAGCCAGCGAACCCTCAAGTGGAAAAGGGTATAATTCTTTCCCAACTCAGTCGAAACACTCAACCAATAGGGTAGGACTGGAGGTGACTGATTCTAAGATTGGTCTTGATTTCTAAACTGTGCACTGAGCTGAGAACAGAGAGAAGGTAGGAAAAGCAGTGACATCTTAAAATGTGAGAGTTAATGGAGTCAAAAAGTCACCTCTGCCTCCAGACTGAGCTGATCCTATCACATATACAGAGGACGGAGGCCTTTGGCTCCTTGAATAGACTCAGGACCGGCCAACGGGAAAACAGAGAGAGAGAGATGTTATGTCTCTTTTTATGTTTGTTTGATGGCTGTTTTTCTTGGTCCTCCATGGCCTTCCTCTGATTTAGGCCAGGAAAGGGGGACTGGGGAAGGAGGATCTCTGCTCTATGCTTCCTGTATAATAGAGAGAAAAGAGTGAAGTCCTATATCATGGCTCCCCATATTCCCTTCACATTTTTCCATCCCACTCTCTTCAACTGCACTTCCAGAAATGAAACCATTGAATTTGCCAATGCCCAGTAGCATTACCATTATTCGGTGCTTACTGCATGCTTGAGAAGAACAACAAGAGCCCAAGGACCTTAAACTCTAAATGCATTGAGTCTCGCTCAATAGCGATAGTGAAAAGAGCACAGGGCTGGGAGTCTGAAAACTTGGTTCTAGCTATGCCAACGGGCTGCTGGGTGGCTTGGGGCAAGTCATTAAACCTCTCTGGGCTTCAGTTTCCTCATGTGCAAAATTGAAATAAGATAGATTGCAAGCCCCATGTAGGTAAAGTAGTATCTGATTTCATAACCTTGCATCTACCCCAGTGCTTAGCTTAGAAAACATTTAGTCAATGCCAGAATTATTAATAGAACACAGACAGATTGCCATAGCAAAGGAAGCCATTGCTTTTTTCGTGGATTCTTTCCCAGGCCTGAGAGAGAAGAGGACCACTACTCCTGGTTTTCTGGTTGCGTAGGGTAGATTGGGGGTTTCTGATCTTGGAATAATACTAATAAAATTGGCATTTATTAAACACTTGCTCTGCTTAAGTGCAAGTGTCCTCTGTCTGTCCCACATGGATCTTGCAATCTGTTTGATCCCCATTTAGCAGAAGAGGGAACTGAGGCCCAATGAGGCAAGGTGACTTGCCCAAGGTCATACTGTTGGACTACGGCAGAACTGGGACCAGATCTCCTGACTCGCAGTCCTATGCCCTTTCCACTAGGCAACACTGCCATACCTTTTTGGGGGGGTTCAGTTTTTTTCTATCCAACGCCTATCTATAAGGGCCATTTCCATGACATACCCCTTTGGTCTAGGAGCTGGGTGACAATCAATCAATTAATCAATCAGTCTTATTTATTGAGCACTTCATTGTGCAGAACTCTATACAAAGTGCTTGGAGACTACAATATACCAGAGTGGGTAGCCTTGTTCCCTGCTCACAAGGAACTTACTGTCTAGAAAGGGAGGCAGACAAAATAAATTATGGAAATGTATAAAAGTGCTGTAGCACTGAGGGTGAGGTGAATAAAGGATGCAAATTCAAGTGGAGACAAGCACTGAATGCATCCTGTATGGGAGAGAGCATTCCTCAGAGGAGGAGTGGCTGTCAGGGGCTGGCTTTGCAGCAGGAAATTGCAGGGGCCAGGACTTCAAAATCTGCTCAGAGGCAGAAACGACTGTCTAGTGATGCAGCACTGCCCCCTGTAACAATAACAGTGATATTTGCTAGGTGCCAAGCATCGTAGTAAGCACTAGGATAGGCACAAGATAATCAGGTTGGACACAGTCCCAATCCCACATGAGGTTCACTGAAATACAACCATGCCCGGCTCTGATGTTCCTGCTGTTTTCCAGCACTGATCCAGCTAGTTGCATGTGTTGTCATATTGATGTTGCTATTCCTGCTATTCTTTGTTTTGTTTTATGGTTCTTGGTTTTTTGGTGTTTCCCCTGAGTTTTGCAAGAAAGTGGAAAAGACTCCCAATCTTATTAAGTTTCTCTGAGCATCAGAAGGTAAGCGATGTCTGGAGAAATGTGTGAGGCCACAGGGGCATCTGCTGCTGTGATGACTCCACAGACTGAACCTATTTTCCCTATGGACAGTCTCACAATGTGTACCCCTGGGCTCAGGGAAATTGGGAGAGAGCGTGTGTAAATGACTATGTGTAACCACCACCATTATTGCAAAAATAACTCCAGCGCATGTCCTGCTGGAGGTAGTTGCTTACCTTTCCTAACCATTAGGGTCTGAGAAATGCTTACCCTTAGGGGAGTCAGAAAAAGGGCACAGCTGTATTTTCATGGATAGAGACTGCAACTATGAAAAGGATTCTCTCTTGGTGACACACACACACACATCCAAGGATAAAATCTTACAGCCAGCAGTGTCACTGTGAAACACCAGGGTCTAGTGGAAAGATCCCAAACCTGAGAGTCAGAGGACCTGGATTCTAATCTTTACTCTGCCACTTGCCTGCTGTGTGTTCTAGGGTAAGTCATTTAATCAATCAATCAATCAATCATATTTATTGAGCGCTTACTGTGTGCAGAGCACTGTACTAAGCTCTTGCTTCTCTGGGCCTCAGTTTCTGCATCATTCTAATGGGAATTAAATTGCCTGTTAATCCCTCCATTTTAGTTTGTTTGTCCCATGAGGGACAGGAATTATTCCCTACTTGATTATCTTATATCTATCTCAGAGCTTAGTACCATACAAATACCACAATTATCATTATCTTCAAATGGAAGAATAACTCTCAGATCAGTGTACCTTTCTCTCTTCAGCATTGCAATACTTAGCTGCCCTTTTAGGCATCAAGAAAAGTGACTTATGTGCATGTCCAGCGTTCTTTTCTGATCTCCCCCGTTCTCACCTAATCCTCTTTTTCACTGTGCAGGAGATGCTTGCAGGGGAAGATTGTCCAGAAAGGTTCTCCTGGTCCCCTGCTGTCTGTTCCATGACTTTGCCACAACATCCTCCAGTCCCAGTCTCTCAGAATGTTTTATGGGGATAAATGATTCTGGTAACAGAGACAAATAACAAGAGGAGAAGAGATAAATGAAGAAGTATGAGGCTCAGGTTTGGAAGGAGAAGGGAAAGTCAGTGAGGGAGGAACATGCAACAAGAGCAACCCAGTGGACAGGAGCAACCCAGGAGAAAGAGACCCTCCTGGAACAGCCCTGAATGGAAAGAAGTTAAGCTGACTGGGTGCCAAGAGGCAGCCTGAGGGGTATAGAAAGATCCAGTATGGGGAGATTGGCTAGAATGAACTGGAGGGGTGGTGAGGAGAGGGAGACATGAGACAGGACACTACTTTTTTTTAATCAATTAACCAATCAATCAATCAAACGTATTCATTAAGGGCTTACTGTGTGGGGCGTACAGTACTCCGCACTTGGAAGATTACAATATAACAAATTTGGTAGACAAATTTCCTGCCCACAAAAATGGTCTAGAGGGGGAGACAGCCATTGATATAAATAAGTGCTGTGGGGCTGAGGAAAGGATGAATAAAGGGGGCAAACCAGAGTGATGCAGAAGGGAGTGGGAGTAGAGGAAATGAGGGCTTAGTTGGGGAAGGCCTCTTGGAAGAGATGTTGCTTCCAAGGCACTGAAGGTGGGGAAGAGTGATTATCTGTCGGATATGAAGAGGCATGGCTTTCCAGAACAGAAGCAGGATGCGGGTAAGAGGTCAGTAGCAAGATAGATGAGATTGAAGTACAGAGAGTAGGATGGCATAAGAGAATAATAGTAACAACAATAATAATAACAATAATAATAATAATAATAATGGCATTTGTTGAGCGCTTACTATGTGAAAAGCACTGTTCTAAGCAGTGGGGTAGATACAAGGTGATCAGGTTGTCCCACATGGGGCTCACAGTGCTTAAACCCCATTTTTCAGATGAGGTAACTGAGGCCCGGAGAAGTTAAGTGACTTGCCCAAGGTCACATAGCTGACAATTGGAGAGCTGGGATTTAAACCCATGACCTCTGACTCCCAAGCCCGGGCTCTTTCCATTGAGCCACGCTGCTTCTCAATCAAAGTGTCTGCGCTCAGTTGTTGGAAAGCAGTGAGGTAAGGTAGGACGAAAGGAGATAAATGAGAGCTCTTAAGCCTGTGGTACAGAGTTTCTGTTTGAGCGGAGTTGGATGGGAAGCCACTGGAGGTTCTGGAGGACCGAGGAAACATGGACTGAAAGGTTTTGTAGAAAAATGAGCAGAGAGTAAAGTATGGACTGGAGTGGGGAAAGACAGGAGGCAGGGTGGTTGGCAAGGAGTCTGATGCAGTAATCATGGGAGTTATAGGATAAATTCATCGATTAAAGCGGTAGCAGTTTGAATGAAGAAGAAAGCGTGGATTTTAGAAAGGAACAGGAAGCAGCGTGGCTCAGGAGAAAGAGTACGGGCTTTGGAGTCAGAGTTCATGGGTTCAAATCCCAGCTCCACCAACTTGCCAGTTGTGTGACTTGGGTCAAGTCACTTAACTTCTCTGTGCCTCAGTTACCTCATCTGTAAAATGGGGATTAAAACTGTGAGCCCCTTGTGGGACAACCTGATCACCTTGTAACCTCCCCAGTGCTTAGAACAGTGCTTTGCACATAGTAAGTGCTTAATAAATGCCATTATTATTACTTATTGTGTGTAGAGCATGTACTGATTGGAAAAGTAGAATATGGCAATAAAGAGTGACAGTCCCTGCCCACAACAAGCTCACAGTTTAGATGCGGGGAGACAGACATCAATACAAATAAACAGACATCAATATATATAAAATTACAGATATGTACCTAAGTGCTGTGGGATGGGGAAGGGGGGAAGAGCAAAGGGAGCAAGTCAGAGTGATGTGGAAGGGAGTGGGAGATGAGGAAAAATGGGGCTTAGTCTGGAAAAATCTCTATAAGCCTTCTATAAGTCTTTGAAGGAGGGGAGAGAAATTGTCTGGCAGATTTGAGGAGGGAGGGCATTCCAGGCCAGAGGCAGGACAAGGGCCAGGGGTGGGTGGCAAGACAGATGAAACTGAGTCACAGTGAGAAGGTTAGCACCAGAAGAGCAAAGGGTGCAAGCTCGGTTGCAGGAGAGAAGTGAGATGAGGTAGGAGGGGGCAAGGTGATGAAATGCTTTAAAGCCAATGGTGAGGAGTTTTTGTTTGATACCGAGGTGGTAGGCAACCACTGGATATTTTTGAGGGGAGGAGTGACATATCCTGAACATTTCTGTAGAAAGATGATCTGGTCAGTGGAGTGAAGTATGACTGGAGTGGGGAGAGGCAGGAGGTTAAGAGGTCAGAAAGGAGGCTGATGCAGTAATCTAGGCAGGATAGGATGAGTGACTGTATTAACGTGGTAGCAGTTTGGATGGAGAGGAAAGGGAAGATTTTAGTGGTGTTGTGAAGGTGGGATAGACAGGATTTGGTGACGGATTGAATATGTGGATTGAATGATAGAGAGAAGTCAAGGATAATGCCAAGGTTACGGGCTTGTGAGGCGGGAAGGATGGTGGTACCGGCTACAGTGATGGCAAAGTCTGGGAGAGGACAGGGTTTTGGTGGAATGATTAGGAGCTGTGTTTGTTTCAGGCGATGAGAGGACATCCTTGTAAAGATGTCTTGAAGGCAGGAGGAGATGCAAGCATGGAGAGAGAGAGAGAGAGAAAGAGAGAGAGAGAGAGAGAGAGAGAGAGAGAGAGAGAGAGAGAGATCAGTGGAGGAGATGTAGATTTGGGTATCATCCACATAGAGATGGTATTTGAAGCTGTGGGAGCAAATGAGTCCTCCAAGGGAATGAGTGTAGATGGTTAGAAGGGGACTGAAAACTGAACCTTAAGGGACCCCCACCGTTTGGGGGTGGGGGGCAGAGGAGGAGTCCACAGAGGAGACTTAGAATGAACAGCCATAGAGATAAGAGGAGAACCAGGAGAGGACGGAGCCAGTAAAGTCAAGGTTAGATAACGTGTCCAGGAGAAGGGGGTGGTCCACAGTGCCAAAGGCAGCTGAGAGGTGGAGGAGGATTAGGACGGAGTAGGAGCCATTGGATATGGCAAGAAGGAGATCACTGGTGACCTTTGAGAGGGCGGTTTCAGTGGAGTGAATGGGATGGAAGCCAGATTGGAGAGGGTACAGGAGAGAATTGGAGAAAAGGAATTTGAGACAGCGGGTGCAGATGACTCACTCAAAGAGTTTGGAAAGGAATGGAGGGGAGGGAGATGGGGCGATAACTGGAGGGAGCTGTGGGGTCAAGGGAAGTTATTTTAGGATGGGGGGACATGGGTATGTTTGAAGGCAGTGGGGAAGAAGCCATTGGAGAATGAACAGTTGAAGATGGTTGTTAGGAAGGGAAGGAGGGAAGGGGTGAAATTTTTTTATAAGGTGCGAAGGAATGGGGTCTGATGCACATGTGAAGGGGGTGGCATTTGAGAGGAGACAGGAGATCTCCTCTGGAGATACTGCTGGGAAGGATGGGAAAGGTTGAAGAGGGGTCCAAGAGGGGCCAAGTTGAGATCTCCAGCAAAATAAGCCCCACAGAACCTGTCAGATGTATGCCTGGGGGAGCTCTTGGACCCTGGGGAATGCTGGTGGTTTCTATTAAACTCAGAAGCCCAAATAACTACACATTTCTCGAGTTCATGTGTTGGATGATTGTGCTGTCCCTTCTCTCCTTCGATTCTCCAACTGCCACCTCAACTCTATTATACCACCTAAGCACGCGTGCTTCCTCAGCTTCTGTAGCATTCCTGTACTTATCTTACCCTATCACTCCTGGCTTCTGTAATTTAATAACAGTAATAAATGGGGTATTCGCTACGCACTTACTGTGTGCCAAGCACTGCACTAAATGCAAATTGGATACAAAATAATCAGTCCCCTTGTCCCCCTGGGGTTCACAATCTATGGGGGAGGGAGAACAGGTAACTAATCCTCATTTTACAGGTGAGGAAACTGAGGCAGAGAGGAGTGAAGTAAGTCATCTCAGGTTACACAGCAGGCAAGCAGTGGAGCCAGGATTAGAGCCCAGGTCCTCTGACTCCTGGGTTTGTTGTCTTTCCACTAGGCCATGCTGCTTTTTAAAGAGACTGTCGTCCCTGCAAGGCTATAAGCTGGAGAGCAGGGGTCATTTCTTTTGTACTCTTCCTAACACAGTTCACAGAAGGCACTCAGTAAATGCTAATGGGGATGATGGTGATAAAGACAGGATTTTAACCAATGTTCAGGAAAGGAATTTCGTAATCTACAGTCTTCTCTTAGTGAAGATTTCTGAGCCTTTCCCTAGTGATCCTTCCCCATCCATCCTTTCAAAATTGGCCGTCTAAGTCATCTCACCAGGGGACACTAGCTCCCCGCCTGCCCCTTTTCTCCCTGTCCTTCTGTTCTTGTAAACTGCAGCCCACTTACTGACTTACAAGAATGGCTTCAAAGATGCATCTGGGGACGATGTGGGGCGTTGCTGAAATGTGCTCAGTTTTGCTCTTCCATTTTTTCCTTCGCTGGTCCTCTGCAGGAAAGCATCTGCCTGTGCCTCTCCCACTCTTCCTCTGTATGTGTTTTTCTCCCTGGTGGTGGCATCAGGAGGCTGTGGAGAGAATTGATTCAGAGCTTTTGAGGCTAGCTTCAGGATTTATACCTTTTGCTCCAGGGGAGAATCACAAGAACAAAAAATGAAATAAAACTGCATTACCCAAGGTTGAGCCAGAAGATGCAGAATCAGTAGTAAGTTCATTTGTTTTGCTGCTTATCTTTGTGTATTTCTCCTATGTCCTCTGACCATTTCTTTGCCCCTGCTCTTCTCTTCTCTAATCTGTCCCCACCCCCACAATTGTTTCCTCTTTCACTCCTTCCTATTGTTCACACCCTCTTTTGTGTCACTACTGACTCTTCTTCTGCCATTTCTTTCATCTTCTCACCTCATTACATGGCTTCTCTTTAGAGCACACCCAGTCTCCAGGGTGTGCTTTGCTCATTCTTCTCTGAGTTAGATTTTCCATGCTAAGTCTCTCTCTCTCTCTCTCCCTCCCTCCCCACACTTCTCTCCCTTCCTCCCTCTAGCCCCTCTGTCTTTCAAACTCTGTCTCTTCTCCATCCCCTTCTCCCTTCCTCTATTCATCCCTTCCTTTTCCCCCTCCCCCCATCCCCCATCCTCTGCTTTGGGACAGGTCAGAACTGCCCCTTGGTCTCATTGAAAAATGGAATGTTTGTCTTCTCCATTTCAACCTCATATTCCAAAACAAATGCTGTTTGGGTAAGTTTCCTGACAGCCACCCAACAAATCCTTCCCAGCCTTAATACAGAAGTAGGTGAGGTGACCCCAGCTCCCCACTCCACAAGATGTTCCAAGCCACAGGCTATCCAGAAATGTTTGAAAACTGCTGGGGGTCTGGGAATAACCAGCCAGAGCCCCAGAGTGGAAAACCGAATTAATCCCAGCCTTGCCTGCAACCTGGAGCTGGAGTCTAGGGTGGTGGTCCTAACTGGACCCCATCTTAGGAAACAGGAAGCTCCAGGATGTGGAAACCTTTCATGGGCCGAGCTCCTCTTCACCATGATCAGTTTGAGAAGCAGGAGAAGGAAACTAAGTATTCTGAATCCCTCCAAGGTCTCCAGGTTGAAATCTATTATTCAAGTATGCTTGTAACCTTACAAGTGCTTGTCTTGGGGATGGGGGTGAAATTTTGGGGTGTGTTGGGATGTAGCTAGGACAGTAGTTTGAGGTGCCATCCATCAATCATACCCTCCTACTTATACTGTTAGCCCCATGTGGGACAGGGACTGTATGCAACATGATTATCTTGTATCTACACAGTGCTTGGTACAGCGCTTGGAACATACTAAGCACTTACCAAGTACCATAATTACTATTAATCATTATTACTGAGTGCATACTGTATATAGAGCACTGTACTAAACACTTCAGGTCACATCTCCTCCAAGAGGTCTTCCCCAGTTATGCCCTCTAGTCCCCAATGTTCTCCGCCTATGGTGTTGTCTATGCACTTGGATCTGTGACCTTCAGGCATTCGATATTTACCCCACCCTCATCCACACAGCACTTACGTACAGTTCTACAACTTACAGATTATAAATTATTCATTCATATTTATGTCTATCTCCCCATTTAAACTGCAAATTCATTGTGGACAGGCAACACATCCGACAAGTCTGTTGCATTGTACTCTCCCAAACTCTTAGTACAATGCTCTGCACATTGTAAGTGTTCAATGAATACTACTGATGATGATGATGATGATTAGGAGAATACAATAGGATTCATAGACATGATCCCTGCTCTCAAGGGGTTGGGGAGACAGACACTGAAACAAATAGTAGGTAAGAATACGATGAAAAAGTGAAAGATACATATATAAATGTCATGGCCAGTGGTGGGGTGATGACACTTAGATGATGCAGAACCTAAGTGGCAGTAGGTGGGCAAATAGGGTGGTGAGTTGTGAGACTAATCAGGAAAGGCCTCCTGGAGGAGATGCAATTTCAGAAGAGCCTTGAACACAGAAAGAGCAGTGGTCTGCCATTAGTTAAATGGGAGGGAATTCCAGGCAGAGGGGAGGATGTGAGCAAAATGTTGGTGGCTAGAGAGACAAAATCAAGGCACAGTGAGTGTGTTGGTTTGGGAGAAATGGAACTTGTGAACTGCAGTCTAGAGGAGGGAGAAGCTGGTTGACATTTAATTGAAACAGACATCTAGGCTTCTAGGCCTTCCCTCTCCTATTGGCCTCTCCCTTCCTCTCACTCAATTCATTCATTCATTCACTCAATCGTATTTATTGAGCATTTACTGTGTGCAGAGCACTGTACTAAGCGCTTGGGAAGTACAAGTCAGCAATAGGTAGAAACAGTCCCTATTCAACTACGGGCTCACGGTCTAGAAGAATAATAATGGCATTTGTTAAGCGCTTACTATGTGCCAGGCACTGTTCTAAGTGCTGGGTGAGATACAAGGTGATCAGGTTGTCCCACGTGGGGCTCACATTCTTAATCCCCATTTTACAGATGAGGTAACTGAGGCACAGAGCAGTGACTTGCCCAAAGTCACACAGTTGACATGTGCCGGAGCCGGGATTAGAACCCATGACCTCTGACTCCCAAGCCCGTGCTCTTTCCACTGAGCCACGCTGTGCTCAATTCATTTCAGCATCTGCGCGATAAAGGAGAAGCAGAGAAAATGCAGGAGAAATCATATTGAATTCTTACTCAAAAGAGGGGCACAATGAATAATGACACTGTACAAACTGCAGATTATCTGGTTCTCATTACTGTCACACCTACTTTAGATAATTAGCCCTAATCTGCCTCAGGTATCACAAGGGAAACATGGCACTTACCTGAGGAGGTCAAGAAGCGTTTTCTCAGGTGGACAGGACCTGGGGGATGTTGGTCTATTGTAAATTGGTGGGAGCATGGAGAGAAGAAAAAAAATGAAATTTTGCATCTCCAACCATTAGAACACAATCCTTCCCTTTAGTCTTCTAGTTCACATTTCTGGATCTCACCAAAGAGCGGAGGGGGCACTGAGGGAGAGCTGGCTTGGATGGGTGGATGGGGAAAGGTGGAAGCTGTGGGGAGATGGGGGAGGGTGAATTAACTGTCCAGATGGATGAAACCATCTGGAAGAATGAGGCCTGTAATTAGATTAAGGGTCAGTTTCAAAACCCAAGCCATTTCCTCCTCCTCCCAAGCCAGTGTGCCCTTTATGGATTTCAGTGAGACTGAGGCCTCAACAGGACCAACATTTCCCATGGGATGTCATGCCAGTTTGTTCAAGACTGGCTTACGTCCAGACGAGACGAACCCCAGGGCCTCTCTCCAAGGCATTGATCCAGGAGCAAAATTCCAGACTTCATTGACCAGCTGGGCTGTGGCCCAGTGTCGACGGTGCTGGGTGGAGGGCAGTCAACCAGGGCTAAAGTGAAGAGCCTGCTGGGAAACAAGTGCAGTACATCTCTGGGCTGCACACTGACGGCCCGCTTCAACCCAAGGCCCATCACTATCCCCATCAGCAGAGGGAGAGGGGAACAAACTATCCCTGTTAAATTGCATTCAGTCCCGGGGAGAAAAGAAGATGCTGGGGGCCACTTTGGTAAATGGAGCTTCTCTAGACTGCCACCAGTGATTGAGCGATCCATCCACTCAGAGGCCCGCTCAGCAGCCGTGACTCCATAGACTCCCTAATTCAGATAAGTTGGGGACACTGGACCCTGGAAATAAGCTTTCCCCATCACTGAGCCTCCCTCCGCGCTCTGCCTTACATCATTTCCGAAGCATTAAGCAGCCAGCGACTCGGAAGCAGAGCCCCGGTTTGCGGCCGCACCACTCTGGGTGACGTCGGGAACATCTGACATCATTTAGAAGACACGGCAAGGGTAAAGAGACTTTTTGTGATCAGCCACATAAATAATTCTGAGGCTGTTGTTTTTTCATGAATCTGCAAGAAGAGGCATCCCTGGCCAGACTGATGTAAAAGGATCAGTCTCTGGGGCTCAGAATGTGACTTTGGGAGAGAAGCATTCCCCAGGACAGTGGTGAACACTGAGCAGGGGCCACCACGGGGAAGGGAAAGGGTTGCTCAGAGCCAGTCGGGACACAAGGAGGGGAGTTCCTAAGGGATCTTCGCTATCATGGAAGGGGCAGTTGGGAGCATTTTAATGGGTCCAAGCTGACATGTAGATTCCCTTGAAAGCAAGGAGAACAGCGTATGCTGTATACCTTATATTTATCATGAAAGCACAACAAAGGACTTTGGATCCCACATTGGCCTTTTTAGCCATACAGGAGTCCATAGGTGAACTTTTACATCATTTTCCATCATTCTCTTCTAGCACAAAGGGCAAGAGTGGTGGGGGGCAGTGGTGCTGAGTGTCTGTCTATAAGCTCCTCAAGGGCAGAGATAGATCTACTTTATTGTACTCTCCCAAATACTTTATAATAATAATGATGATGGCATTTATTAAGCACTTACTATGTGCAAAGCACTGTTCTAAGCACTGAGGAGGTTACAAGGTGATCAGGTTGTCCCACAGGGGGCTCACAGTCTTAATCCCCATTTTACAGATGAGGTAACTGAGGCACAAAGAAGTTAAGTGACTTGCCCAAAGTCACACAGCTGACAATTGGCGGAGCCGGGATTTGAGCCCCTGAACTCTGACTCCAAAGCCCGTGCTCTTTCCACTGAGCCACGCTGCTTCTCTATAGTGTACAGTGCTCTGCACATAGTAAGCATTTAAAAAATCAATTTTTACGGTATTTGTTAAGGCTTACTGTGTGCCAGGAACTATACTAAGTGCTGACGTAGTTACAAACGAATCAGGTTGGACACAAGACATGTACCACATGGGGCTTATAGTCTTATAATCCCCATTTTACAAATGAGGTAATTGAGGCACAGGAAGTTAAGTGACTTGCCAAAGGTCTCACAGCAGACAAGTGGAAGCGCAGGATTATTCATTCATTCATTCATTCAAAAGTGTGTATTGAGTGCATATTGGTTGCCGTGCCCACAGTGAGCTTACAGTTTAGACATCAATACAAATAAAGTTACAGATATGTACATAAGTAGGGCTGGGAGGGGGACGAGAAAAGGGAGCAAGTCAGAGCAATGCAGAAAGGACTGGGGGATGAGGATAAGTGGGGCTTAGTCTGGGAAGGCCTCTTGGAGGAGATGTGTCCTCAATAAGGCTTTGCATGGGGGAAGATAAATTGTCCATCGGATTTGAGGAGGGAAAGCGTTACAGGCCAGAGGAAGTGTGGGCTAGGGGTCAGCGACGAAATAGATGAGATGAAGGCACAGTAAGAAGGTTAGTACTAGAGGAGCGAAGTGTGTGGGCTGGGTTAATAATAATAATAATAATAATAATAATAATAATAATGACATTTATTAAGTGCTTACTATGTGCAAAGCACTGTTCTAAGGGCTGGGGAGGTTACAAGGTGATCAGGTTGTCCCAAGGTGGGCTCACAGTTTTAATCCCCATTTTACAGATGAGGTAACTGAGGCCCAGAGGAGTTGTGACTTGCCCAAAGTCACACAGCTGACAACTGGCAGAGTTGGGATTCAAACCCACGACCTCTGACTCCAAAGCCCGGGCTCTTTCCACTGAGCCACGCCACTGCCTCTCTATATAGGTTATAGGGTTATAGGGGAGAAGTAAGGGGAGGTAAGAAGGGGCAAGGGATTAAATACTTTAAAGCCAGTGGTGAAAAGTTTTTGTTTGATATGGAGGTGGATGGGCAACCACTGGAGTTTTTTTGGTGGGGAGGGGAGTGACATGTCCTGAACATTTTACTGGAGTGGTGAGACATAAGAGGCTGGGAGCTCAAGAGCTTCCGACTCCCAGGACGGTGCTCTCTTAGTGGATAGACCATGGGCCTAGGAGTTCAAAGGTCATGGATTCTAATCTTGGGTCTGCCACTTGTCTGCACTTCACTTCTCTGTGCTTCAGTTGCTTCATCTGTAAAATGGGAATTGAGACTGTGAGCCCTATGGGGGACAGGGACTGTGTCCCATCAAATTTGCTTGTAGCCACCCCAGTGCTTAATACAGTGCCTGGCACATAGTAAGTGCTTAACAAATACCACAATTATTCTTATTAGGCTATGCTGCTGTTACCATCGGTTTACTGGTTGATTTAATTTTCTCAGAACATATAAAAATTAGAACAATAATAATAATGGTATTTGTTAAGTGCTTACTGTGTGTCAGGCCCTGTACTAAGCGCTGGGGTGAATACAGACAAATCGAGTTGGACACAGTCCCTGTCCCCCATGGGGCTCACAGTCTCAATCCCCACTTTACAGATGAGATAACTGAGGTCCAGAGAAGTGAAGTGACTTGCCCAAGGTCACCCAGCAGACAAGTGGCGGAGCCAGGATTAGAACCAATGACCTTCTGACCCCCAGGCCCGTGCTTTATCCAGTATGCCATGCTGCTTCTCGCACACATCTCACTTTATATTTTCAACTTCCTGTCAGGTAGAGAATGGCAGGAAATATTATCTCTATTTAACAGATGAACAAACTGAGGCTGAGAAGTTAAATGACTCACCCAAGGTCACAAGCAGGCCTACGGCTTAGCTGGAACTAGAACCCCAGTTCCCAGCCCCACGTTTCCTCCTAGTCCACACGTCTGGAAGTCTTGAAAAGTTATGTGTCTTATTATTCCTGTGCGTGCTTCTGGGAAGGTGCCAAGAGCCATATGTGAACACAATGCCTTTATCTGTTCCCAATTTCCTCCTTAGTACAGGATTCCCTGCTCTGAAATATTTGCTGCTTCTGGAGTGAGGCTGTTCCACCCAACTGTAGCCTGGCCTTTGGTTCTCTGCATGAACCCAATGCCCATGAAGCAAGTCATGCCTTGTGGAGGAGATTTGGTGGGATGCAATCTCACAGACAATTTAATAGTAATAATAACTGTGCTATTTGTTAAAAGCTCACTATTAGTCCTGTGTTAAGAGCTGGGGTTTAAACAAGGCAATCAGATCAGGCACAACCCGAACCACACAAAACTCGCAGTCTAAAAGTGAGGGAAAGCAAATATTGAATCCCAGTTTTAGAGATGAGGAAACTGAGATACAAAGAACTTTGGTGATTTTGCCCAGGGTTACAAAGTTGGCAGGGAGCAGAGCTGAGATTAGAAGCCAGATCTCCTGACTCCCAGTCTTGTCCGCTTTGGATTGGACCATATTCCTTCTGGGGCTGCAGCCAAGCTATGCCCGGGCGGTTACCCTGCCAGTCTAGCGCTTGCTCCACTACTGCCTTTGGGCTTGCAGGAGATGTGCAGGGGATGAGACTTTTCCTGTGGAACCACGGTCATCTAGATAGATAGATGGGAGTGACCAGTGATTCCACCCAGCAAACTGGGTTGCATCGAGTATTGCCTAAATGTCGGTGAGACGTGCCTTCCAGGAATTCATTGACTATCGAATGGATGCCCTCAACACTTACCTCTCTACTTAACTCAACTTACTCTCTCCTCTTTCTCTTCGCCAGATCTCATATGACTAGACCGCAGTCCTGAATTTCCTCTGCAGTCCGCTTCCATTACTCCTGTGCATGAATCTTAAAGCACTGGTAGTGATGTCCAGATACCAGGCCGACCTCATCCACTTTAAGTTCATCCTTGCCCACCTCCACTTTGCCCTCTCCACTGCCCAGCAATATTATTTCCCCATTCTTATTGACTCTCATGTCCACTGCCCTCACCAGTGATTTTAGACATTTAACTCCACCCTCCAACTCCCTTTCCCCCAGCTCTCCCCATCTCTTGACCCCAGTGACCTGGCAATGTACTTTATTGAGAGAGTTGAAACCATCAGGCCTGATCTCGCTAAAATTGCCACTGTTTCTCTTCAGTCTCTCCCTCCTTCTGCCGCAATTTCAACTCTCCATTTTTTCCCAGGAGTAACTCAAGAGATCTCCTGCTTTCTCTCAAATTCCACCCATTCCACCTGTGCCTCCAATCCCATTCATTCATTTCATTCAATCGTATTTATTGCTTACTGTGTGCAGAACACTGTACTAAGCACTTGGGAGAGTACAATTTAACATAGATACATTCCCAACCCACAACGAGCTTAAGTTCCTTCAACCTTATCAAAGTGCTTGCCCCCTCCCCTCTTCCCATCTTCAACTGGTTCACTTTCCAGGGGCTTTTACCTCACTGCTTTCAAACATGTGCATGCCTCCCCTTTCTTAAAAAAAAAACAACCCTCCCTTGACCCTAAAGCTAACTTCGGTTATCTCCCCAACTCCCTCTTATCATTTCTCTCCAAATTCCTTGGATAAGTTCTCTATATCCACTGTCTCTATTCCCTTTCCTCCAGTTCTCCCCTTGACCCCCTCCAATCTGGCTTCCACCTACTTCGCTCCACCAATTGCCCTCTCACAGGTCACCAATGATCTCCTGGCCAAATCCAACAGCATCTACTCCATCCGAATCCTCCTCAAACTCTTAGCTCCTTTCGAAACCGATGATGACTCCCTTCTCTTGGACACTTTACCTAATCATAGCTTCAGTGACACTGTCTTCTCCTGTTTCTCCTCCTATCTCTCCAGCTGATTATTCTCAGTCTCTTTCATGGATTCCTCTTCTGTCTCTTACCCACTAACTGTGGGAGTCCCTCAAGGCCCAATTCTGGGCCCTCTTCTATTCTATTAGACTCTATTCCTGCTGACACCCCAAACTTAATGCTTCCAAAACTGAACACCTTATCTTCCCAAGCAAACCCTGCCCTCCTTGTGACTTTCCCTTCACTGTAGAGAGCAATATTGTCCTTCCTGTCACACAAGCCTGTAACGTTGACATTATCCTTAACTCATCTCTTTCTTTCAACCCACATATTCAATCTGTCACCAAATCCTGTTAAATCCACCTTCATAAAATGGCAAAAATCCACCCTTTCCTCACCAAACTGCTACCACAGTAATCCAAGATCTTATCCTATCCCATATTGATTACTACATCAGCCTCCTCACTGACCTCTCTGCCTCCTGTCTCTCTCCACTCCAGTCCACACTTAACTCTGCTGCAAGGATCATTTTTCTAGAAAACCATTCAATCCACATTTCCTCATTCCTCAAGAACCTCCAGTGGTTACCACTCCACCTCCACATCCAACAGAAACTCCTTACCATTGGCTTTAAAGCACTCAATCACCTTTCCCTTTCCTACTTCACCTCTGATTTCTCAGCTGCACGCATCACTCCTCTAATGTCAATCTACTCCCTGTATCTCTATCTCATCTATCTCACTGCAGACATCTCTCCCACATCCTGCCTCTGACCTGTAACACTTTCCCTCTTCATATCTGATGGATGATCACTCCCCCATCTTCAAAGCCTTATTAAAAGCATATTCCCTCCAGGAGGCCTTCCCTAAGCCCTCATTTCCTTTTCTCCCGATCCCTAATGTGTCAACCTTGTACTAGGATTTTCACCCTTCATTCTCCTCTCCCTTAGCCCCAAAGTACTTAAGTACATACCCTTAATTTATTTATGTATATTAATGTCTGTCTCTACCTCTAGATGGTAAACTCATATGGGCAGGGAATGCATCTACAACACTATTATAGCATACTCTTCCAAGGGCTTAGTACAGTGCTTTGCACACAGTAAAAGTTCAATAAATAGGATTGATTGATCTTTTATTGATCGACCTCATTTTCAGTGAAGGTATCTTAGAAGCAGCATGGCTTAGTGGATAGAGAACGGGTCTGGGAATCAGAAGGTAATGGATTCTAATCCCGGCTCTGCCACTTGTCTGCTGTGAGACCTTGGGCAAGTCACTTCCCTTCTCTATACCTCAGTTCCCTCATCTGTAAAATGGGGATTTAGGCTGTGAGCCCCATGTAGGTCAGGGACTATGTCTAACCCAATTAGCTTGTCTCCATCCCAGCACTTAGCACAGTGCCTGGCACATAGTAAGTACTTAACAAATACCATAATTATCACCATAATTATTATTATTATTATTGCCAACTGATATTGAGTGTGTTTTCCACTGATATTGATAAAGTTGTTTGGGAGGGCAATGTGATTTCTGGGTTAGAACCAGAACTCAAGGTTAGGAGAAATCTGGGCATCATCATTGATCACCTCGATCTGCTTCATACTGATGTCACCATCCCAGCTCAAAAAAGCCACCTGCCACTGCCCCATCTCCAAAGTCCCCATTTTCTTATTGTATTTGGGTTTTTTTGTTTTTTGGGGAGCGGGTTATGAAGCACCAAGCACTATCCTACGCACTGGGGTAGATCCAAGATAAGCATTTCCCATATGGAGCTCAAAGTCTAAGTAGGAGGGAAAATAGGTATTGAATCCTTATTTTGCAGGTGAGGTAACTGATGCAAAGAGAAGTTAAATGACTCGTCCAAGGTTACACAACAGGCAAGTTGTGGAGCTGGGATTAGAAACCAGGTTTTCTGACTCCTAAACTCATGTTCTTTCCACTAGGCAGTATTGCTTCTGATTGTTAATGCATTGGTCAGTGGCCCCTACCAGGATGGTCCCTTAAAGGAGCAGTTTGCAGAAAAATGCACAGAAGAAGCATGGCCTAGTGGAGAAAGTACAGCCCTGGGAATGAGAGGACCTGGGTTATAATTCCAAATTTGCCAATTGCCTGCAGCATGACCTTGGACAAGTCACTTAACATCTATGAGCCTCGGTTTTTTTAACTTTAAAATGTGGCTTCAATACCTGTTCTCCCTCCTTCTTAGACTGTGAGCCCCATGTGGGACAGAGACCATTTCTGACATCTAGAACAGTGTTTGACATAGTAAATGTTTAACAAATGCCATTTTAAAAAACCCCAAAAACCTGTGTCCTATCATGCCAGCTTCACTCAGCCCAGCAGGAATCCACTGTGGGGGCATGATGGAGACCACAGCTGAAGTCTCTCCTGATCCCCATGACCACCAAATAGATGCATGAAGAAGTCATATGTGGGATAATTCTGGCAATTCTTTTATGGTACTTTTAATGAATACTTCACATTGTGTTTCCTGTTAGACACCAGAAGACAAAAAGGATGAACCTGGGAGAAAGCAACCATTAAAAAAAGAACACACAGACACACACCATTCATGGTGCTATTCTTGGCCCTGGAGAATCTTTCTTCTGGCATTGATTCAGCTGCTTTCAATATGAAGGAAAGAAAGAAGGAGAAGGAAGATGAGACAGACTCCAGAGTAGTTGCGAAAGATGAATGAGAGGGAGTTAAACAAAAGCTCCTGCTTGCATTGTGTCAGCTCCAGCCCACCAGCTCAAAAAACAAACCCATACATTATCCAACTAGCCTGAGCTTGACTAACCCCCATTGCAAAATCCCCACAACTTTAATTCATGCTGAAAACAGCCCTTCTTCGATCCTGTGACATTCTTCCAGGAACTGGCTTAGTAGATAATGATTCAGTGAAGCTGGTTTCATGGTGGGAGGTTTAAATCTTGACCCAATAACACATTCTCTTTCAATCTTTTAATCCGTGCCTTTACCGTAAGTGTGCACTCCACGGGGGATAAGGGGTGATGGTCCCCACAGCCGAGTGAGCTGTATTCCCAGACTTGCTCATCCCAGGTCTTTGAAATTCCTCGAAGTTGCCAATCAGGAAGGAAAAGATTCAAAATGGTGACTCTCTGTAACTCTTTGAACCCTGTTCCCTCCTAGCCCTCATCTCCCCCAAATCCCTGCCTCCTTTTCAAGTTTGCACTCACAATGAAATGTTAGCGCCTCTGGCCTTCCCCATCCATCCAGCTATCCAACCTTGCCTACGTGGATATGTTAATTGGCCCTCATTACCTTTTTCTCTTTTCTCCACCTGTCTCTAATGATGGGCTGGATTGTGATGAAGGGCTTGGGGTGCTCAAGACCTAGAAGGGTTTAATAGTTTGGGCACCAAAGGGATGGGGTGGAAGAGTGTTGGGGAAAGAATAACTGGAGATTATGTTCACAAAGAGAAAATATAGCATATAATCAGTTAATCAGCAGTATTTATTGAGTGCTTCCTCTGAGCAAAGTGCTACCACTCCCTGGAGAAGCGTAGTATAGAAAGCAGCTAAACAGCAGCACATTCCAGTCATAGTGCATTTATGTCCACAACCTCCTGGAAGGTGCCAGTGCACAGCCACAGGTCCAGGTGCTGAATATGTGTTACCTACAGATCGGATCTTTGCCCACTAATGGTAATAATAATGGTGGTATTTGTCAAGGTGCTTACTATTTGCTAAGCACTGTTCTGAGCGCTGGGGTAGATACAAGGTAAGCAGATTGCCCCATGTGGGGCTCACAGTCTTAATCCCTATTTTACAGACAGAGGGAACTGAGGCCCAGAGAAGTTAAGTGACTTGCCCAAGGTCACACAGCAGACAAGTGGCTGAGTCAGGATTAGAAACCACGACCTCTGACTCTCAAGCCCGTGCGCTTTCCACTGAGCCATTCTGCTTCTCTATGAACACATTCTCCCCAACATATACTCACATTGGCACAACTCCTCCACAGCCCTCCATTGGTTGCTGGGTTGGCAAGCCATTTCTGCAGCCATTCAGAGGTCATTGCCATCAGAATCGGCTCTTCCTAATGAGACAAGCCAGGACTCTCCACCTGGTTTTGCAGACACCGCTCGGGCCAGGTCCTGGGGCTTGAGTTATGACCAGAGATGAGGCACTGGGTTTGGACCCTCACTGGACTACACAGTGCACAGAGTTGAAGCCCAAGTCCCCACCATTGGGGACCAAGTGCTATGGAGTGGATGGGGAAGGAAACACCCGAGGAAGGTCAGGCTGATCTCTACCCACCGCTCAACTACATGAACCAAGGGTCCGATCTCTGAGGAGAGGGGTCAGGGGATGGCAGTCATTCTTTCATTCAATTGTATTTATTGAGCGCATACTGTGTGCAGAGCACTGCAACATATAGAGACGGTCCCCATTCAACAATAGGCTCACGGTCTAGAAGGGGGAGACAGACAACAAAACAAAACATGTGGACAGGTGTCAAGTCATCAGAAGAAATAGAATTAAAGCTAAATGCACATCATTAACAAAAGAAATAGAATAGTAAATATGTACAAGTAAAATAAATGGAGTAATAAGTCTGTACAAATATGTACAAGTAAAATAAATAGAGTAATAAATCTGTACAAACATATACAGTTGCTGTGGGGAGGGGAAGAGGAGAGGGAAAAGGGGGCTTAGTCTGGGAAGGCCTCCTGGAGGAGGTGAACTCTCAGTAGGGCTTTGAAGGGAGGAAGAGAGCTAGCTTGGCAGATGTGTGGAGGGAGGGCATTCCAGGCCAGGGGGAGGATGTGGGCTGGGGGTCAACGGCGGGACAGGCGAGAATGAGGTACAGTCCTGTGAGCTACAGTGTGCAGTCCTGCAGCAGTAGCAGCCTAAGCTTTTCATGTGGTTCATGCCCAGACTCACTACTGCCCGTGTCCAAATCCAGCAGCCATCCTCCACTGCTGCTGCTCATCTGCTTCCCAGAACCTGCAGAAACCCACCTGCCTTCTCCTCTCCCAAGCCCAACAATGACAACACTTCTGCGCATCCCAGGAGAGGTGAAACCTCCTGCTCTTCTCCTCCTCCAGCCACCACAGACACGCTCCTGGCCAAGATATCGGGGCCCGCCTGGCAGCACAACCAGCATGGCTCAAGCAAGTGGCCTGAGGTGACCCTCAACATTGGTCAGAGAATCAGCCTGGCAGAAACTATCTGTCCAAGTAACCCAGAGCACTGTACTAAGCTCTTGCGAAAATGCAATAATTAGTAGCATATGAAGGAGTAAGAGTAGCTGTAGCTGGAGACTTCTCAAAAACAACAAACACAGAGAGAGCAAAGAGTAATAATAATAATAATAATGGCATCTGCTAAGCGCTTACTATGTGCAAAGCACTGTTCTAAGCACTGAGGAGGATACAAGGTGATGAGGTTGTCCCATGTGGGGCTCACAGTCTTAATCCCCATTTTACAGATGAGGGAACTGAGGTTCAGAGAAGTTAAGTGACTTTCCCAAGGTCACACAGCAGACATTTGTTTTGCTGTCTGTCTCCCCCTTCTAGACTGTGAGCCCGTTGTTGGGTAGGGACCGTCTCTATATGTTGCTGACTTGTACTTTCCAAGCACTTAGTACAGTGCTCTGCACACAGTAAGCGCTCAATAAATACAATTGAATGAATGAATGTGGCAGAGCCAGGATTAGAACCCATGACCTCTGAGTCCCAAGCCTGGGCTCTTTCCACTGAGCCACGCTGCTTCAAGAGTAGGATAAGGAGGACCATAAAGATGACCTTTGGGCCCAAAGATGAAACTGGGTGTCCTAAAGGTAAACTTGGAGAAGACTGTCAGTCAATCAATCAGTGATATTTATTGGGCACTTACTGTGTGCTGAGCACTATAATACGTGCTTTGGAGAGAGCAATAGATTTGGTATATATGATCCCTGTGCACAAGGAGCTTGTATTCTAAATGGGAGAGAAAGACTTTAAATAAATTCCAAGGAGAGGAAGCAACAGAGTGTAATTATATGTGGTTTAGAGATGTGGGAGTGGGGTTAAAAATCAAAGTGCTTAGGAGGTGTGGATCCAAATGAGCAAGTGATTCTGAGGGAGGGAGAATTGGGTGGGAAGATGAAAGGTTAGTCAGGGAAGGCCTCTTGGAGGAGATATGCTTTAAGGAGGGCTTTGAAGATCGGGAGCATGATGGTCTTGTGGTGGTCTGTGAGATATGATGATGATGGCATTTATTAAGCGCTTACTATGTGCAAAGCACTGTTCTGAGTGCTGGGGAGGTTACAAGGTGATTAGGTTGTCCCACGGTGGGGCTTTAGGCACTCAATCAGCTATCTTGCTTCTACCTATCTTTATCTTCCACTACAAACCACCAGCTTCACTCCTCTAACCTTAACCTGCTCACTGTACCTTGAACTGGTCTATTTCACTGCCAAGATTTCACAGTCTTAATCCCCATTTTACAGATGAGGGAACTGGGGCACAGAGAAGTTAAGTGACTTGCCCAAAGTCACACAGCTGACAAGCAGTGGAGTTGGGATTTGAACCCATGACCTCTGACTCCAAAGCCCATGCTCTTTCCACTGAGCCATGCTGTGAGATATGAAGGGGGAGGGAATTCCAGACCAGAGGGAGCATGTGAGCAGGGATCTGGCAGTGAAATAGACCAGTTCAAGGTACAGTAAGCAGGTTAAGGTTAGAGGAGTGAAGCTGGTGGTTCGTAGCGGGAGATAAGGATAGGTAAAAGCAAGATAGTTGATTGAGTGCTTAAAGCCAAAGATGGGGAGAAGGGATGGGGGCGAATGAAATCGTATCTGCCGCATGTGATCAACAACCAGGAACTCTCAGAAGCCTTCTAAAATTTCCAGGACACTGCAGCAGAGTTGAGGAAACCCATGCTGGGATGGAACCAGGAAGGATGGTGGGATCCTCTAGACTGTAAGCTTCTTGTGGGGAGGGAACAGGTCCACCAACTCTGTTGTATATTGTACTCTACCAAGTGCTTAGTACAGGCGCTGCACACCATGCTCAAGAAATATAATGAATTGATTGATTGATGGAAGGATGGGTGCTTCATTGTGGAGAAGCAGCGTGGCTCAGTGGAAAGAGCACGGGCTTTGGAGTCAGAGGTCATGGGTTCAAATCCCGGCTCCACCAATTGTCAGCTGTGTGACTTTGGGCAAGTTGCTTAACTTCTCTATGCCTCAGTTGCCTCATCTGTAAACCAGGCATTAAGACTGTGAGCCCCACGTGGGACAACCTGATAACCCTGTAACCACCCCAGCGCTTAGAACAGTAAGCGCTTAACAAATATTATTATTATTATTATTGTGATTTCTTCTCCGTTGGACAGGGAACATTGGGATTGCCACCTGTACCCAGTAAACTGGATCCCTTTGGACATACACACATACTAGGTGGGTGTGTGTTCACTTTCTAGATGAGTGGCATCCCCAGCACCCCAGTTTCTTCATGCTGCCATCCCAAGTGTGGGCACTCCACACTGGCTGAGTCACTGCAAAATGGAAGGAGGATCACTCTGCTCATAAAATGCACTCCAACCCAGCTAAACATCCCCTTCTCCCAACCTCCCAGAACTCCAAGCTGCAATGTTGGGATCCCAGGCATTCTGCTATCCACTGCTGCTGCTCTTCAATCCATTCAAATCTTTCAACCTCCTCCCCCACCAACCCCCTACCTCAGGGAGTTGATAAAACTCACCCATTTGCCGACCCACTCGTTCATCATTCATCCCCACCCCCTCCAATGCCCTCATGTGATTGCCGATAAAATGTGTGTGTTTCTGCTGGTGCAGTATTAGCCATCTGCTCTCCCCTATTTAATCATAAGCTTCTTGAGGATGGAGACATTATCTTTTTTTAATTAAAATGGACTCAAAGCCCCTAATTTCGGGCTAGGTCCCCCTAGAGAGGTCAGTCGGTACTTGATGAATGATGTTTCTCTTGAAAGTCCCCAAACAAAATACAGTGTTTTGTTAACATCCCCATCTTATCGTGATCACAAACCGAGTGTATTGTTCTCAGCAGTATTGACTGAGCACTTACTGTGTGTAGAGCTGTTCTGAATTAGGCACTTGGGGAATATGCCAAAGAAGTAAAACATAAAATCCCTGCCCTCAAGTAGCTTTGGAGTTCATTAATCTAATGTACAACAATTAAAAGAGTGAGAGTAGATATAAACTAAATGTAAGTGCGCACTAAATTAGTGGTGAGGAAAAAACTAAACACATGAGAATCTCGTGGTTAATGCCATGGCATGAAAGAGAAGGCAGGAGATGGGAATTCATCAGGTAATGCCTCCCAGAAGAGAGGGAGCTCTTTTAGAGGCTTTGAAGGAGGCGAAGGTCATGATTTGATCTGAGGAAAGTAAATGCAGGTGAGAGGAAAGAGGTCCGAAGAGGGTCAGAGGTGGGAGCAGTAAGTTGGTTTTCTTGGGAGTGAGGCACATGAGCTGGGGTGCAGTTGGAGAAAAGAGCAGATAGGTAAGAGGGAACTCTGTTTATTGACCTTCCTCTGTAGACTGAAAGCCCCCTGTAGGCAGGGATCACATCTACCAACTCTGTTACATTGTATTTTCCCACGTGCTTCTTAAGAACTAAAAAAATGCCATAGAATGATTTACTTTTAAATTCATTTATTCCAATTTCCATTTCCTGACTTTGACCAGTAATATCCATATTATTCCTCCTGCTTTCCCTATTTGTGAAATTCACTGTCTCCCCTTTGGATTCTGAGCTCCTCAAAGATAGGAATTCAAAGGTAGGAACTCTTATCTGTCCCAGGAGTTTACTACAGTGCTCTGCTCCCTGTAGATGTGCAGTAAATACTACTGAATTATTTTCACTGGCTCTTCTTCTATCTCTCACCCCTTAACTATGGATGTCCCTTGAGACCCTGTTCTGGGTTCTGGGACCCCTAATCTCACGTTATATTCACACCTCCAGGGAGCTCATCTGCCCTCTTGGATTCCGCTGCCATTTAGACTGGGAGCTCCTTTGAGGTCAGCGGTCATATCTCATACCTAGTTTTCACCCACGTATTCTTTCCCAGCAATTAGTGCAGTGACTTTCATACAGTAAGCACCTAGTAAATACTAGTATTACTACTACCACTTCAATGCAGTGGGTTCTTGTCTCTCTCTCTCTCTCTCTCTCTCTCTCTCTCTCTCTCTCTCTCTCTCTCTCTCTCTCTCTCCCCCCTCACCCATAATCTCACATTTCCTCATGCTTGTAGGACATTGCAACATGAATGTCTCAACAGCACTTCAAGCTCAGTATGTCAAAAACTGAACAAGACATTTTTTCCTTTCTAACCCCATCCCCAACCTAACCTCCTCTACAAAACACAACACCCCCGAGCCCTTTGCTCTACTCAGGACTCGATGAAAGCAGTGACACTTGGGGCTTAAGGCCCAGGCCCCCAGATCAAGAAGGGCCACTTGAATTCAGAAGCTCTGCCCTCCTGCTGTAAGGAAGTCTCACTAAAATACCACCGTGCATGGTTCTACTATGGCATGGGTTTCCACCATCACCTTCCTCCTCTCACCTTCTCTTTCCATCCCCCACCATAGCCTGATATGCCCTTGCTGCTGCTGCTGCCACCACTATCTTCAGCCCCCACCATGCCCGGTGGCCAAGAGTGCCCGTGTAAATGATGCCAACAACTCTATCCACATCTCCCTGCTTTCTGCCACCTACTGCTGCCTTCCAATGAGCCTCTGTCCCTTCCCACTGTACCACCAAGCTCTTCATGTTACTGTCACCACTAAAATAACTGGATCTTTGGAGTATGTATGTGTTGGGGAAAGGTGTTGGCAATTTCAGAACGTTTTTGAAGTTCAGGAGAGCTGTGGACTGGAGGATTTGAACAGAGAAGCAGATACAGTCTGGATGGAGAGACAGGGTGACGATGCCATCACACTGTGCTGAATATGGCATCATCTGACCCATGGGTCACAGGGGGGGCCCCGCTGGGGAGGTGAGCGCCGAGTCTGAGCTTCTGTAATCCCAGCCCTCTCTCCACCTAACCGTTCCATCATATCTGACAATACCACCAGACACCTGGTCTCTACAATTTCTAGATTATAGCTCCTTGTGGGTAGGGAAGATGTCCACCAACTCTTTCATTTTTTACGGTATTTGTTAAGCTCTTGCTATGTACCAAGCACTCTCCTAAGCACTGGGGTAGATACCAGCTAATCAGGTTGGACACAATCCATTTCCCACACGGGGCTCATGGTTTTAATTCCCATTTTACAGATGAAGTAACTGAGGCACAGAGAAGTTAAGTGACTTGCCCAAAGTCACAGAGCAGACAAGTGGTGGAATCAGGATTAAAACCCAGGTCCTTCTAATTCCCAGGCCTGTGCTCTATCCACTAAGCCATGCTGCTTCTCTGTTGTACTATGCTCTCCCAAGTGCCTATACAGTACTCTGCACATGTTTAGTGCTCAAGAAATACCACTGATTGGTTGAATCTGACAATCATCATTGTTTCTCAGTATCCTTTAACTTTCACATTCAGGCTTTCACTAAATGCTCTTGGTTTTTCTTCCATGTCTTCCAGATCCACTGCTTCCTCTCCATCCAAAATAATAATAATAATAATAATAATAATAATATTTGTTAAGCGCTTACTATGTGCCAAGCACTATTCTAAGCGCCAGGGTAGATACAAGGTAATCAGACTGTACCACGTGGGGCTCACAGTCTTCATCCCCATTTTACAGATGAGGGAACTGAGGCCCAGAGAAGTTAAGTGACTTGCCCAAAGTCACACAGCTGATAAGTGGTCTTCCCAGACTGAGCCCCTTTTTTCCTCTCCTCCTCCCCATCCCCCCAGCCCTACCTCCTTCCCCTCCCCACAGCACTTGTATGTATTTATACAGATTTATTATTCTATTTATTTTACTTTTAAATATTTACTATTCTATTTATTTTGTTAATGATGTGCATATAGCTTTAATTTTACTTGTTCTGACAATTTTGACACCTGTCTACATGCTTTGTTTTGTCGTCTGTCTCCCCTTTCTAGACTGTAAGCCCATTGTTGGGTAGGAACCGTCACTACAGCAAGGCCCTACTGAGAGCTCAAGGCCCTACAGAGAGCACACCTCCTCCAGGAGGCCTTCCCAGACTGAGCCCCTTCCTTTCTCTCCCCCTCGTCCCCCTCTCCATCCCCCCATCTTACTTCCTTCCCTTCCCCACAGCACCTGTATATATGTATATATGTTTGTACATATTTATTACTCTATTTATTTATTTTACTTGTACATATCTATTCTATTTATTTTATTTTGTTAGTATGTTTGGTTTTGTTCTCTGTCTCCCCCTTTTAGACTGTGAGCCCACTGTTGGGTAGGGACTGTCTCTATATGTTGCCAACTTGTACTTCCCAAGCGCTTAGGACGGTGCTCTGCACACAGTAAGCGCTCAATAAATGCTATTGATTGATTGATTGACAATTGGCAGAGATGGGATCTCACTCTGCAGCTCAAATCATCTTTCTACAAAGTCATTTGGCATCCGTTTTCCTCACAAAGTTTCGGTGAGAACCTATTCCTCTCCCTGTCGTACTGAAACTTCTGACCATTGGCTGTAGGGCACTTAAATAGTTCACTCCCTCTTACCTCGCTATTCTCTTCTTCTACCACACCCCAGCTCACACTCTCCCTTCCTTCCGAGCTCACTTTCTCCTTGTTCTCACTCTTCCACTTCCCTTCATCCTGCCTATAACTTCTTCCCACTCCAAATCCACCAGACTTCAGCTCTCCCCATTTTAAAACTCCTTCTGAAATCCTACCTACTCTAGGAAGCTTTCCCTGATAAATTTCTCTTCAGGTTACATCTCCCCAAATTCCATCTCATTTTTGCACCACCTCATTGTCTTTACCCTCACAACTTCCTTTTTTTTTCTAGTTAAGCACTTACTTTGTGCCAGGCACCGTACTAAGGACTGGGGTAGATAGAAGATTATCAGATTGGACACAGTCCCTGTCCCACATAGGGCTCACAGTCTTAATGCTCTTAATACTGAGGCACAGAGAAGTGAAGTGATTTGCCCAGCGTCACACAGCAGACAAGTGGCAGCCAGCTCCTTCTGTCTCCCAAGCCCATGCTCTATCCATTAGGCCATGCTACTTTGCATTGTTCTACATTTCACATACTCTACTCTTTTAGCACTTCCTCCTAAATCCTGTAAAATTGTACATGCCCATTATTTTTATTTATTATTATGTCTATTGTACTCATCCATGAGCTTACTATGGCATTGTTTATGCAGTAAACCCTTGATAAACACTACTGATCAGTTGATTGTTTGACTGAGGCGCCAGTTATTGGAGATTCTTGAAGACAATGGTGAAGAGGGTTGTTTTTCTGTTGCTTTCTTATTTTGTGTGGTCTACCAGTAAGGTTCTAGAGGGCAGAGGCTGAATCTTGTTTGAGTTCATTATATCGGACAGTACTGTGCTCCCAGGAGGGACTCAATAAAGACGGGCTGGTGATGATGAATGGGATGGTCTCTTAAGCCTCAAGTAAGTAGAACAGCAGCTCCACTCATGTGATTTTAGTAACCTAAGGGACTGCACCTTGACCTTCTTAGGAGTGAAACAGTGCTCTCAAAGTTAGCATGAAGTGGGTGTGTACCGATGGGCTTCATTAACACCACAAGGAGTGGAAATTGAAGTAGTTTTATGAAGGGGTAAGTCAGATAAACTGATGGAAAAGAAGTCTAGGATGGGTAATTGGGAAATCCTTTCCTACACACGTTGAGGGCCTGAAACTGCTGGAAATAGGGGCAAGAGTGCCTTCCAGGGCTATGTTATCAGCAGTGAAGATTTCTGACTGAAGAATCAATTAGATATCTCACATGGTGGAAGGCTCCGCAGAAACCCTGATGGCTGTGAAGACCTCAGTGGCTACTAAGGTGGATGCCCTGGCTCTGCCTGATGGTATTTAGGGCTATGGCACAGCATTGGCACTGTGCAGCAGGCACTTTGGCCATAAATCAGTTTTGCAGGAAAATTATTGTGAGCCTTACCCAATGTGCTGCACTGTGCCCAACTTCTCACTGATGGCACTCACTGCCCAAGGGGGATGTAAGTAGTAGAGAGACTGTGAATGGCACTGCCAATCCATCACCCTGAAATTAGTTCCCTTGCCCAGGTTTTAAGACCCAAAATCTTCAGGCTTGTACTGAGCCTCATCAATTGTTTATAATGGGAAACTCAGCCAGAGACTTCATTGGGAGGGAAAAGTTAAGGCTGTCAGGATGTTGGGGATGTTAACTGGGCTATCCCCCAACCATTAGGATGGGGCTCAGGAGGGAAATCATCTCATTGTTCCTCCTCTGAGCTTCCTGTTGCCACTGTCAGAGGCAGAATCCTGGTCTGGAGGTGCCATGGGTCTCACTGAGGAATGAATGGAGTTGTGCATGATCATTCAAACAAAGAGGTTATCTTCACCATCTCTAGTACTTATGTGCACATTTATGTGCCTCCTCACCAATTCTGTATGTATCGGTCCATCAGTGGTATTTATTGAGCACTTACTGTATGTAGAACATTGCACTAAGCACTTGGGAGAGTGATTAATTGATTAGTAATGGGGTTTTCGTTAAGTGCTTACCATGAGTCAAGGACTAGACAAAAGATAATCAGTCCCTGGATACAGTCCCTGCCCTACCTGGAGCTCACAGTCTAAATTGGAGATAGCAGGAGTCGTTCCCCATTTTACAGATGAGGAAACTGAGGCCCAGAGAAGCTAAGTGACTTGCCCAAGGTCTCACAACAGACAAGTGATGGAGTTGGGATTAGAATCCAGGCCCACTCGCTCCCAGGACCATGACCTTTACAGTAGGTTATGCTGCTTTTACAGTACAATACAATGGATTTGATAGACACCATCTCTGCCCACAATCAGTTTATAGACTAGATAGAGACTAGATATTAAAATAAATTACAGATAGATATGTACGTAAGTGCTGGGGGTTAAGGAAGGGGTGAATATCAAAGTGCTTATTGAGTTCATTCCTAAGTGCATTGGCAACACAGAGAGAACACTTAGAGAAATGAGAGCTTAGTGAAGGCAACTAGGAGATATGATCTTTAGTAGGGTGTTGAAGGTGAGGAGAGTAGTGGTCTGTTGGCCATGAAGGGGAAGATAGTTTCATGCCAAAGAGAGGACATGGCCAAGGGGTCAGACTCCCCACCTCTAGACTATGAGCCCATTGTGGGCAGGGATTGTCTCTATTGCTGTATTGTACTTTCCAAATGCTTAGTACAGTGCTCTGCACACACTAAGAGCTGAATAAATGCAACTGAATGAATGAATGAGATTGAGGTGTAGTGAGAAACTTGGTGTTAGAGGAACAAAAGTGGGTAGGTATGTGGGCTGCGATGTAGTACGAAATTGGTGAGGTTAAGTAGGAGGGGGAGAAATGAAAAAGTACTTAAGTCTGAGAGTAAGGACTTCCTGTTTGATGAAGAGAAGGATGAACAACCGTTGGAGGTTCCTTGAGATATGGACTGAGTGATTTTTTTTTTTTTTTTTTTTTAGAAAAATGATCTGGGCAGCCAAGTGAAATATAGACTGGAGAAAGGAGAGACAGACAGGAGGCATGGAGATCAGCAAGGAAGGTCCATGAAGAAATGAACAATGTTTATCCATTATATATTCAATCATTTCTTTTGATTAATTTGTGAATATTTTTATATCTGCCTTGCCCATTTAAGCAGAGCTCCTTTTAAGCAGAGAATGGGCTACCTTCTTGATCTGTATTTCATAGGTGCTTATTACAGTGTATTGTCCCCAATAGGCACTATATATATATATGTGTGTGTGTGTGTGTGGTGTGTGTGTGTGTGTGTGTGTGTGTGTGTGTATTACTATATATAGGCACTATATATTACTAATACTACTACTATTGCTGATTTTCAATGCTCCTACTCTACTCAGCGTTAGTATACCATTCCCAGAGTTTGAGGCCTAATTCTGGGCTTCTTATTAAGGGCTTGGAAAGGTTTGGAAGAAGAATGGCAAATACTAAAGGGCTGGAAAACAGAGCCCATGAGGAAGAAACTGAAATACTTAGATGATTTTGCCTAGAGAAGCTCTGGCTGTAGTGTAGCTGCAAAATTATCTCTGAGAATGTGAAGAACTTCACATCAGAGTCTGCTGATCAGCCATTCTCCACTCCATGGGGGGTTAAACAGAAGGAAATGTGTTTATTTGGCAGCATGTGGGGTATAGGATATATATGAAGCAGAATTTCCTGAGATTGGGGATCACTGGAATAGAATCCCCCTAGGCTGTAAACTCCTTGTGGGCAGGGAGCATGTCTATCATCTCTGTTGTATTATACCCTTCCAAGCACTTAGTACAGTGCTCTGCACAAGGTAAGCACTCAATAAATGCTGTTGGTAATGATGATGATGATGATTAATTCAAAGGAGGCTGTGACATTCATTCAATTGTATTTATTGAGTGCTTACTGTGTGCAGAGCATTGTACTAAGCCCTTGGGAGAGTACAACGAGCTGTTTCTGGAAAGAGTCTCGTATGATAGGGATGATCCTGCCAAGAAGGATGCCCTTGATTACCTCTAGAGCAGCGTGGCTCAGTGGAAAGAGCATGGGCTTTGGAGTCAGAGGTCATGGGTTCGAATTCTGACTCCGCCACTTGTCAGTTGTGTGACTTTGGACAAGTCACTTAACTTCTCTGTGCCTCAGTTACCTCATCTGTAAAATGGGGATTAAGACTGTGAACCCCCCGTGGCATAACCTGATCACCTGGTAACCTCCCCAGCGCTTAGAACAGTGCTTTGCACATAGTAAGTGCTTAATAAATGCCATTATTATTATTATTGTTATTCTTTCTAGTACTAGAATGCTAAGATTCCTTCTTCCTTCCCACCACCCAACTCTGCTCCTGCCATTGAGTGGCACCTGCTTTCAACATCTAGAAAAGTGGCTCAGAGCCCCAGCCAAGCAGGGAGAGGGTAGAAGCCTTCCATGGGGTGGGGACAGGAGGTGACGACAGAAGAAGGAAAGGAAACCTTCTGGCAGATATTTCAAGGGGAAGATGGAGTGAGCATGGTGAAGCTCTCAGTCAGTTGGGCCTCCCAACTCTGACAGAGTTGGGTGTTTGCTGACCTCTCACTGATTGCTCCTCTCAAATTGAATTCCGGTCCATGGTCCTTCACAGGGGCCCGCAGCCACATCTGTTTGCCTTTTTCAGGTCCAGAGATTACACATGACAATTCCAAACCCTCAACCCAGCTTCCCTTGGTTTCTAATGACACCCCTCCACCTCTGTGATTCTGAAAATTTCACCATGACTCATCAGGGGCTCTTCCTCTCCTCAAGAAGAATCCTCCATCCTCCCACCACCAAAGAGAAAAATTAACTGGTTTGTCTTCCTCTGACCATTTCAGCAGATCACACAGCTCGAAACTAGAGTGGGCAGAGGAACTGGCTCATCCTGCCCATACAGCCCACAATTACACCTACTATCTCGAGCTCATTCAGAGCTCTGTCTCTTCCTCACTACCTCTTAGAGCCTCCAACCTGCCCTTATTTCCCAGGTCAAGAAACAAGGTCCACAGGGCCACTATTCTGACATCATTACTACCCTCTTCCCCACCCTCCTCTTCTCCCCAAATGTTTCATCTTGATCGCTACAATTCTTCATTAGATACTTGTCTTGATTCCCTTCAGCCCTGTTCCTTTCCTTCCCATGCTGGATCCCATGCTGTTTAAAGGAGTTAATAACTTTTACTCTCTGAGAAAACAATGTCGATATCTGAGATGACCTGAATGGTCTTTGCAGAGCTGGGAAGGCAGAGGGGGGATTAAGGGAGAGTGGAAACTGTCCATGGCAGTCAAATACAATAAATAGTAACACACTAGAAAAACAGATTGAATGAGACAAAGAGGAAGAGATGTCGATAATTACCAAGAGACTGGAAAGTGCTTAAGTGGGCGGGGGCGGGGGGGTGAAGGACTGAGAAGAAACAAAGAGAAAGGAAGGAAAGAAAAGGAAAAGGAGGAGGGAGAAAAGAGCATAAGGAGGAAAGAGAAGGGAAGGGAAAGAAAGCATAGGGAAAAAAAGAGTGCAGGAAAGAGAGATTAAAAGACCACGGTTATTTAAAGGTGACCAGGAAAAGAGCTACTCACTGGAAATTCTTCATGACTCTGAGAAATGAAAGAGGTGGGCAGAAGTAAAAACAAATAATAGTTTAAGTTCTTAACATATTTTCCATTCTATAAATCAATGGCATTAAACCCCAGAAAATGGGCAAGGACCTAAAATGACAGGAAAGATCAGGCTGACTCTTGTCTGAGATTTCTCAAACTGCTGGTTCCAGTTGAGCTAAAAGAGAACTCAACCAAAATGAATCATAGGAGCCAAGATTGCTGAATCCCATCCCTCGACTGATCCTGAACTCCCTGAGTTAATCCCCATTTCCAAGTAGGAGACATTTGGGCAGAAGCCAGTTTATTGTCTGTTGCTCTTTCAAGGTTTGACTGCCTTCTTCTTTTGATTATCAGACGAGGAAGGAAATGTTACAAAAAGGGGTTCTCTCTGATCCAGCCTATTCAAGCCTTGACTACAGCCAAAATGAATTATGGATGTATACATAAGTGCTGTGGGGCTGGTGGGCTGGAGATCAATAAAGAGAGCAAGTCAGGGGGAAGCAGAAGGGAATGGGAAAAGAGAAAATGAGGGCTTAGTCGGGGAAGGCCTCTTGGAGGAGATGTGCCTTCGAAAAGGCTTTGAAGATGGGGAGACTAATTGTCAGATATGAAGTGAGGCCATTCCAGGCCAGAGGTAGGATATAGACAAGAGACCGGTGGTGATATAGATGAGATTGAGGAACAGTCAGTAGGTTGGCATTAGAAGAGTGAATTTTACAGGCTGGGTTGTAGTATGAAAGTAGCAAGTTGAACGTTTTAAAGCTGATGATAAGGAGTTTCTATCTGATGCAGAGGTGAATGGATGACCACTGGAGTTTCTTGAGGAGTGGGGAGAGATGAACTGAATATTTTCTTAGAAACATGCCCTGGGCCGCAGAATAAAGTATGGACTGCAGTGGGGAGAGACAGGAGACAGGGTGGTCAGTGAGAAGGAAAATGCAGTAGTCAAGGTAGGGTATAATAAGAGGTTGGATCAGTGTAGTAGCAGTTTGAATGGAAAGGGCAGATTTTAGCGATGTTGTGAAGGTTTGAACTGACAGGATTTGGTGACAGATTGAACATGTGGGTTGAATGAGAAAGAGGAGTCAAGGATACCACCAAGGTTATGGGATTGTGAGACAGGAATGACGGTGGTGCTGTCTACATCTTTGGGAAGGACAAGTGGGAAAATGAGAAGCTCTGGTTTGAGCATGTTCAATTTGAGGTATCAGTGGGACATCCAGGTAGAGATGTCCTGAAGGCAGGAGGAAAAGACTGCAGAAAAGGAAAGGTCAGGACTGGAGATGTAGATTTGGGAATCATCCAAGGAGAGATGGTACTTGAGGCCATGGTAGTTGAGCAAATTCGTTCTCCAAGGGACTAGGTGTAGATGGCAAATAGAACGGGACCCAGAGCTGAACCTTGAGTAGCTCTCACTGTCAGAGGGTGGGAGGCAGAAGAGGACCTTGCAAACGAGACTGTCTAGGAGGGGTCAGAGAAATAGAAGAGAGCCAGGAGAGGACAAGAGGACAATGCCAGTGAAGCCAAGGCTGGGTAACATCTCAGACCTTCTGCATGTCCTGAACTCCCAGGATTACATCTCAGGCCTGTATTTCCTGACATCTCCTGGATCATGACTAAGACCTTCTTGTGTTTCTTGACCAACAGAATCACATTTCGGGTAGTTTGAGTGTCCTGGGCTCCCTGGTTCACCTCTCAGAACTTCTCCATGTCCTGACATCTCTCCCACCCAACAATAAATCTCAGACCTTCTGCAAGCTCAGATCCCTTCCCCACTCCCAGAATCACAACTCGGATTTTCTGCATGTCCTGGACACCCAGGTTCACATCCCACACTATCTGCATATTCTGACAGACCCAGTATGACATCTCAGTCTTTCTACATGCCCTGACCTCCCTTAATTACATTTCAGATCTACTGCATGTTCTGATATCCCAAGATCACATTTCAGACCTCCTTCTTGTCTTAACCCTCTCCTCCTCTGCTCCCCAGGATCACATCTCAGACCATATCATTCTGATTCCCTTGCTCCTAAAGACACCTGATTCTGGTACACTTTCAGCTCAGCAATGAGTGGAATTCAGTTGGCCTCGTAAATTCTGGCCTTACCAAGGCCACATGGCTGACTCTGGTGGTCCAGTGTAAGGGAAACTCTCTTTCCCTACTTCCACTCCACCAGGAGAGAAGGCAATGACAGTGTGAGGCCACCTCAACTTTCAGAACATGGAGAAAGCTGTGGCTGCTGCCATGACAGTCACAGTTGAACTCTTAGCTGGGAGGAACCCAAAACTTAGCTCCTCTAGTCACAACGCTCCATCCCACTGGTTGGATTCATTTTTGTCCTTTTAGTCTTTCATCCTTCCTAATGTGTCTGTTGCCCATCTCCTCTTCCTTCCCTCATTATTAGACTGTGACCCTATGAAGGCCAGAAACCATGTCTAATTTTCAATGGTGTATTGTATTGGTGCTCAGTACAAGTAGTTTTAAAAAAAGATGGCATTTGTTAAGCACTTATTCAGGTTGGACACAATAATAATAATAACAATAATAATAGTAGAAATTATGGTATTTGTAAAGCCCTATGTGCAAGGCACTTTACTAAGCACTGGGGTTGGATACAAGCAAATCGGGATGGACACAGTCCCTGTCCCACATGGAGCTCACAGTATTAATTCCCATTTTACCGATGAGGAAACTGAGGCATAGAGAAATAAAGTGACTTGCCCAAGGATACAAAGCAGACAAGTGGCAGAGCCAGAATTAGAATGCAAGTCCTCTGATTCCCAGGCCCATGCTTTTTCCACTAGGTCACACTGTTTCTCAGGACTTACTCAGGGCTTACAGTCTAAGTGGTGTGGAGAACAGGTATTGAATCCCCATTTCACAAATGAGGAATCTGAGGCACAAAGAAGTTAAGTGATTGTCCAAGGTCACCCAGCAGGAAAAGCCAATTTTAGAACCCAAGTTCTTTGACTCTCAGGCCCATTCTCTTTCCCACTAGGCCACACTGTTTCCCACACTGCACAAAATAAGCATGAATTAATTACTGATACAATACTACTACTACTAATAATAATGGCATTTATTAAGTGCTTACTATGTGCAAACCACTGTTTTAAGCACTGGAGCAGATACAAGGTGATCAGGTTGTCCCACGGGGGGCTCAAAGTCTTCATCCCCATTCGACAGGTGAGGGAACTGAGGCACAGAGAAGTTAAACGACTTGCCCAAAGTCACATGGCTGACAATTGGCAGAGCTGGGATTTGAACCCGTGACCTCTGACTCCAAAGCCCATGCTCTTTTCCACTGAGCTACGCGGCTTCTCTACTACTACTACAACTACTGTGAAGCTATCTTTGAAGAGAAAGACAAAACAATGCCAAGACACTTAAGCCTGTCATCGCTTCATAGGTTGAATGGAAAGGATGAGTCTGTTTCCCCAAATGGACCCTCTAACTATACCTCCCTCATGATGCTGGCATCTCTGTCCCCTTGCTCAAGCTGTTCCCCCAGCTTGGAACTATCTCTGTCCCCAAATCTACCAAGCCACAGCCCGTCACATATTTAAACCCCTGCTAAAACCGCACTTCCTTCAAGTTGCCTTCCCCAATTCATTGCCAGCATCCTAAATCACATAATCATCCCACAGCCATCTCTAGCCCTTCCGTACTTGTACTCATCTTCAGACCTCAGCTATATACCATTTTTCCAATTATACAATTTCATTACTCTATTTGTAAATACTTTTATGTTATCTCCCCTGCTAGAGGGTAACCTCTCTGTGCTCAGGGAATGTATCACCTGCTTATTTGGTTCTTCCCAAATGCTTCAAGCAGTTCATTGTCCCCAGTGGGGGTTCAGTAGATATTACTACTTCTACTGCTAGTGCTATTACTACTGTCATTACTGTTACTATGATCAGAAGGTGACTTCCTGAGGTTCTAACATTCCAGAAGAGGGGATAAGTTATGTTGCCCAGAACATGGTTTCTCATTGTTTACCCCGCTGCAGCAAACAAAGCAGATATCATGAATTGATTCTCCTCTGTTTAGAGAGACTTGTGAATTCAACTCTACGGGATTGCAAGGGGTGAAGGCATTATGAACAGACACACATCACCATTATATTGCAATTCATGTCAGGTTTGCCCCAGACAACTCTGCATACCTGGAGTTACACACCCTTCAGAATAGCAGGGCTTGGCACTCAGCAGTGCCTTCATAAATTGTGTTGACTGAGTGATTGACTGGCTGGCAGGGGTGAATTGATCTCATTTTTCTATAAAGATATAAGCCCAAATATGAATAAAGGCTGGATGGAAGGAAGCCTTTGCTTGATCAGAAAAGTCTCTGTCCAATACCCCAACAAGGTGCCACTAACTTTTCAAAGGATTTTTTATAACAGGACCATGGACCAAGCATCTGCCCCCAGAATAAGATTATGGAGAAAATTGAAACTCAAAAGGGACATAAATGGCTTTCTATGCGAGGGGTAGAAGGTTGGGAGAGGATGGGGTTAAAGATTCCTTGTTCTCACATTTCTTCCACCGAGCAAGTCCTTCATTCTGCTAAGAGGGTAACAGCAAAGAAGATATGGATCAGGGTTTTCTCTGCAGGCTATTTCAGGGTCCAATACATCTCTCCCTGACAGGACAGAGGGTAGGTAATCATCTGGCATGTGAACAGAACAGCCTGAGAGAGAGAGAGAGAGAGAGAGAGAGAGAGAGAGAGAGAGAGAGAGAGAGAGAGAGAGAGTATGTGTGTGTAGATATGTGTTTTAAATAAAAATATCTGCTTTCTCATTTGGTGGATTTTTTACTAGTGAAGGGGCATAGTCAATGTGAGCAACAAGAGTTATTTTTGTCCATTATATGCTGAACACTACATTGGCCACAGGGCAAATCTTTCCTCTTGAATCCTGACCCCATCCCCTTCCTTCAGAACAGACATAGGCTGGACCAGGAAGGGCAAAATTACATCCCCACTGCCCAGGACTGAATGGTTGAAAGGTAGAGAGGCACCATGGCCTAATCAAAAGAGCATAAAACGGGGAGTCAGCAGACAGGTGTTCCAAGTCCCAACTCTGCAAATTGTCTTCTGGGTGACCTAGGCAACTTTCTTAACCTTTGGGGTCTTCAGTTCCTTCAAATGTAAAATGGGGATAAAAAAGGCTGTGAATCCAGGTTGGGACAGGCTTTGTGTTTTAACTTATAATGATGTATCTACCCCGGAGTTTAGCCTATAGTTGGAACTTAAAAAAAGCCATCCCCTCTCAGAATTGCTCCTGGAGAGTTTCCAGTACTCTATCAGTCTCAGCTATGGGAGGGAGAGTCAAGCAGAGACATACCCATTCCATTCCTAGCTTGGACAGTGGCTAGAGAGAGTGGCAATCCTGTGGCAATCTCTCCTGTGCTGGGCAGCAGCGGCAAGGAAGAGAGTCAAGGTTGGAGACTCAAGTTTACTGCACAGAAAAAGGCAGTAAGTGGTAAAGCACTTCCGTATTTTTACCAAAAATACCTCCAAAAATACACTCCCAGAATGATTGAAGGTGGAAGTGGGACATTCTGGGAGAGATGTGTCCACAGAGTCACTATGGGTCAGACATCACAATACAAGACAAGTTAGAGAAGCAGCGTGGCCCAGTGGAAAGAGCCCAGGCTTTGGAGTCAGACGTCATGGGTTCAAATCCCAGCTCCACCACTTGTCAGCTGTGTGACTTTGGGCAAGTCACTTAACTTCTCTGTGCCTGTTACCTCATCTGTAAAATGGGGATGAAGCCTGTGAGCCCCACGTGGGACTACCTGATCACCTTGTAACCTCCCCAGCACTTAGAACAGTGCTTTGCACATAGTAAGCGCTTAATAAATGCCATCATTATTATTGACAAAAATAAAGGCCGTAATTACTATGAGGAGGGAGGTGAAATGTGCCATCTCTTCATCCTCAGTAGGGACTACAAAGTCCAGATCACAACTAGGTGGGTTGGGGGTGGGATCTAGCCCCCACCTCATTTCTGAGATGGTGCCCCATTGCGCTTCTAGGATATCTGACTCCCAGGGAGTGAGGGGTCTGGGGAGCAAATGTCTGCTGGATATTTTCCAGGCCAGAACATAAACTTAAGGGTTTCCCGCAGTGACCGGTGAGAGAAATACACATCCAACAGGCTTTGTGTGTACCAAGGGCAGGGAGTTGTTGATCACCTCCAGACGGACCAAGTCCCTCGTTTGTTCTCATCTGCCGTGCCTGAACAGCCAACAATCTGTCAGACACCAGTTTTATTTGTAGGTGAGGGTCATTAATTTGAATTAATAGCACTACACTGCTCTGGGCTCTGTTTTGTTTCTCTCTCCTGGAAGCCACATACTTCTTCGTTTTGAGGTGTTGCATGCGGAGACGCACATTGAACAAGTGTCCAATTAGCTGGAGAAAGTCAGGTGGTGCCCAGCTCCTAATTCCTGTTCTCAGACTCACGGTCACCTTCTCTGAATGTCAGAGACGGTCACGCCTGTTCTCAGCACTACCACCCTGACCATTTTCCTGATGCTTAGAGCTGCCTGCTGAGTCACAATTAAGATCATAATAATAACAGTAATGGAGGTACCTGTCAAATGCTTACTATGTGCCCAGCACTTTACTAAAAACTGGGGTAAATTCCAGACAATCATGTTGGACACGGTCTCTGTCCCACTGAGGGGTTCTTAATCTAAACAGGAAGGAGATCAGATATTGAATCTTCTAGACTGTGAGCCCACTGTTGGGTAGGGACCATCTCTATATGTTGCCAACTTTTACTTCCCAAGCGCTTAGTACAGTGCTCTGCACACAGTAAGGGCTCAATAAATATGATTGAATGAATGAATGAATGAATCTCCATTTTACCGATTAGGACACTGAGGCATAGGGAGTCAAGTGACTTGCCCAAGGTCACACAGCAAGCAAGTGGGGAAGCCAGAATTAAAACCCAGGGCCTCAAACTCCCAGACCCATACTCTTTCCCCTAGGCTATGCTGCCTCATCTTCTGTTGCTCTCTAAGGTCACACATAGCTACACTTACCCATATAAACTGGTCAACACTGACATGTTTCCAAGAGGGCAAAGGAGCCTGTGTTGTCTTTGGTGACCACTCCAGGGCCAGGCCAGTTCGCATGATGCTACATCACTAGATGGACCTCCTGGGGTGGGCTCCCACTCGTGGAACTACTTACAGGGTGGGGCTTCAGGGGAAGACTGATGAGGTCTTGCATGTTGGAATTAGGAAGCAGCACAGAGGGCAGTTCATTCATTCAATCATATTTATTGAGCGCTTACTGTGTGCAGAGCACTGTACTAAGCGCTTGGGAAGCTGGACATGAGCCACTCTTTTCTTCACCCTGAAAAGGGCAATTCTGGAGGCCACTGAGGCAAATGTCCTAAGGCCTACTTGGCAGACTTGGTGACTTCATAGTGCATTGGCCATGATAATATTAACAGTTGGGGTATTTACTACATGCTTACTATATGTCTAAGCACTAAGACAGATATGATACAGTCAGATCAGACACAGTCCCTGTCCCTCATGGTGCTCGTTAAAAAAATCCCCATTTTAAAGTAATGAATCTGAGGGATGGAGAAACGTAATAACTTGCCCAAGACCAGAGAGGAGGCAAATGAAAGAGCCAGGATTAGAACCCACATCCCCTGCTCTCTGGCTCATGTTTTTTCCACTTAGACCACACTGCTTCTCCCAAATGCCATTTCCCTTGAAATCAGGATCTTTTGAGTGCTGTGGGGGCTTTTTCACCTTGATGCTGTCACAGGAAACCCTGAACCTAGAGTAACAATTTGTCTGATAAGGTGGCCTAGCCAGACCAGTGCATCTGCTGCACTGCTCAGGAGTGGGGTTTCCCACCTGAGAAAACCCCTGATAATAATAATATTTATGGTATTTGTTAAGCACTTATTATGTGCCAAGCACTGTTCTAAGCACCTGATGATTTACTGACAGCATTCAGTGTCTCCAGACTCTCCTCTTCTCCTCTCTGCCCCCTGAAACAAACTGCTAAAAGACCGAGGACCGTGACTCCACCACAAATTGGAGCTGAATTAGCTTGGAGCAAGTGGCATCACCTGGCCTAGTTTCATTGCAATCCAGCAGGACAAAATGAGTGAGAATTTGGACAACTCAATCAGAGCTCAATCTCAACCAGGGCGTGGTGGAGGTGACCCATGCCTCAGGCTCCTATGTGGGGCAGGACAGGATCATGATTACTGATATCACTAGCAGGGGCTTGGATGCCTCCCACCTTTGTCCAGGCCTCGTCACAACCTTGCCACTTGGCAACCTTGGCCCAGTGGCAAGCACCATGCCCCACCCACTCCCCATCCCACCATTTTCCAGTTGGGCTCAGCCTCCTGAGTGCCACCTGTTTAGCTACCAAAAGCAGCATAGAGTGATCCCCTCTCTCCTGGAGGAGAATAACCTCCCCTACCTGGGTTTTCCTCCATTTCTAGACTCATCCTTCTTGCCTTCCATGATACTACCCTTTCCCTCATTAATCCTGGAGAATATTTCCAAGTCTGCCCCCCCCTCAGAAAAAAAACACATTTTCTGATCCCACTGTTCATTCCAACAATGACAGCCTGGAGGTGCCTTCCATGTAAAACTTTCCAGGCCAAACAGACCACTTCTCAGGATTAATTTCCTTCTTGCTCCAGATTCTATCCCTGCCCAATCCCTCTGGAGCACTCTGCTCCTAGTCTCCAAAAGTGAAATGCTTTCCTTAGACAGAGCAAGGTAGTATGAAGTAGCCCTCCAAGCTGAAGGACTGGAAAAAAAATTAGCTGTATTAAATAGCCTCTATGATGCCCAGTGCAGCTATGAGCACAGCAGTGGGGGAAACAGCCCAGGGCTCTTGGTGAAGATGATCACTCAGGCCATCCATTTGAGGCTAGAATCTTCCTGAATGCCACAGACTGGCAGATTTCCCTTGAATGTATTCACCAGCTTCTCTTACCACAACCTACATCCACCTGGGCACATAACTGCTGTGCCCAGTGGGATGCCAACTGTGTTCCTCACAGAGGATTTAGTTGAGAGAATAATAATCTCAGCTCTGGGGCCTTGATCTGGGCATTTCCAAATATACGTGTTCTGGCAAGGTCTATGCATTTTGAGCTTATCAATAAAATAAAAAAGATAGTATAGTGATAGGAGTGAATCGAATCAAGGAGGGTGTCAATCTTATTCAGCCCTGGCTGGAGGACTGTGTTTAGTTGTGAGTTCTTATTTTAGAAGATGTGCAGAGCAATTGGAGAAAAGTCATTGGAGAGCAGTGGAGATGATTAAAGGAGTGCTTAGTGGGAACTACAGAATAAGGTTAAAGAACTAAGGTGATTTATTAAGGACAATGCAAGGGGAAATTTGATGCTACAATCTTGTAAGTGAATGGCATTGACACAGAAACTGGGCATCCTCCCCTAGGTCAGAGTAATGAACCAGGCCTTAGCCTGCAGGCTGGTTAATTATGACTCACTACTGAAGAACTTTCTCACTGTCAAGTTCATTTGATGCTGGAATGAGGGAACAAGCAAGGAAATGGGTCACCAAGAGGTCTTCAAGAACTGGTCACTACACACCTACTTGGGGTGATTTAAAAGAAGACTTCTTCGAGCCAGAGAGCTGGACCATATGGCTTCTGGTCATATATGCCTTCAAGGTAGTTGAAGAAAAGGAAAAGATGGCATATTTAGGGAAGGCCTCTTGGAGGAGATACACCTTCAGTAAGGCTTTGAAGGAGGGGAGAGTAATTGTCTGTTGAATATGAGGAGGGAGGGTGTCTCCTAACTCTGCTAACTCCTAGACAGTCTCCTAACTCCTTCTCACTGTACCTCAATCTCTTCTATCTCACCACTGACCTCTCATCCATGTCCTGCCTCTGGCTTGGAGCGCCCTCCCTTCTCATATCCAACAGAAAATTACTCTTCCCTCCTTTAAATCCTTAATGAAGGCACACCTCTTTCAAGAGGCCCTCCCTAAATAAGACCTCTTTTCCTTTTTTTCCAACAACCTCTGTGTTATCCTGACTTGCTTCCTTTAGTCATTCCCCCTTCAGCCCCACAGTACTTATGTACATATCTGCAATTTCATTTATTTATATTAATGTCTGTCTCCTCCTATAGACTGTGAGCTCACCGTGGGCAGAAAATGTATCTGTTTTACTGTTGTGTTGTATTCTCCTAAGTGATTAGTTCAATGCTCTGCACACAGTAAGCACTCAATGAATAAGACTGACTGATTGATTGACTGACTAACTCCAGGTCCGTCCCCCCCGCCCTTTTTTTAAATGGTGTTTGTTAAGCAGTTATTTATGCGCCAGGTACTGTACTAAATACAAGCTAATCAGGTTGGACACAGTCCATGTCCTACAGTCACAGTCGTGTGACTCAGTGAAAAGAGCCCGGGCTTTGGAGTCAGAGGTCATGGGTTCAAATCCCGGCTCTGCCAATTGTCAGCTGTGTGACTTTGGGCAAGTCACTTAATTTCTCTGTGCCTCAGTTACCTCATCTGGAAAATGGGGATGAAGACTGTGAGCCCTTGGGGGACAACCTGATCACCTTGTAACCTCCCCAGCACTTAGAACAGTGGTTTGCACATAGCAAGTGCTTAATAAATGCCATCATCATTATTATTATTATTATTAATAATAATGACAGTTGTGGTATTACTTAAGCTCTTACTATGTACCAAGCACTGTACTAAGCATTGGGGTAGTCACAAGGTTGTCAGGTTACTAGACATAGTCCTGCTCCCATGTGGATTAGAACCCAGGTCCTCTGAATTCCAGGCCCTTGTGCTTTCCATTAGGCCACAATGCCTCCCAAAGCAGGCAACATGCAGCTATGGGTAGGGACTAGTGGTTTCATTGGAGTTTTGTTGTTTCCTTTCACAGCAGCTTATTGATTTCCACTGAGATGGCACCACAACCTGGCCCGATATGCCGTCTCCCAAGTCAGGAGTAATTTATAAGCCCATGGCGAGAGGCTGCTAAACTCACGGAACCAGCTGGCTCTCGGAGTACACCTTGTGATTGATTCACTTGCCGTTAGGGCACTTAGACATCTCACCCTGAACAGGCCACAAAGCCTCATTCATCATACGCATCCATCACCCAAGTAAATATCATTAAATCTGCAGTCCGCAGGCACCAAAGCTTATATTTTCTTTTCTTTCTGCAGAGTGATTTTTAAATCCCACTGTCATTCTGCCAGCCTATCCTGCTTTCACCTGATGGTGTTAAGGAAGGAGTGGCTGAGCTAACACTGGAGAGGACAGAAAGGAAAGTGAGTTAGGGATTAGCAATTTAGAAATTCATGCAGGGACCCCACTCAGATGGGCTTCCCCAATTAGTAGCTTATGTGTCCTGAAGCAGAGTTCGACGGCATTTGTAGCATGAACCAGCCAGTGAAGTGGTACAGCATCAGAAGAAGTGTCTCCCAGAGGGGCATAGAATCCACCTCACGCCTCCATCAATCTCACAGATATCACTGATGGTTTTAGATTTGGATTTACCCATTTAGGGCAGCAGCAGTTTGCTACTGCGGAACTAAATGGGATCTAGGTTGGTCAAACTGGATAACGGATCCTAACACATGATGCTACCACAGGACATTCTGCAATCTCTGAAGGAGTTGGGAAGAGGGCCCTATTTATAAGGGATTCCTGGACGCCCAGGATATTGGTGCTTCTGCTCTTGGGCAGTCCCCAAAACTGAGTGTTCAGAGTAAAGTTATATTAATGCTTTCATCTTTGATGTAGTCAATCAGGACCTGTGCCTGGGAGAGAGATTCCTTAAGGAAAAATATCCTTTTAATGTTCAGTCTAAATGAAAGGAATCTAGACTGAAGGTCCATGTGGGCAGGGAACATGTCTACCTACTCTGTTGCATTGTAATCTCCCAAACACTTAGTACAGTGCTGTGCACACACTAAGAGCTCAATAAAAACCATTAATTAGTAGATTGAATCTATCTAGAGACCAGGAGGATGGGAAATGATTTAACAAAGATCTTTAGCTGGATCCTGGGTTATTGTTAGGAGACGAGTGGCTAGGTAGCTGTTCTCTGTCTCCATCTGAGAGAGACCATGAGGAAATGGATTTAAAATGCAACAGGGAAAGTTTAGGGTAAACAGGAGGAAGGATTTCTCAGTTAGAGATGATTAAATACTGCAGTGTGCTTCTTCACAACATTGCTAAAATCTACCTTCTCCTCTACATCTAAATTGCTATCATGTTGGTCCAAATACCTATCCTATCCTGCCTTGACTTCTCCATCTGCCTCCTCGCTGACCTCCCAGCCTCTTGTCTCTCCCCATTCCTGTCCATACTTCACTATTCTGCAAGATCATTTTTCAACAAAAACATTGTCTAGGTTTCCCCATTCCTCAAGAACCTCCAATGACTGCCCATCCACTTCAGCATCAAACAGAAACTCCTTACCATCAGCTTTAAAGCACTCAGCTTGCCCTACCCTACCTCTCCTCACTCACTCCACTCTAGTATCAGGTTACTCACTGTGCCCAGAGCTCATCTATCTCACCATCAATCTCTTTCCCAAGCCTTCCCCCTATCCTGGAACTCCATCCCCTTCCATATATGCCAGAACACCACACTCTTCACCTTCAAAGCATTATTCAGGTCATATCTCCTCCAAGAGGCCTTCCATGATTAAGCCCTCCTTTCTCAAATTTGCTCTCCCTTCTGCATCATCAACTCACCTCGATCCTGTCTAGATCCTCGTCTCCTAACAATAACCCAGGATCCAGCTAAAGATCTTTGTTAAATCATTTCCCATCCTCCTGGTCTCTAGATAGACCTGTGGACATTTGATATTTGCCCCACCCCAACTCCTCAGCACTAGGTACATATGTTTAACTTATAACAGCAATAAAAAATCATGGTATTTGTTAAGCGCTTACTTTGTGCCATGCACTGTACTAAGCGCTGGAGTAGATACAAGTTGATTGTGTTGGACACAGACCCTGTCCCACTTGGGGCTCACAATCTTAATCCCCATTTTACAGATGAGGTAACTGAGGCTCAGAGTAGTGAAGTCACTTTCCCAAGGTCACACAGCAGTCAAATGGAGGAGCTGGGATTAGAACTCAGGTCCTTCTGACTCCCAGTCCTCTACTCTATCCATTCATTCATTCAATCATATTTATTGAGTGCTTACTGTGTGCAGAGCACTGTACTATGCACTTTGGAAGTCCAAGTTGGCAACATAAAGAGACAGTCCCTACCCAACAGTGGGCTCACAGTCTAGAAGGGGGAGACAGAGAACAAAACAAAACATATTAACAAAATAAATAGAATAAATATGTACAAATAAAATAAATACATACAGGTATTATGTAATGGGGTCACTTGAAGCAGCATGGCTCAGTGGAAAGAGCCCAGGCTCTGGAGTCAGAGGCCATGGGTTCAAATCCCAGCTCCACCAATTGTCAGCTGTGTGACTTTGGGCAAGTCACCTCACTGCTCTGGGCCTCAGTTTCCTCATTTTTTTAATGGCATTTATTAAGCGCTTACTATGTGCAAAGCACTGTTCTAAGTGCTGGGGAGGTTACAAGATGATCAGGTTGTCCCACGTTGGGCTCACAGTCTTAATCCTTATTTTACAGATGAGGTAACTGAGGTGCAGAGAAGTGAAGTGACTTGCCCAAAGTCACACAGCTGACAATTGGCAGAGTTGGGATTTGAACCCATGATCTCTGACTCCAAAGCCCGGGCTCTTTCCACTGAGCCATGCTGCTTCTCTTGAGTGTACGATGTCCACCATGTCATAGGCCTTGGTGGACTCCAATGGGATGATCGTGTTGAGCTCGGGGACCGGGCGATCACATGGGTTGTGGCATTCCCGGGCTGGGGCTGGGTCCACTAGGCCAAGATAGACTATGATATATAATGTAGTATGTATTATAAATTTCTTGCACTAATGTCTGTTTTCCCCTTTAGTCTGTAAGTTCATTATAAGCAGGTAATGTATACGCTTATTTTGTTGCATTGTACACTCTCAAGTGCTTAGTACAGTGCCCTGCACATAATAAGCAATCAAATACCATCGATTGATTGACTGGTTAAAAAGATTGGAGAGAACTTCTTCCTTGGATATATTTTGAGGAAGTTTCTGATCGACTGATCGATCAATATATCAATAGTGTTTATTGAGCCCTTAATAATTTTGGTATCTGTTAAGTGCCAGGCACTTTACTAAGCACTGGGGTGGATACAAGCAAATGGGGTTGGACACAGTGTCTGTCCCACATGGGGCTCACAGTCTCAATCCCCATTTTACACATGAGGTAACTGAAGCCCTGCAAAGTGAAGTGACTTGTACAAGGTCACACAGCAGACAACTGGCAGAGCCGGGAGTAGAACCCATGACCTTCTGACTCTCAGGCAGGTACTCTATCCAATATGCCATGCTGCTTCTCCTGCCCTTACTCTGCAGACCATTCATTTGGGAGAGTGCAAGCTCCCTCAAGGGAGTTTACAACCTAGTGAAAAATAGGTTAAATTTTTATCCGCTCTAGTAGAAACGCAGATCAGTTCAAAAGGCAGGATTTGGCCCAAGTGAGCCAGAGCATCTTGTCCTTCTCATTACCTTTTTCATTAGGAAGGCAGTATATAGTATAGAGTCACTAGGAGTCAAGAGACCTGGATTCAGTCTCCTGAAGATGATAACTGTCTCCTTTATCTCTAATCTCATTATCTTGTATATTCCTGCATGAAGCCTAGTGCTGTGGCACATAATAAATGTTCAACGAATGTTGTTTTTATCATCATTATTATTATTACTGCCTTCCTGCTCTGTCCTATGCCAAAATCCCATCTAACCTTTCATAACCATTTAACACCATTGGGACCATTGAGTTCCTTACAGGAAAAAAAAAAAGACAGTCATCATCATTTTCATACTGACACTGTCCTCCCTTTTTTTTAAATGGCATTTATTAAGCGCTTACTATGTGCAAATCACTGTTCTAACTGCTGTGGAGGTTACAAGGTGATGAGATTGTTCCACGGGGGGGCTCACAGTCTTAATCCCCATTTTACAGATGAGGTCACTGAGGCACAGGGAAGTTAAGTGACTTGACCAAAGTCACACAGCTGACAATTGGCAGAGCCGGGATTTGAACTCATGACCTCTGACTCCAAAGCCCGTGCTCTTTCCACTGAGCCACGCTCCCTTATGGCATAGTGGATAGAACACAGGGCTGGGAGTCCAAAGGACCTGGGTTCTAATCCCAGTTCTGCCAGTTGTCTGCTGTGTGACCTTAGGCAAGTCACTTTGCTTCTCTGTGCCTCAGTACCTCACCTCTAAAATGGGGATTAAGACTGCAAGTCCCATGTGGGACTGGGACTGTGTCCAACCAGATTAGCTTGTATCTACACCAGAGCTTAGAACAATGCTTGACCCTTAGTAAGCACTTAACAGATATCATCATTATTATAATTATTTTTAATTCTCCTCCTGCCTCTCTGGCCTCTCTTTTTCTATCTCTCTTGACAGGTCCTCTTCTGCCTCATCCCTCCTACCTGCGAGGTTCCGCAAAGCTCAGTTCTGGGTCCCCTTCTATTGTCTATCAATTGCCCACTCCCTTGTAGAACTCATCTGCTCCCACGGCTTCAGCTACGTGGATGACTCCCAAATCTATATCTCCAGCATGCTATAATCTCTCATTTCCACCTGCTTTCAGGGCATCTCTACCTAGATAGCCCACCGTTACCTCAACCTCAATATATCCAAAACTGAATTTCTCATCTTCCCTTCCAAACTCGTTATTCCCCCCAACTTTCCCAACACTGTAGACAACGGGACCATCCTTCCTGACTCACATGCCTGAAACTTAGGCATTATCTTTGTCTCCTCTCTTTCTTTGGACCTGAATATTCAGTCAGTTGCTAAATCTTATTGATTCTATCTCCACAACATATGAATTTTCTCCTTCCTCTCCATCTACCCTGCTACCACAAGGTTTCAAGAACTTGTCATATCCTGTTTCACTTCTGCATCGGCCTCTTCTCACCTGCCTCCAGCCTCTCTCTCTCTCAGTCCATATTTCGTTTTGCTGCCAGGATCATTTTTCTAAAAAATCATTCTGTACACATCTCTCCACTCCTCAAGTGCCTCCACTGGTTGTTGAAGTGTGCATTTTGCACCTTGCGTGATATTTAATGCCCCTGGGCATATCGCTTCCTGTAATTGCAGGTGAGCCAGACCATAGCTTCCACTCAAAGACCTAAATGTTGACACACCCTCAGGGGTCCGGGTGAGTTGTCTTCTAAGAGCAGATGACAATGGGACTGTAATTGGTAGATAAGGACCATTGACACCTAAGAAGGTCAATAAGCATAGCCTGGAGGGAAAGGCCTGTGGTTACTATGCACTGTTATCTGCAAGGACAACTGAGACAACCCGGGCAGAGGAATCTTTCCAAGGGGATGCCCACACTGGTCTGACTGCTCACTGTCCTCTGAAAAGAAGGCAGGGACAGCCCGGGCTCGAGGAATCTCTTGGCCAGGGGACGTCTGTGTCTGACTGGGCTGTGAAGGAACTGAACACTGAACGGGACTGATCATCCCGCTGTAGTAAATTCTTAATGCCCCTTATTAAGGTCTTAGATAGTGTCAGAGATCTCCTTGCCCTGGGTTGAGAGCTTAACAGAAGCAGGATCCGTTGCGCTGCATATTTTTTTTCTGTATGTTAATAAAGGTTTTCTTTCTGTGATACTGAATACCGTGTTTTATTCCATCGGTAAACCTGAGTCATGGAACCGCCTTGTTCCTAATTGACTCTACTGGAATGTATCAGTTGTCCATCCACCTCTGCAGCAAGCAGAAACTCCTTGTCATCTTATCCAAAGCACTCGATCAGCTTTCTCCCCCTTTCTTATCCTCCCTCCTCTCCCTCTACAACCCAGTCCACACAATAATAATAATAATAATAATAATAATAATAATAACAATAATAATAATAATAATGGCATTTATTAAGTGCTTACTATGTGCAAAGCACTGTTCTGAGTGCTGGGGTGGTTACAAGTTGAACAGGTTGTCCCCTGGAGGGCTCAAAGTTTTAATCCCCATTTTACAGATGATGATGATGGCATTTATTAAGTGCTTACTATGTGCAACGCACTGTTCTAAGCACTGGGGAGGTTACAAGGTGATCAGGTTGTCCCGCAGGGGGCTCACAGTCTTAATCTCCATTTTACAGATGAGGTAACTGAGGCACAGAGAAGTTAAGTGACTTGCCCAAAGTCACACAGCCCAACTTAATCCCTGGCCTTCCCCTCCCCTGACCTATCATTGACTTTTTACTCCCACTGTCTCTCCTTCCTTCCTGGAATAATCTCCCTTTACATATCTGACAGACCAGTACTCTCCCCAACTTCAAAACCACACTGAAATTATATCTTCTCCAGGAAGCCTTAGGAGACTAAGCTCTCATCCCCACAGCCCAATTTCCTTCCCTATCATCATCATCATCATCATCAATCGTATTTATTGAGCGCTTACTATGTGCAGAGCACTGTACTAAGCACTTGGAAAGTACAAATTGGCAACATATAGAGACAGTCCCTACCCAACAGTGGGCTCACAGTCTAAAAGTGGGCTCACAGTCTAAAAATAAGTCTATCACCACTCCCATTCCCTTAGTCCCAACCCATAAGCACCTCAGTACTCCCCACCCATCCTCACCCCTGCGCCACTTGTGCACATATCCTATGCTTGGTTGCTTCGGGTGCTTGTAATTTATTTTCATGTTTGTCCCCCGAAGAACAAGTAGCTTGAGGGCAGGGAGTGTGTCTACAAAGTCTATTGTTTTGTCCTCCCCAAAGTGTTTAGCACACTGCTCAGTAAGTACCATTGATTGCATGATGATGAAAATGATAGTAATAAGAAATAATAATAGTTAAGCACTGTTCTAAGCTTGGGGTAGATACAAGGCAATCATGTCAGACACAGTCCTTGCCCCATTTGAGGCTCACAGACTAAGTAATAATAATAATAATATTGGTATTTGTTAAGCGCTTATTATGTGCCAAGCACTGTTCTGAGAACAGTGAGAAGCACTGTATCTACACGGTAATCAAGTTGTCCCACATGGGGCTCACAGTTTTAATCCCCATTTTACAGATGAGGGAACTGAGGCACAGAGAAGTTAAGTGACTTGCCCGAGGTCACACAGCCAATAAGTGGGGGAGCCGGGATTATAACTCACCACCTCTGACTCCCAAGCCCGGGCTCTTTCCACTGAGCCACGCTGGAGGGAGGACAGAATTTGAAACCCCATTTTACAAATGAAGAAGCTGAGGTACGGAATAGTTAACCTCCTGTCTCTCCCCACTTCAGTCCATACTTCAGTCCGCTGCCCGGTTCATCTTTTTACAAAAACGTTCAGGACACGTCACCCCTCTCCTCAAAAATCTCCAGTGGTTGCTCATCCACCTCCATATCAAACAATAACTCCTCACCATCGGCTTTAAAGCACTCCATCTCTTTGTCCCCTCCTACCTCACCTTGCTTCTCCCCTTCTACAACCCAGCCCACATACTTCGCTCCTCTAGTGCTAACCTTCTCACTGTGCCTCAATTTCACTTGTCTCATCACCGACCCCTGACCCACGTCCTGCCTCTGGCCTGGATTGTCCTCCCTCCTCAAATTAGACAGACAATTACTCTTACCTCCTTCAAAACCTTATTGAAGACACATCTCCAACAAGAGGCCTTCCCAGAATGATCCCCACTTTTCCTCATCTCCCACTCCCTTTTGCATTGCCTTGAATTGCTCCTTATGCTCTTCCCCCCACCCCACCCCCGCTATCCCCCCAGCCCCACAGCACTTACGCATTTATCTGTAATTTTATTTATTTGTATTGATGTCTGTCTCCCCCAGTTTAGACTGTGAGCTATCTGTAGGCAGGGAATGTGACTGTTTATTGTTGTATTGTACTTTCCCAAGTGCTTAGTACTGTGCTCCGCAAACAGTAAGCCCTTAATGAATATTACTGAATGAGTGAATAAATGAATGCTTAAGGACACACAGCAGACAAGTGGTGGAGCTGAAATTAGAAGCCAGGTTCTCTGACTAATGATGTAGCAGAATTTGAAGAATGGGTTATTAAATTGCCCAGGACCCTTTGGGCAGTTGTTTTCACATCAATAACTCTTAGAAGCACTGACCAGCCAGCCAGGACGCACTCCTTACAAAGTCCTGCCCAAAGTCGTAAGTGGCGTGGCTCAGTGGAAAGAGCCCGGGCTTTGGAGTCAAAGGTCATGGGTTCAAATCCCGGCTCCACCAACTGTCAGCTGTGTGACTTTGGGCAAGTCACTTAACTTCTCTGTGCCTCAGTTACCTCATCTGTAAAATGGGGATTAAGACTGTGAGCCCCCCATGGGACAACCTGATCACCTTGTAACCTATGCAGCACTTAGAACAGTGCTTTGCACATAGTACTTAGCAAATACCATCATCATTATTATTAAGTGCTTTATGGCTAGAAGGCCCAGCCTTTGCCCTCAGTTTCCCCCCAATTCAATGCACATCTACCATCCAACTCATGAGCCTACAAAATCTTGCTTAGCATCTAGAACTCGGGAAACTGGAGAGATACAAGTCCCAGTGGTTCTCTGGGCTGCAGATCTGCCAAGTTTCCCCGAACAGTAGGAATAAAAAGGAAAGTGCAATTAATACAAACAAATTTTCTTCCCAGAAAAAAATACCAGACAGAACAATTTGACTCCAGTATCTCTCCAGAGATTTGGAAGAAGTTATGAGCAAAAAACATCATCTCACTGCATAGTCTGAGCCACATAAAAGAACACAGTTGTCTTCCCTGCCATAAATCTGAACCAAGCAAAACATTCAGGAAAGAAGAGTGCAATCATAGGGCAGTGAGCTTCTGGCAGATGAAACCAGAGGAGGAAAGAGGAGAGGAGAATGCTTTTTTGGGTGTCAATGCCATACGGGGGCTGGGGTGGGGGGGGAGGCGGGGGAGGGGAAAGAATTGCTTATTAGCCCTAATTGCCACTTGAATAACTTCTCCGTGTCTCCACGTCAGCCCTTATTCTCTGAGAAGTTGTCAGTTCAACTCTTCAATGAGCTAGGTTTTATCAGCAAGCGGTTTACAGCCCCCAGGCTGAGCATTAATTAAAAAGGCTTTGTGCAGTGCCTCATTCATTAGCAGCCACTTCTTTAATCACTGCCTCTTCAGCCACCAGGACAATCTATAAATCTCCTCAAATATGAAATAATGAAGTGGAATGGTTCAATTTATTACAATGTAATAAGTCAAGGTAATGCGGGGGGATGGACAAGGCGGCCCTGGAGCTGTATCTGTGCCCAGGGCCTTCCCTCCTTGTTACCAGCAGTCATGAGGAATCACAAGGATAGAAAGAATCCAGCCCAGAGACTGGATGTATAGTAAACCAGCCAAGCCCTCTCACACTGCTGCCCTGCAGCTGGATTCCTGGACTGGTCTCCCTGCAGCTCCAGAGGAAGGGTGGGGGGGAAATCAGGTGAGACTTGCTTTGGTGGGGAATTGGGATCCCTCCAAAATCCATCAATACTACCCTAGAGGAGCTTGCAGTCTAATGGGAAACACAACAACACAAATATTAGTAAGGAGATGCACCAAGCAATATATGCCTTAACTCAAAAGGACACACCAACTTTGGCCAGCATATTATGCATACTGTCTTAGAGGACCAATTTTAGAAGGGAGAGAAAACAGTTTCCATGGTAATTCAATAGTCTCAGCAATAAAACTGACAAATGGTTATCAAGCGTACAACAAGCATGCAACCATCCAAAGATATCTGAAGAGACACCATTCCCTAACTGAATAGAGACCAAAAACAAATTTCAGCCAGCCTCTATAGGGCTGCTGATGTTCAATATCTTTCTCAAGTAGGGAGCACAGATTTGGAATTCATAAGTTTGGAACATACAGGTAAGGAATAAACAAGAGTGTAACATACAGGTATAAAGCAATTTTTCAGATTCTACCTCCACATCAAACAGAAACTCCTTGCCACCAGCTTTAAAGCACTCAATCAGCTCACCCTCTCCTGTCTTACCTTGCTGATTTCTTACAACAACCCAGCCCACATGGTTCGCCCCTCCAATGCCATCCTACTCACCGTGCCTCAATCTCATCTATCTCGCTGCCAACCTCTGGTCCACGTCTTTTATTATTATTATCATTATTATTGTATTTGTTAAGCGCTTACTTTGAGCAGGCTCTGTACTAAGCACTGGGGTTGGATACAAGCAAATCAGGATAGACACAGTCTCTGTCCCACGTGGGCCTCACAGGTTTGATCCCATTTTACAGATGAGGTAACTGAGGCACAGAGAAGTGAAGTGACTTGCCCAAGGCCACACAGCAGACAGGTGGCAGAGCCAGAATTACAACCCATGACCTTCTAACTCCCAGGCGCATGCTCTATCCACTAAGCCATGCTTTTCTCTGAACCTCCACTCCCTCCCCTTCATATATGGCCTGTGACTCTCCATACCTTCAATCAATCAATCAATCAATCGTATTTATTGAGTGCTTACTGTGTGCAGAGCACTGTACTAAGCGATTGGGAAGTACAAGTTGGCAACATATAGAGACATTCCCTACCCAACAGTGGGCTCACAGTCTAGAAGGGGGAGACAGAGAACAAAACCAAACATATTAACAAAATAAATAGAATAGATATGTACAAGTAAAATAAATAGAGTAATAAATATGTACAAACATATATACATATATACAGGTGTTGTGGGGAAGGGAAGGAGTTAAGACGGGGGGGATGGAGAGAGGGACGAGGGGGAGAGGAAGGAAGGGGCTCAGTCTGGGAAGGCCTTCTGGAGGAGGTGAGCTCTCAGTAGGGCCTTGAAGGGAGGAAGAGAGCTAGCTTGGCGGATGGGCTGAGGGAGGGCATTCCAGGCCAGGGGGATGATGTGGGCCGGGGGTCGACGGTGGGACAGGCGAGAACGAGGCATGGTGAGGAGATTAGTGGCAGAGGAGCGGAGGGTGCGGGCTGGGCTGTAGAAGGAGAGAAGGGAGGTGAGGTAGGAAGGGGTGAGGTGATGGACAGCCTTGAAGCCGAGGGTGAGGAGTTTCTGCCTGTTGCACAAATTAATTGGTAGCCACTGGAGATTTTTGAGGAGGGGAGTAACATGCCCGGAGCATTTCTGGACAAAGATAATCCGGGCAGCAGCATGAAGTATGGACTGAAGTGGGGAGAGACACGAGGATGGGAGATCAGAGAGAAGGCTGATGCAGTAGTCCAGACGGGATGGGATGAGAGCTTGAACGAGCAGGGTAGTGGTTTGGGTAGAGAGGAAAGGGTGGATCTTGGCAATGTTGCGGAGCTGAGACCGGCAGGTTTTGGTGACGGCTTGGATATGAGGGGTGAATGAGAGAGCAGAGTTGAGGATGAGAGGATGACACCAAGGTTGCGGGCTTTTGAGACGGGAAGGATGGAAGTGCCGTTAACAGTGATGGGAAAGTCAGGGAGAGGACAGGGTTTAGGAGTGAAGACAAGGAGTTCAGTCTTGGACATATTGAGTATCAAAATCACATCTCCTCCAGGAGGCCTTCCTCAACTAAGATCTCACTTCCTCCACTTCCTCCTCCTTCCTCATCCCTATGAACTTGTACCGTACCCTTCAATCATTTGATATTTACCCCACCCTCAGCTCCATAGCACTCTAATTTATCTCAAATTTATTTTAATGTCTGTCTTCTCCTCTCAACTGTAAGCTCCTTACAGGCAGGGAAAGTGTCAACCAACTATGGTATTGTACTCTCCCAGGTGCTTGGTACAGTGCTATACATGCAGTAAGTTTTCAATAATACCACTGATTGATTGATTCCTAATACAAAAGCATACTAGATAGCAAGATGTCCCGAGTGATGAGGAGGAGGAGGAAGAGGATGATAAGGTAAAGCAGGAGCAGGAGGAGGAGGGAGAAGAAGGAGGTTGATGCAGTCTCCCATCTGCCTCACTCCTACCATGAACTCCTGGGTCCCAAATACCTGCACAAAGGAAATGACCATAAAGTGAGTGGTTTATGCAAGACCCTCTTCTTCAACAGATTTCATTATTCTAGAGGAAAACACTCCCCACCTTTTGGAGTGCCATAAAGGGTTAAGAATATTGAAATGCTTTTTCAATGCCCTCTAAAGAAATATTGGTTGTTCTTCTTTCACCAGTAACAAATGTTGTTTTTGATAAATGATAAATGACACATGATTACAGAAACACCTCAAATCAATTTTTAATACTTTAAAATGATTTAGTAATGCCTTTTCACTGCTCATGTCATAAATTTTCTTCAGGTTTTCCCACATGCTATGAACTGGGAAGAAAGGAGCACTTGTTTTGGTCGAGTAGAGCAGTACCAGATGGCAGTTGGGTGTGGAAAGTAGGCAGTAATATCCTAGAAGTCATTGGGACCTCCAGAAATCATTCAGTCCAGCACCCTGCCTCCAAATGGGAATTACACCATCCCTACCCAGATCCATATCCAATTGTCCTGATCCTCCAAATCTCTAAGGCATGAACATACTCAACCTTCTCTCATCTGTGCCTCAATCCACCTGCAACTAAATAAGGAATTTAGTTTGAACTAATAATGAACTTTACATTTTCCACATCAGGCCCAGGGTAACCCTGAGGAGTCTAAACTTTTTAGTCATTTGTGGCAAAGATAGGTAAATTGGGACTCCCTAAACCTATATTATAAAGCTCTTAAAACATTGGGCACTGAGACCATCCAAACTGCATCACTCCAAGGTGCCTGGCTGTCTAAGTAAATTCTGACTCCTCAAGTCAATTACCTCAGGTTACCTGACCTAGTAATAAGTACGGTGGCTTTTATTAAATGCTTACTATGTACTAAGAACTGTGTTAAGCATTGCGGTAGATGCATGACATACAGATCTGATGCAATCCATGTGCCAAATGGAGCTTACAGTCTAAGAAGTATAGAGAACAGGTATTGAATCACCATTTCACAAATGAGGAAGATGAGGCACAGAGAAGTTAAATGGCATGCCCAATATCACACACAGGCAAATTGAAGAGCCAGGATTCAAATCCAGGTCCTCTGGCTCCCGGCTCGTTCTCTTTCCACTGAACCACACTGGTTTTCCAATGCCCTAGACTCCACATCCCCTTGTTAACCAAGCATCCTCTGCCCAAGAGCTGGGTTTGCTTTCTCTTTCCAAAGGTTTAGTCAAGCTCTACATGAGCATAAGAGGGTTGCCAAGCCCGTGAGTCCAGAGCAGCATTCTTAGAAAAAAAACAGTTGATAAAAGAGCACAGACTTGTGAGTCAGAAGAACCGGGGTGCTAATCCTGGCTCCGCCACTTCCCCACTGTGTGACCCTGGGTAAATCACTTAACTTCTCTGTGTCTCGGTTACCTCATCTGTAAAATGGGGATTAATACTGTGAGCCTCATGTGGAACATGGACTGGATCCAACATGATTAGTTGATCTCACTCCAGCGCTTAATACAGTGCCTGGCACATAGTAAGTAGTCAATGATTACCATTTATAAAGGGACAATTAGAAAATCTCTATCAGGAAGAGGAAATGGACACCATTGTGAGAGCAAGAGAAAAAGAGGAAGGTGAGAGACAGAGACACAGAGACCGAGGGAAGGAGAGAGAGAGAGAGAGAGAGAGAGAGAGAGAGAGATTAAGATTACTGAGCATCAACAAGAGCTTCTCAACTTCAATTTGTAAAGAGACCTTCAAGCTCAAGGGGTTGCTTCCTGAATCCAGGTGTAAATGATATCACCAGGTCACAAAACAAGCTGCCTTCTCACAAACCTATTAACTGGTAAACAGCGATGCTCTGTAATTCCAGCTATTAAAAAGAACTTAAAGAGAAATCAAATCTCATTTAGCTGGGATTGCAGGGGTCTTCTTGGACTATTTTAAAGTTTCATATTCATCTGAGGAACCTGGCTCAAATTCTCCGATGCTGGCTTTCTTGGTGGCACTGTCAAGAAGGGTTTGTGAATCATCTCCCTCACTCCATCCAGAGAGGATGGGGGCAATTGCTGGCGGGCAATTTTTCTAAAATCCAAACAAACCAGGGGACCTCTAAGACTTTTTGCTTAGATCCACTGAAGGGATGGGGCTCTTTCCCCCAATGCCAGAGGAGGGGAGTGAGTTGGGGTGCCTCCAACCCCTTGGCAGGGTCTCCCCAACAAGGGGTCATGAGGGACTTGGAAAGCAGCTGAGGAATTTGAGGCCGGCTTCACAACCAATCAGAATTGGTCAGGCACAGGTGGGCTTTTGGGTAATGGACAAATTACCAAGCCTGCTCTTGGTCTAAAATTCAAAGTACTTATTGAGTGTTACCATTTGCATAGCACTATACTAAGTGCTTGGAAGAGTACAATACAACAATATGAGTGGATATGTTCCCTGACCATTCGCCCCCAAAACCTCAGCCAAGTGCAGCCTGGGGAACTCCTGGTCCATTATGGGAAAGCTTTCTGTCATCCTTGACCTGTTCCTAACCCAGTTACTCCTCCTTTCTGCCAGTGCTGAAACCTGGGTCTCCTCAGATGATATTGTTTGTCTTGATGCCCTCTCTAGAAGGACCTCACCTTCACCCACTCTCTCAGACTTACTGAGAAAGGGAGAGGGGTCACCTTCCTCCTTGCTCCCCAATGCTGTTTTCACACCATTCCACCTTCCCCCTTCCCCTCTTCCCCTTCCTTCGAAGCCCAAATCATCCATCTCTACTAGACTGTGAGCCCATTATTGGGTAGGGACCATCTCTATACGTTGCCGATTTGTACTTCCCAAATGCTTAGTACAGTGCTCTGCACAAAGTAAGCACTCAATAAATACGATTGAATGAATGAATCTCTACCACTCACTCCAGATTCAAATCACTGTCATTTATTGCCTCTCAAGGCCCCACTTCCAACTTTTTGAAACATTTCGATCCGTCTCACATTTCTTCTCATTTTCTCCATACCTACATTGATCATTAGATACTTTAATATCCACAAAGACGTTCCTGACCACCCTTCTGCTAACCACTTTCCATTACTTCCATTGAGAAGCAACGTGGCTCAGTGGAAAAGAGCATGGGCTTTGGAGTCAGAGGTCATGGGTTCAAATCCCAGCTCTGCCAATTGTCAGCTGTGTGACTTTGGGCAAGTTGCTTAACTTCTATGTGTCTCAGTTACCTCATCTGTAAAATGGGGGTTAAGACTGTGAGCCCCCCGTGGGACAACCTGATCATCTTGTAACCTCCCCAGTGCTTAGAACAGTGCTTTGCACATAGTAAGCGCATAATAAATGCCATCATTATTACTCCTCAACTTCCCCTTGGCTCTCCCAAAGATGCTCCCACAGGAGCGAACCCTCATTAGTCCCCATGCTGTCCATCAGGTTCTGGGGCTTCTCAGTGGTGATTGAACACAAAGCTGGCATCCATTGTTCTCCAATGTTCTCCATTTATTACTCTAATAATAACAATTATGGTATTTGTTAAGCACTTACTATGTGCCAGACACCGTACTAAGTGCTGGGGTGAATACAAGCAAATTGGGTTGGACGCAGTCCCTGTCCCATGTGGAGCTCACTGTCTCTATCCCCACTTTACAGATGAGGTAACAGGCACAGCGAAGTTAGGTGACTTGCTCAAGGTCACCCATCAGGCAGGTAGCGGAGCTGGGATTCGAACCCAAGATCTTCTGAATCCTAGGCCCGTGCTCTATCCACTATACCATAATGATTACTATTCAATTCATTTTGTTAATGATGTGTGTCTAGCTTTACTTCTATTTATTATGATGACTTTACACCTGTCCACATGTTTTGTTTTGTTGTCTGTCTCCCCCTTCTAGACTGTGAGCCCCTTGTTGGGTAGGGACCAGCTCTATATGTTGCCAACTTGTACTTCCCAAGCTCTTAGTACAGTGCTCTGCACACAATAAGCGCTCAATAAATACAATTGAATGAATGAATGAATGAAAGAAGCCTGGGGATGCCCTGAAGCAGCAAAGGCACTATGCATGTTAAAGACCAAGCCGGAGGAGAGGAAGGGTAACATTTCCCATTGGCTTTAAAGCACTTTAAAGCACTCAGTCACCTAGCCCCCTCCTACCTTACCTCCCTGATTTCCCACTACAACCCAGCCCACAAACAAGAAGCAGCATGGCTCATTGGAAGGAGCCCAGGCTTGGGAGTCAGGGGCCATGGGTTCTAATCTCCGCTCTGCCAGTTGTCAGCTGTGTGACTTTGGGCAAGTCACTTAACTTCTCTGGGCCTCAGTTACCTCATCTGTAAAATGGGGATTAAGACTGTGAGCCCCACGTGGGACAACCTGATCACCTTGTACCCTCCCCAGTGAATCAATAACCCTGCCAGCCTTCCCTGCTCCTCTCTGCCATCATAATAATAATAATAATAACGGCATTTATTAAGCACTTACTATGTGCAAAGCATGGTTCTAAGTGCAGGGGAGGTTACAAAGTGATCAGGTTGTCCCATGGGGGGCTCACAGGCTTCATCCCCATTTTACAGATGAGGTAACTGAGGCCCAGAGAAGTGAAGTGACTTGCCCAAAGTGACCCAGCTGACAATTGGTGGAGCTGGGATTTGAACCCATGACCTCTGACTCCAAAGCCCATGCTCTTTCCACTGACCTACCCACCACTCCATCCTCCGCAACCTCAGTCCTGTCCCCTCATCCTGGGCAGTTTCTTCCTCTCTTCCTCTCCCCCTACCCTGCCCTCCGAGTGTCCTCCATCCGGCCCAGCCCGTGAACCTACCTCCCCCCCACCCAGGGCCTCCTCCTGAGGGGGCATAATAATAATAATAATGTTGGTATTTGTTAAGTGCTTACTATGTGCCAATCACTGTTCTAAGTGCTGGGGAGGTTACAAGGTGATCAGGTCGTCCCACGGGGGGCTCACAGTTTTAATCCCCATTTTACAGATGAGATAACTGAGGCCCAGAGAATGAAGTGACTTGCCCAAAGTCACACAGCTAACAATTGGCAGAGCTGGGATTTGAACCCATGACCTCTGACTCCAAAGCCTGTGCTCTTTCCACTGAGCCACACTGCTTCTCTATTGCCAGCTACTGTTTTTGGTAGTCTGTCTCTGTTAGGTATTTTATTACTCTATCATGTGTCTAGAAGGGAAGGCAGCATGCCTCAGAAGAAAGAGCATGATACTGAAGTCGGAGAGCCTGGCTCCACCACTCATTCACAAGTCACTCAAATTTCCTGTTCCTCAGTTTCCTCATCTGTATTCGGGGTAAAATCCCTGTTTTCCTTCCCTCTTAATGTATTCAAACAACACTAATATGTTGGCCTCCAGTGCTTCCTCCCTCACCTATATTAATAGACTCTGAGCATTCAAGAACAGAGTCCACGTTTAATTCCCACCTTTCACAAGACATAGTATTTTTTAAGTGCTTACTATGTGTTAAGCACTGTTCTAAGCATTGGAGCAGGTACAAGTTAATTAGATCAGACACAGGCCCTGTCCCACATGGGGCTCACAGTCTAAGGAGAAAAGAGAACAGGTATTTAATCACCATTTTACAGCTGAGGAAACTGAGGCATAGAGAATTTAAGTGACTTGCCCAAGGTCATACAGCAAGCAATTGGCAGAGTCTGGATTAGAACCCAGGTCCTCTGACTCGCAGGCCCACACTCTTTTTCACTAGGTCATGCTGTTTCTGTACACAGTAAGCACTTAATAATAATGATAATAATAATGATGGTATTTGTTAAGTGCTTGCTATGTGCCAAGCACTGTTCTAAGTGCTGGGGTGGATGCAAGGTGATCAGGTTGTCCCACGGGGGGCTCACAGTCTTCATCCCCATTTTACAGATGAGGTAACAGGCACAGATAAGTTAACTGACTTGCCCAAAGTCACACAGCTGAGAGTTGGTGGAGGTGGGATTTGAACCCATGACCTCTGACTCCAAAGCCCAGAAGTCCCAAAGTCACACAGCTGACAATTAGCGGAGCCGGGATTAGAACCCAAGACCTCTGAATTCCAAACCCAGGCTCTTTCCATTGAGCCACGCTGCTTCTTTAATAAATACTACAACAACTACTAAAAACAATCATTATGTTGTTAAGCACTTATGATGTGCCCAGCACTGTACTAAGTGCGGGGTGGATACAAGTAAATCAGGTTGGACACAGTCCCTGTCCCACATAAGTTTCACAGTCTCAATCCACATTTTACAAATGAGGTAACTGAGGCATGGAGAACTGAAGTGATTTGCCCAAGGTCACACAGCAGACAAGTAGCAGAACTGGGATTAGAACCCATGACCTTTTGACTCTCAGGGCAGTGCTCTATCCACTACGCCATGCTGCTGTACTACTACTACTACTACTACTACTACTGGTTATCTTGAGAAGCAGTACAGTCTAATAGAAAGACTTAGCGCTTTGAACAGTGCTTTGCACATAGTAAGCACTTAGTACTACTACTACTACAACTATTACTACTGGTTATCTTGAGAAGCAGTACAGTCTATAATAATAATAACGGTATTTGTTAAGCACTTACTATGTGCAAAGCACTGTTCTAAGCACTGGGGAGGATATAAGGTGATCAGGTTGTCCCACGGGGGGCTCACAGTTTTCATCCCCATTTTTCAGATGAGGTAACTGAGACACAGATAAGTTAAGTGACTTGCCCAAAGTCACACAGCTGACAGTTGGCGGAGGTGGGATTTGAACCCATGACCTCTGACTCCAAAGCCCATGCTCTTTCCACTGAACCACACTGCTTCTCCAATGGAGAAGTCTAATAGAAAGACTTAGTGCTGAGAACAGTGCTTTGCACATAGTAAGCGCTTACTACAACTACAACTATTACTACTGGTTATCTTGAGAAGCAGTACAGTCTAATAGAAAGACTTAGCACTTAGAACAGTGCTTTGCACATAGTAAGCACTTACTACTACTACTACAACTATTACTACTGGTTATCTTGAGAAGCAGTGCAGTCTATAATAATAATAATGGTACTTAAGCGCTTACTATGTGCAAAGCACTGTTCTATGCACTGGGGAGGTTACAGGGTGATCAGGTTGTCCCACGGGGGGCTCACAGTCTTCATCCCCATTTTCCAGATGAGGTAACTGAGGCACAGATAAGTTAAGTGACTTGCCCAAAGTCACACAGCTGACAGTTGGCAGAGGTGGGATCTGAACCCATGACCTCTGACTCCAAAGCCCATGCTCTTTCCAGTGAGCCACAATGCTTCTCCAATGGAGAAGTCTAATAGAAAGACAGCGCTTAGAACAGTGCTTTGCACATATTAAGCATTTACTACTACTGCTACAACTATTACTACTGGTTATCTTGAGAAGCAGAACAGTCTATAATAATAATGATAATAATAATAATAATAATAATGGTATTTGTTAAGCGCTTACTATGTGCAAAGCACTGTTCTAAGCGCTGGGGAGTTTACAAGGTGATCAGGTTGTCCCACAGGGGGCTCACAGTCTTCATCCCCATTTTCCAGATGAGGTAACTGAGGCACAGATAAGTTAAGTGACTTGCCTAAAGTCACACAGCTGACAGTTGGCGGAGGTGGGATTTGAACCCATGACCTCTGACTCCAAAGCCCATGCTCTTTCCACTGAGCCACACTGCTTCTCCAATGGAGAAGTCTAATAGAAAGACAGTGCTTAGAACAGTCCTTTGCACATAGTAAACACTTACTACAACTATTACTACTGGTTATCTTGAGAAGCAGTACAGTCTAATAGAGAGACCTAGCACTTAGAACAGTGCTTTGCACATAGTAAGCACTTACTACTACTACAACTATTACTACTGGTTATCTTGAGAAGCAGTACAGTCTAATAGAAAGACAGCGCTGAGAACAGTGCTTTGCACACAGTAAGCGCTTAATAAATGCCATTATTATTATTATTATTATTAAAGACCACTGGACTGAGAGTAAGGAGCCATGGGTTCTAAATTTGGTTCCCCCACTTGCCTTCTGGTTAACATTGGGCCACTCAACTTCTTTGTTTTCCCATATGGGAATAAAATACCTTTCTCTCATCCCCATAGGCTGCAAGCTCTGGGTAGGGAAGTAACTGTGATATGATTATTGTATCTAGCCCAGCTTTTAACACAGGATTTGACATGTAGTAAGCACTTATCAAATAGTTTGTTATTATTTTCATTATTATAGCATTATCAGCATGGCTTAGTGGAAAGAGCACAGGCTTGGGGGTCAAAAAGTCATGGGTTCTAATCCCGCCTCCACCATGGATCAGCTGTGTGACTTTGGGTGAGTCACTTGACTTCTCTGTGCCTCATCTGTAAAATGGGGATTAAGTGTGTGAGCCCCACATGGGACAGTCTGATTACTTTGTATCTACCCTAGTGGTTAGAACAGTGCTTGGCACATAGTATACACTTAACAAATACCAATATTATTATTGTTATTATTATTATATTTTGACTCCAGCATTTAGTACAGTGCTTGATATATAGGTAATACTTAATAAATATTATTATTCTGGTAAGCACTTAAATACCATCATTAGTATTATTATTGTTGTTGTTGTTGTTATTGCTATTATTGATTTTTGTTGGTCTTGATTCCAGATAAAACAATCCTCAGGAGCCAGGGCTATGATTTGTGTTTCTCTAGGCTTCCTAAAATAGGATTCTGCACACAGTGCTTGCTGAGCTAGTTTGGGAGTCAAGCAATTATTCAATCAATCAATGGTATTTATTGAAACCTTACTGTGTATACAGCACTGTACTAATTGCTTGGGACAGTATACCACAACAGAGTTGTATACACAACATGATCCCTGCTCCTAAGGATCTTACAATTCTGTCTCTGTCAGTGGCAATGAAGGACACTTGGAGGAAGAATGTGATGGCTGACCTCTTTGGACACCATGGTTAGAGATGGGCCTTGTAATATCCCAGACATTTCCCTGGAATAAAAATAATGATGGTATTTGCTGAACACTTACTATGTGTCAAGCACTGCTCTAAACTCTGGTTGGAAACGGTCCTTGTCCCACATGGGGCTCACAGTCTTAATCCCCATTTTACAGGTGAGGTAACTGAGGCACAGAGAAATTAAGCGACTTGCCCAAGGTCAAACAGCAGAAAAGTGGCAAAGCCAGATTATAACCCAGGTCCTTCTGATTCCCAGGCCCATGCTTTGTCTACTAGGCCATGGTGCTTTCCCATAAGAAATAGAGGGAGGGTCAGCTTCTATGTTCAAAGTTGACACTACTGATAACAAGAGCCTCTCGGTGCTTGCAGGTTTGGCCATAAAGATGATTCCAGAGGAATATACAAGGCAGAAAAAAAGCCCATTATTGTCTCAGTACAATAGTTCAGCGGTCCCACTGTCTTCAAAATAGCAACACCTAACATCTAACCTCCCTAACTCTTCCCTCTGTCCCTAATTTTCCTTCTAGCAACCCATTCTGCCCCTCTTGCCCAAGAATTGATCCAAATGCCTCTTGAACCTACTGCTATTTTGGGGCTCCACACTGAGTACAGGGAGGATTCTACCAATCTGCAAGACCTGGAAAAGCTCTAACCACTCCATCAAACCATCTGCCTCGTCTCACTTGGAAATAAATCTTTCCAACTCAAACTCCGGCTTTTCTGAGAAAATCTAATCTGACCAGAGAGGAACAGACTTTAGCAGATGAACAGACTGCTCTAGTACTCCCCAATCATGTGCTGAAACTTCCAGTGAAAATGAATAATTTGCTGGTGGAGAGGGGATGCAAACCCAACTCACTTGTAAAACACTTTGAATCCTCCCAAGGACACATGCATTCAGGCTCACCAGGCTAAACGCTGGCTGAGATTCTAATGGCATCCCTAAAAGGCATATTTCTAATGCCAGAACACAGGTAGAGGCTCAATATTCTCAGGCAAAACTATGAGAAATCTGAAATTTCACCCAACTCCTCTTTAATTCCCATTCCCTTCCTGTATACCTCCTCTTTCTTCATTGCTGATTATGGAGATAACTGTGCCTGAATAATATCTTTCCACTTTATAATCAGACAACTACCACTTACTCTGATAACCTGAGCCTCTCTAAGTGTGATTTTGCCTTCAGAAGACTCAGACTGAGTTTGGCCTATTTTTTTAGTAAGCAAATTGCCACCCACTCTGAGGCAGGCCTCTGACTAGAACAAATGCTAAAGAGAGACAGGTTGCTACAGGCTGAGGCCAACTTAGTCAAGGTGAGCCTGAATGACGATTCTGAAAGCCGCTCCGGGGACCTGAGGATAGTTCCAAATTACTTTTCACATGGGGGAAGAAATCTCCGTGCATGTCTTTCCTCTCACTTCTATTGCTCGGTAGTCTTTGTTAATCAGGCACATCAGCTGCATAAATAAATGAATAGAATTCTGTACCTCTAGGAGACAGTGGTAACATTTGAATAGTAAGTATGTTAAGGTGTACATTACTGACTGTCAGATGCTAACTTGTGAGAAACATATCAGTGCATCAGAGGGAGACTAGATATTATATTCTCTTTGTGAAGACCAATTTCAGATGCCTCGGGGACTGTTGCATTTATCCAACCCCACTTTTAGCCTCCATTGTTTCCTCCATTTGAAGATCTACACGATCTTTATGTTGGTAATCACTTGAAGATTTTCAATTAAATGTAAAAATGCCAAGTAAATTCATTCTTTCTTGTGATTGTTCTATTGATTTAGCTGAATGTCTGTGCAGCGACTACTGAACCAGAAAAAGCAATCTGTCTAATAGGGGTAACTGATCGTTAGGAAATCACTGGGTTGAAAAGAATGTCAAGAGAAAACAGATATAACCATAGTGGGGTGGCTGGGCCCATCTGTAGATCATATATACATTACTCACATATTTGAATCACCATGTGAGACCCAAGAGCTAAAACAGGGTTTACACAAACCACAACCAAGGCAGAATCACATCACTGGGTCGATCGCAGCAATTTTGCATGATTGAGGATTCAAATTCTTTGTAGTGGGTGAAAGCTTTTTTGTTCCAGATGATCTCAGTTTCTTCCCTTTTACGCTCTGGGTTTGACATAACCCAAAACACTTTGCGCTTCAAGAGCAATTTCTGAAAAATTTAGAAAAACAAGTGGCATTAAAATATAGGGCTAGAATTTTATCAAAAGGCTATTCCTGAGAGCTTTTCTATATTCAAGATAAATGTTGTTTGGGAAAAAAAGATAAAGATAAAGAGCATCTTTCTTAATGCGAACTTCTCTAGTCGAAAGTCAACTGTTGCCCATACACTGAGGGAGCCCTGGACTGAGCCACTGGTGATGACATTAGTGGGTCAGATTCAAGGTCCACCTAGCCCAGAATTCCTACAGTGCTATCAGCAGATGCTTGGAGAATAATGTAATTTTATAACCTTATAACCACTCCTGAATTAAAGATGGACCATAAAATAATTTTAACTTTTCCCTTTAAAAGGCCATCATGGACTTCATAGTCATGTGACTGAATCACTATTTGCACCTTCCAAACTCCTTAATTTTTCCCTCTAAAGCCCTAATTTTCTCTTTAATATCTCACTATGAACCTGCTGCTGTTAGTTTACCCACACCCTTCTTGAGTTTACTGATATTTTCGGCCTCCACCACTTCATGTAGCCGTGAATTCCGTGGGCTCTTAGGAATTTGTGTGAAGCTACACAAAGAAGAGTTACAACTTCTTTCTTCAGTGAATGGAGGCTATCATCCTGCTGTTGTTGAACTACTAGTTATGTGACCCAAGGAGTTCAAAGCCCTACAAAAGACAAAACTTCTCCAAGAGACCTTCCTGACTAACTCCTCTTTTCACCACCCATTTCACCCTCCCCTCTGCATCATCTATTCACTTGGGTCTGTACCCCTTTAAGCAATTTGGTACTCACCGAACCCCAGCCCAGAGCACATACTATGATGCATCCCCTTAATGTTCATCTCTGTTACTAGACTGTAAGCTCCTTGGTGGTAGGGATCATATCTACCAATTCTATTCTAATAATAATAATAATAATGGCATTTATTAAGCGCTTACTATGTGCAAAGCACTGTTCTAAGTGCTGGGGAGGATACAAGGTGATCAGGTTGTCCCACATGGAGCTCACAGTTTTAATCCCCCTTTTACAGATGAGGTAACTGAGGCCCAGAGAAGTTAAGTGACTTGCCCAAAGTCACACAGCTGACAATTGGTGGAGCCAGAATTTGAACCCATGACCTCTGACTCCAAAGCCCAGGCTCTTTCCACTGAGCCACGCTGCTTCTCCCAAAGACTTAGTAAAATATTCCACCCACATTGATTGATTGATTGCCCTGCTCTCATCCTGCACGATTTTGTAGATTTCAACCACGACAATGTTTCTTCTCAGTCCTCGCCTTTCTGGATTGAGTATAAGTAATCTGCTTGGTATATCGTCATAGAGCTGATCCATTTCCCTGATCTTCTTGGTTGCCCTTCTCTGTGCCTTCTTCCAGTCTATTATGTCCTTCTTAAGATGTGATGACCGGAATTTAATGCACTGTGGAGAGTTACAGAGAACAAATAAGCCATAGTCCTTTCCCTGGAGGGATTTATAAATGGGGAATTCACAGGCAGACACAGATACATAAATAAAAAGCACAAATGACCGAAACATAGAACTTGAAAGACACATAAGCAGAAACAACAAAAACTGCCTTTAGGCAAAGCTTAACATCAAATGTAAGTCAGGACTACAAGAAACATGAGAAGTAACATGGCCTAAGTGGAAAGAGCACGGGGCTGGGAACCAGGGGATTGTGTTCAACCTACTGTGTCCAACCTGATTATCCCATACCTACCCGCAGAGCTCGGTATATAGTAAGAGCTTAACAAATACCATTACTACTGTGTAAGATGTCCTGGAAAACAGTTATTTCACCAGCACTGGAACAATCACATGGGATCGGATGACAGCAGGGGATCCAGACATTTCCTGTTCAGGGAGATGAATTGGAAAACCCATAAACAGGGAGGACCAAATGAATGTTTTCCAGACAGGATGAAGCTAAATCTTAATTGCAAACAACAAAGGAATGGCAGAAGAACAAGTCTACCCTCCTAGCATTCAGCAAATTGAAATGTGGTGACTTAATGCGGAGTCATCAAAAAAGATTGGGATACCAAGAGGGAGAAATTCAATCAGCACCAGGCTCTCAGGTCAGTTACAGCAGCAGTGCTAAAAGGGGCAATCAGTACACATACACTAGGTATGAGAGGGACAGTCAAAAAATTGCTCATGTCAGCCACTTTTCCTTTTATTTTTACAGATAAAAATCTCATGATCTCTGAACTCAGGAAGACAGATCAATTCACATGTAGCCCTGAAATGTATGAGTTTGTGTTTAAGCCTTAAACTATCTGGCTAGAACATTACTAGTGTCGTAATGCTGTACAGTTAGGTTAAGGGGCTGGACAAGCATCAAGTGCTGGTGACCTCAAATCTCCCTTCAAACCAAATAAATTCTGTACAAATCAAGAGGACAATTAATACCTTCTCTTCAAGTGGCAGCTTGCTCGGTCACGTGTTACTTGCCAAATTTTTCAATTAGTGTTCACATTTCTCTGGTGGCCTCTAATTAAACTGCCTCAGGTTCCCTCTCTGCAACTTCATCTCTGTCGTTTGACCCTGGCCCCCCAAGGATGGAAGCCACCAGTGTAATGTACCGGCTCCACCATTTGGCTGTGTGACCTTGGGCAAGTTACTTCACTTCTCTGGGCCTCAGTTACCTAACCTTTAAAATGGGGATTGAGATTGTGAGACCCACATGGGACAGGGACTGTATCCAACCCTATTTGCTATATCCACCCCAGACCTTAGTACAATGCCTGACACACAATAAGCACTGAACACCACAATTATTTTTGTGTTTTGTCTTATTTTGCTCTTATTTATTGCCTTTTCCTCCTGCTAGTAAAGGCATTCGAGTGGGACAATTTCCTTCAAGCCGCTGTTTTGTTTGTTTGGGGATTAGCACAGTGGGCAATAAATCCAAGAGAAAGGAGTTTAAATTTCATCATCTCCATACCCTGCTTTAGACTGTGAGCCCTATGTGGGACAGGGACTGTGTCCAACCTGATTACCTTGTATCTACCCCAGTGCTTAACAGTGTTTGGTCCATAATAAAAATTTAATAAAAATTACTATTGTTATTATTATTATTATCTGGAAGTTCCAATCTACACAGCCAGTGGGTACAGTCATTAGTTGTCAGTGATGCCAAAGTGGAAAGATACTTGTGACTTCGTGACAATGAAACTGAGCCCATTTTATGTTCTCAGAGCAGTGCCATCATCATTTTCATCATCATTAGCATTTATTGAGTGCCTTCTGTGAGCCCTGTTCCAACTCCTATGGCATAAAGAGCACTGTACTGAGCCTTACTGTGGGCAATCCATCACTTAATAGTACTAAATGCTTGGGACAAAACAAAATTGTTAAAATTGTTAAAAGACCTGATCCCTGCCCTCAAGGAGATTATAATCTACAGGAGGAGATATCCAACAGATACTCTAACAGTAGGAGGGGAAAGAGAATGGAAAAAATATATATGAGGATGAGTGGGTGCTTTATATATAGCTATGTATAGCTGTGTTCTGAGTGGTTGCAAGTGTATAACTTCAAGGGTGGCACAGAAGTGAGAAGAAAACTCAATCAGGGAAGGCCTCCTGGAGGAGGTGGGATTTCAGAAAGCCTTGGAAGATGGGGAGAGCTGTGATCTGACAGATACGAAGAGGGATGGAACTCCAGGAACGGGGAAGGGCGTGAGGAAGGGGTTAGAGTTGGATGATGAGGCACAGTGAGAAGGTGGGCTCTAGTGGAACGTAGAGTGCAGGCTGGAGCAAAGTGGGAAAAGAGAATGGGTAAATAAAAGGGAGAGAGCTGATGGAGTTCCCTGAACCCAGTGAACTGGATAGTAAAGTGAAACGTATTTGGCAAGGAGAGAAGTTGGAGGAAGGGAAAGAGTTCCCTACTCCCTCCCTCTGCTTCTCCCCTCTCTCCGCCCCCCCAGCACTTGTGTATATTATGTACATATTACTTCATTATTCTATTTATTTTATTAATGATGTGTATATATCTATAATTCTACTTATTTATATTGATGTTATTGATGCCTATCTGCTTGTTTTATTTTGTTTTGTTGTCTGTCTCCCCACTTCTAGACTGTGAGCCTTTTGTTGGGTAGGGATTGTCTCTGTTGCCGAATTGTACTTTCCAAGCTCTTAGTACTGTGCTCTGCACACAGTAAGTGCTCAATAAATACAACTGAATGAATGTGTAAGGCTGATGGAGTAGTCATGCTGGGTTCTGATGAGCACATGGACCTGAGTGTTAACCATTTGCAAGGAGAGGAAGGACAGAATTTGGTGAGAGATTGAATATGGGAATTGAAAAAGCAAGGAACCAAGGATAACAACAAGGTTGAGCTTTTCTTAAACAGGTAGGATTGTAGTGTTGAGAGCCACTTTTGACTCCAGGAGGAACCAGATATGGCTCAAGAGCCATAGATTTCTGACCCAAGGTCTAATTGTACCTTATTTGATTGGTCCTTTGAGCATTGCTGCTCATTTTGTTTGGCTTGTCCACTTCCCAAACCCCAGCCAAAGAAAAAAAAAACTGCTGCCCTGTAAATTAGAGGATTAGGCTCAGGAAGAGCTAAGAGTGTAGCTAAGAGTGAACTAGTGTAGCTAGAGGAGAGAGCTGGTAACTGAGAAGAATTGTCAGGAATTCCATCAAAAGACTGCAGTTGAAAAATCTATAAATACTCTTCCCTGGAAACTAAGAGGAATAAAATTAGTGTTCAGCTCTCTCGGGAGAATTTAGGGGTAGCCTCAATTAGGAACAGAGGTCTGGATAGGATGACCTCAGTACATCATCAGGCTTATTTCATTATCAGTTTCCTTTTAGCCCTAATTATAGTAGAAGAGAAATATTCCAAATATTTCAATAATACACTATAAACAATCAAAAGACTTGTTCTGTAAAACTTTTATTAGGCTTGACCAGTGGGAATATGAAACCTCTAAATGTAAAAGAGGGAAATTCCTGTAACAGAGAAAACAAAACAGTCTGTGACTACATATATATCTCTGTAGATTATTTAGCTCTCTCTCCATGGGGCTGCCACACTGGGAACCCCTGCCTCCTTTCTATCATGCCATCCAGGGCTTCTGCACCCAACAAATCCTGTGCACAGATTTTAGCAGTGACAGTGCGCAGTTCTACATCTTGTAGAAGGCCTCTAAAGGTCTCCTTAGCACCAGACTTGTAGGACTCCATTTTTTCATGTGGTTTTGTATTTATATTGTTTTATCTTTCCTACTGTGTCTGTCATCAAACCCTTTCCCAGTCTATTTTTTATATTGTGAGCTCTTGGATGACTCAAGACTGTGTATACACTTTCACCTTTGTACATTTTTCCCAGCACTTATTTCAGTGTGCTCCACATGCAGTAAACAGTTAATAACAGCTACAAAAAGTCACAGAAAGAGTTAACAGGTTTTCTCTTTAATAAGCTTTCCCCAATCAGGTTGCTCAATCCTCCAGTTTAAATAGCTGTCAATGGCACCTGCAAATTGATTCATCCCTTGATGAAGCTAAAGATTTTCTGGAAATCCAGAGAGAATCATGTGGTTTAGCATCTGAGATGAGGTGTTGGGTTTTTTTATAATTTACTTTACCTTCCACCTTCTTATTTTGACATCTGTATAAATTTTGAAATAACTCTAACTTTCCCTGAGAGATCAGGATACAAAATGCACAGTTAGAATTTGCTCATTTTAAGTCTGGGTATTGTGGATATTGTGCCTCAGTGAAGTTGACTGAAATCTCTTCAATGTATGGGAATGCATGCTCTCCTATTACCCTTGTTCTAAAATTAAAAAAATAAAAACATTGTTTGGTTTTACGTGCTAAGATATGTGAGCTGGAGCACAACAAAATGAACTGGAGAGATGGCAAATATACAAATCTTTCAGATCAATATTTTTTTTCCTGAAACTTCTGGATAACTGAGTAATCTGAATGATTGTTTGAATTTTCCAGATCATTTAATAAGTGTAGACCAGTCAAACTGTGCTGCAGTGGTGGCCAATTTAGTGAAATCTGTATATTTTCAAAATATATAGGGATCCAATTGAAAATTGGCAAGTTAATAACAAAGAAGGAAAGGAGAAACTGAATTTCCAGAGAATCAAAGAGGATGGTTCATTAACATTTGGCACCACATTAAAGGTGTTTTGCTACAGAGAAGCAAGACCCAAGGGTTTTCTTGAGGGAGAAGAGGTGGAGTCCGAACAATAATAATAATTGCAGTGTTTGTTAAGTGCTCTTTCTGTGCCAAGTACTTACAAGCATTTACTATGTATTAAACAATGGAGTAGCTACAAGATAACGTGGTTGACCACAGTCCTTGTCCTAAATAGGGCTTACAGTCTAAAAGGGACAACAAATATTTAATCATAATTTTACTAATGAGGAAACTGAGGTACAGATAAGTTAAATGACTTGCCCAAGATCATACAGAAGGCAAGTAGCAGAGCTAGGAGTAGAACCCAAATCCTCTGACTCCCAAGTCTGTGCAATTTCCGTGTAAATGAAAGGGGTGGCATTTGCATAAAGGACATTTGTTTGGATTCTGAATGTGTCCAAATATCTTATCAGACCTACCAGTCCCTAGTAGAAAGGGTTGAATTCTGACCCAAAATGGTGTCATATCCCTATGATTGACATCTGTCAATAATATGATGCAATCTGGTGCCAGCCTGGAACCTGCCCCCAGTCCACTCCCATCTCCCACTAATTTGGGGGAGGAAATCATGCCCCAGAGACTCCATCCCTCACCCGTGTTGAAGTGGCCACTCTAACCCCTTCATCTACAGCTCCTCCTGGAGTTCCCCACTCTCTCCTCTTTGTCCCCTGAAGAGGTGGAAGATCTGGGGGAGATGGAGGGGAATGCCCCAGTTTGGCATGATCCCTCCCAAAAAGTGGAGTCAAAGATGTTTCAGTTTTTTCCCTGCCTCCTCTCCATTCTGGGTGGCTACAGTGGCCCAGACAGTGGAGTTGTAATGCAGGCATATAAATAGTGGCAGCAGCCAGGACAACTCTTGGTGTCAGACTGGAAAAACCAACTCCCATCCTTCCTGCAGAGGCCTCTGCATTCCTGCTTCCCGAGGAACCAGGATAACTGCCTCCTTGGTTTTCTTTTTTTTTAAACCCTGTCCCTTCTCTCTGTCCAGGGCAGGTGTGAGGACCCACATAAGGCTCAGCTCTGGGGAAAAGGAGATGCCTTCCCCCAAGTCTGTTCCCAGTGCCTACAATCCACACATGTCCACAGTTGGGGAAACTGTATGCCACAGACTCTGTCCCCTCAGCCCCACTGTGGGGGTCAGATCCAGAAGAAGGGACCCGGGAGCAAAATGAAAGACATAATCAAAAGGAGGGTAGAATCCTATTAATAATTGAAAATGCAAGAAGAGCAGCAGTTAAGTGTTCTTAAATTATCTTCCTCACTCACCTTTCCTCCACACATTGCACCTTCAACTCACTTCAGAGTCGCTTCCCATCTGCATGAAGGACGGAGGTCTCATAATCTGCCTGGGTCCCTTCCTCCAGAATAACATGGAAAGTCCCGCCTCCCTCTTACCTAGTACTACCTCCAAATCACAAGATTGGATGACTTCGTAATTAAAACTATGAAGGCAATCGATCAGTCTACGATGTGAAGAGCTTGTTTAACTGATCACCTTGATGGGTTTCACATGATCAACAGGTCCTGGAACCAAATACACCTGTTATAGAACCCTCTTTCCACCAGGTCATGCTGCTCCTCTTTTCATTTTCTTCTTTGGTCCCGGGAGAGTATGAGTTAATATAATTTGGGGTTTCCTGGTATCAATCCTAATTTAATTTCTTCCAACAACCCACTGTTGGGAAGAAATGTGGCCGAGTGAAAAGAGCACAGGCCTGGGAATCAGAAGCCCTGGGTTGTAATCCTGGCTCTGCCATTTGTCTGTTGTATGACCATGGTCAAGTCATTTAACTTCTCTGTGCCTCTGTTTTCTCATCTGTAAAATGGGCATTCAGTACATGTTTTCCCTCCTGCTTAGACTGTGAGCCTCATGAGAGACTGGGACTGTGTCAGACCTGAGTATCGTCTATCTACACCAAGGCTTAGTACAGCACTGGGCATATATGAGTGCTTTACAAATACCATCATTGTTGTTGTGGTAGTGGTGATTGTAGTGTTTTCTCCCGAGCATTTGGTACAGTGCTCTGCACTCAGTAAACACTTGATAAATACCACTGATTGATTTTTAATTGAATCTCCAATTGAAGTAATATTTGTTATCAGATAGTTTAAATCATAGTTTTAGAGTTCTTCAAATGACTCCAGTAGGTTTGCCTTTTGGATTCTGACCAGATTGCACATTCCTGCATTCCTTTTGATAGGCTGGTCCTTTGGCTTCTCAGTTATGTTTTAGTAAGAGGCATAGCATTTATTGAGTACCCACTTGGTATGGCAACCTGATTAAGGTGCTTGGAAAATACGGAACAAAGGAGTAATGTTTCCTACCCATAAGGAGGTTGCACTCTGGTGTCTCCTTCTTCATAAAACATTGAGTCTAATAATCAGACCCAAGAATCACAACCCCTGCCCAGAAGTTTAGAGGAACATACAGTATCCATCATTTTGTCTTATTCCAATTGATTCATTATAGTCTTCCTGGATGTATGTATGGGTCTAGTGAGAATAATTGGAAGTGAATGAAGGAAATTGGCTAAGCATTTTAATGAGGACTTAACAATTTAGGTCCCATCAACTCTGAGGAAGACGTTTAAAGTTCTCAATCAATCTCTCTCTGCTCTCCCTTTGGCTCCATCAAACATTCCGATTCTACCTCCCAATTTCCCCCATCCTCTCCATATCAGGATGGGATTCATTCTTCTTTTTGAATTATTTTTAAAGTGCAACCTCCAGCCAAGTACCATCAAGCCAAAATCTAATTCCGTACTGAGTGAATACACTGAGCTACAATCCATGAAGATTCAACATGCTTTGGGAGAGCCACCCCATATCCCATTATGCACTTTTAGGATCAATGGAGACTGTTCCTTAGATTCAGTACCAGGCATTTTCTATTGCTGTTGTCATTTTGTTTTGTTTTGTTTTCGTTTTTCTCCTGAACTCTAAACCACAAAAACAAAACCTGAAAGGGAAATTTATCATTCTGTAGGTCGGTGCTGAAGAAATATAACCACTCTTTTCCTGGTGAGAAAATAAGACAGAAATGTTATGTGAAGATACGCATGTTAATGAAAAGAGAAATGTATTCCATTTAATGCATCTGTACAAGAACCCTGGATGTAAAAGGGAATTAGGATTCAATTGGCTCACAAATAAGCTCTAAGTCTTTATGAGCAGAGCACTGTACTAAGTGATGAGACAGTATACTAGAATAGAGTTGGTAGACATATTCCCTGCCCACAAAGAGCTTACAGTGTAAAGAAAGGAGCTAGGGAGAACATCTTATGATTCTGGTTATAAAGGTCTAATAATAATAATAATGCAACTTGTTAAGGTGCTTACTATATTCCCAGCATTGTTCTAAGCACTGGGATAGATACAGGCTAACCAGGTTGGACACAATCCCTGTCCTACATGGGACTCCCATTCTTATTTCCCATTTTACAGATGCATTAACTGAGGCTCAGAGAAGTTAAGTGACTTGCCTGAGATCACACAGCAGCCACGTGGCGGAGTCAGGATTAGAGCCCAGGTCCTTCTAGCTCCGAGGCCCATGCTGTATCCACTATGCCACGCTGCTTCTCATATAAAGTAGGCTTATATGCCATAATAATTACATTTTTTTAGGTGCAATTGCTAAAGCCAAACAGGTATGTTAAAGCTGATAAGGGAAGTTTTTCCTTCCTTAACTGAACGGCAGAAAAAGCAGGGTTCTGCGGATGCGGCTGTCCATGGGTTCAAAGCATCCTGAGCCGAGTGGAGCTGTTTAAGGTAATACCTGAATAATAATAATAATAATAATAGCATTTATTAAGTGCTTACTATGTACAAAGCACTGTTCTAAGCGCTGGGGAGGTTACAAGGTGATCAGGTTGTTTTACGATGGGGCTCACAGTCTTAATCCCTATTTTACAGATGAGGTAACTGAGGCCCAGAGAAGTTAAGTGACTTGCCCAAAGTAGCACAGCTGACAATTGGCGGAGCCAGGATTTGAACCCATGACCTCTGAATCCAAAGCCCGTGATCTTTCCACTGAGCCTGATCTGAGTTTGAATGGTTGTTTTATGGGTTGTACTTCTCAGTTAACCACTCTGAAATATGTTATTATTCACCTCCATTATGCCTGGATTTTTTTTCCAGGAATCTATATGACCAGGTAAAAATAAAAAACGAACAAAAGCTTCCGATATCATTGTGCCCTGGGCACTCAGACTTAGTCATCATGGAATTCTCTAATGCTGGCAATTTCGTGTTGCACAAAATTGATTGGTACTTACCCTCAAAGTGTATATCCCTAGACAATTTATGCTCAATGATTTAACATAATTATTTGTGCCACAATTTTAACATTTTTGCCTTCCTGACTGTCAATCTGAAATAGCAAAACACACACACACAGAGATACACAAAACAAAAAACACTCTATTCTTCAGAGACAGGATTTTAAAAAAATCAATGTCAAAGCAGTCGCCTTTGTATTTTGTTGTGACAAGACTGAATTTAAACAGCTTGTGAAGTCAAAACAACAGGAGAAATATCAATACACATTAACTTAATCAAGAAGCTTTACTCTGCTATCCTAGTCTAAACTCAGATTTATTCCCCCCATAACTTCCATTCAGCTACAGACATTACGTGATTTCTCCAATCATATTTGCAGAATATACACTGGTCTATTGAAACAAAGCATCGATATCCGCCCTCAGACTTCCTCTCCTCATTTGCTTGAGCATTTATCGCTGCTGTTTCAACAAAACCATTCCCCAGGCAGGCTGCACTCACTTGTTTTGAATTCACACTCTTAAATCTCTTTTATCCGAGAATGGGCCCTCTCCGAGGCCCCGGGTGGTGTTTGAGCTGAAACTTCAATTCCATCTGGCTCAGCTCGACCTGCTTTAAAAAGAAATCTTGATAAAAGGATAAATGTGTTAACCCAAATAAGCTGAATACTGGCTTCACTGAATCCTGGGTGGGTGTACTTTGGATCACTTTGAGACATGCATTCAAGTGAGATATTCATTCATTCATTCAATCTTATTTATTGAGTGCTTACTGTGTGCAGAACACTGTACTAAGTGCTTGTAAAGTACAATTCCAGATAGAATAGAGACAGATAGATAGAAAGGAAGGAAGGAAGGAAAGAAGGAAGGAAGAAAGAGAGAAAGAGAGAAAGAAAAAAGAGTTAACACAAGGGGTCAAGGATGCCAAAAGGAAAAAGGGAATTTATTTGAGCCTGTAAAATGGACTTCGAGCTTCATTCCATTCACCCTAGAACTCTCTTTGTCCCCCTTTCCCTTTTCCCCCTTGCTCTGCCAAGGGAAATTGAAAGAGAAAAATCTGATGAAATTGCTAAATGCCTGTCTTTGAGAACTTGTATTCTTAATAATGATAATAATAATAGTATTTGTTAAGCACTTACTACGTGCCAAGGCACTGCACTAAGCACTGGGATTGATATAAGCTATTTGGGTTGGCACAGTCCCTGTCCCATGTGGGGCTTACAGTCTCAATCCCCACTTTAGAGATGAGGGAACTGAGGCACAGAGAAGTTGTGACTTGCCCCAGGTAACACAGCAGGAACATTGCAGAGCCAGGATTAGAACCCATGACCTTCTGACTCCCAAGCCCATGCTCTATCCTTGCATCATAATGCAAATCGTTCTTCCACTTCTATACATCCCAAACAACTTGGGGCTGGAGAATGTGTTTTCACGGCCAAATATTTCCTTTTTTCTGGATGATCTTTTGACAGTCATTGGCATTGGCCATATATTTAAATTTTAGTTCCTTGGACTCCTTCTCCTATCCACCCAGAAAAGCAACTAATTGCATCTCTTCCTAATAACACATGAGTGGCATCAACTGAGAGTGAAGTGCAGCCTCTCTAACAGCTGCTGATAGGAGATACCTTCCTCTGTTCTTTTCAGCATTCTTAGAAAGGCCTGATCTCTCTGAAGGAAGTGTCCCTTTGAGGAGCACACATTACCACATTTCTATACTGCCAGGGAATTCCAGATAAAACTGGGATCAGATCACTCTGTCTCATTCCTGACAAGATGAAACGTGCCAAACAATCGATCAGTCAGTCAATGGGCAGTATTTACTGAGTACCCAATGAGTGGAAATCTCTGCCCTCATTGCTCGGCAGAGTGCAACAGAAACAAGGGACTCATTCCAATGACATCTCCCTGTATCCATGAAACTGCGGACTGCATCTGAATTCCAGTCATTATACCAATTCAATCCTTATAATAACAATGTTATCATGATTCTCTGGCTGTCTCAAGTAACTGCCACCTCTCTTAACTAGTTCCTTGTTCAGGATGCTGAACAAGGGCCCTCCAAAATTGATGATGATGGATTCTTCCATTGTAAACAATAGAAGAGTCTTGAGGAGCCATCAGGATGAAGATATTTGGCCCAAGAACCTGCATGAAGGAATTGATTGTAGTGTTAGTGGTTTGTACAGTGCCACTTGCCCTCTTCTACTCTTCCTAACCCTGGCTAGGTGCAGCCCATTGTGAAGAGCATTCAAGAATTTACAGACTCATTCATTTGTGGTGAAAGTTGTGCTGTCATACCCTTGAACAGTCAATCAATCAATCAATCATATGGACTTAGTGCTTACGGTGTGCAGAACACTGTACTAAGTGCTTGGGAAAGTACAACACAACAGAGTTGGTAAACACATCCCCTGCTCACAAGTTTACAGTCTAGGGAGGGATACAGAGACTAATATGAGGAAATAAATTATAGCTATGTACATAATTGGTGTGGGGCTGAGGGTAGGGTGAACACAAGTGCCCCAAAGGAACAGGAAGCAGTGTGGCTCAGTGGAAAGAGCACGGAATTGGGAGTCAGAGGTCATGGGTTCTAATCCCAGCTCCACCACAAGTCTGCTGTGTGACCTAGGGCAAGTCACTTCACTTCTCTGAGCCTCAGTTATCTCATCTGTGGAATGGGGATTAAAACTGTGAGCCCCACATCGGACAACCTGATCACCTTGTTTCCTCCCAGCACTTAGAACAGTGCTTTGCACATAGTAAGCGCTTAACAAATGCCATCACTATTATTATTATTATTACAGATCCAAGTGCATAGACACAGCAGAAGGGAGAGGGAGGAGGGGAAAGAGGGATTGATTGGAGAAAGTTTCTTGGAGGAGATGTGAGCTACTAAGGATTTGAAGGCAGGGAGAGTGGTGGTTTTGTGTATATGGAGGGGGAGGGAGTTCCAGACCAGAGGGAAGACATGGGAAAATGGTCGGTGGTGAGAAAGATGAGATCGGGGCACAGTGAGCAAGCGGTCCTTAGAGGAGTGATGTATACAGGCTGGGCAGTAGTAGATCAGTAAGGTAAGATAGGAGGGGGCAAGGTAACTGAGTGCTTTAAAGCAGATAGTAAAGAGTTTTTGTTCCCTGTGGTGGTGGATGGGCAACCACCGGAGGTTCTTGAGGAGTTGGGAGAAGTGGACAGTTTTTTTTAAGAAAAATGATCCAAGCAGCAGAGTGAAGTAAGTACTGGAGTTGGGGGGATAGGAGGCAGGGAGATCAGCGAGAAGGCAGATAGAGTGGTCAAGGATCTAGGTTCTAATCCCTGCTCTTCCAATTACATGCTGTTTGACCCTGCGCAAGTCACTTAATTTCTCTGTGTCTCAGTTTCCTCATCAGTAAAATGGGGATTGAATGCCTGTTCTCCCTCCAACTTAAACTGTGAGCCCCATTTGGGACAGGGACTGTGTCCCACCTGATTAACATATCTATCCCAGTGCTTAGAATAGTGCTTGACACAGAAAGTGCTTAGCAAATAATAATAATAACAATGGCATTTATTAAGTGCTTACTATGTGCAAAGCACTGTTCTAAGCACTGGAAAATCTGCGTGCATTGTCTGGGAATCGAACCCAGGTCTCCCACGTAGGAGGCGAGAATTCTACCACTGAACCACAAATGCCCCCTATATATAATAATAATAATAAATACTAAATAAAATAATGTTCTACAGTACTGTGGTTAGAAGAGCAGAGTTTTAGACTTCTCCCAGAATAGAGTCGAAAAGTGATGACCATAGCTGCAGCCTCCCTTATGTTCTAATAATAATAATGATGGCATTTGATAAGTGCTCACTATGTGTGAAGCACGGTTCTAAGCTCTGGGCGGGGGATACAAGGCAATCAGGTTGTCCCACATGGAGCTCACAGTCTTAATCTCCATTTTACAGATGAGGGAACTGAGGCACAGAGAAGTTAAGTGACTTGCTCCAAGTCACACAGCTGACAAGTGGCAGAGCTGGGCTTAGAACCTATGACCTCTGGCTCCCAAGCCTGGGCTCTTTCCACTGAGCCAATGTGCCTCTCCACATTTTAAGGTGGTGCCTTGCTGCCACTGCTTCTGTCCTTCCCACTGACACAGCATGAGGCAAGTTGGGAAGGAGACCCCAGGATAGCGTAGTTTGGGGGTGGTGCAAGGCGGTGAGGGATACTGGCTTAGGGGCCCAGAGATCTGGTAATTTGGGAGGCCAAGTGCTGCTGTTGCTACTGAGAGGGAGAAAGACAGGTTGGGACAGAGGCCCTGGGTGATGTGGAGTGGGGGCAGTACATGTTGCCAGCTAAGGGGCTTGGCTGTGAGACCGTTGTTGGATAGGGACTGTCTCTATATGTTGCCGACTTCCACTTCCCAAGCACTTAGTACAGTGCTCTGCACACAGTAAGCGCTCAATAAATACGATTGAATGAATGAAGTCTAGTAGTTTGGGGGCCCAGCTACGCTCTGTCACAGTCCTGTGGGTCCACCTCTCTTCCCTCAACCCCTCAGCTCTGTGCCCACCAGCTGGGCTGGACTAACCCATGGGAGGATTGACGTGAAGGTGGTAATAATAGTAATAATAATAATGGCATTTGTTAAGTGCTTACTATATGCAAAGCCCTGTTCTAAGCGCTGGGGAGGATACAAGGTGATTAGGTTGTCCCATGTGGGGCTCACAGTCTTAAGATGAGGGAACTGAGGCACAGAGAAGTGAAGTGACTTGCCCAAAGTCACACAGCTGACAATTGGAGCCAGAATTTGAATCCATGACCTCTGACTCCCAAGTCCGGGCTCTTTCCACTGAGCCACACTGCTTCTCAGTAGGTGGTAGACACATTAGCCTCTGGCTCATCTTTATTTCAGGGAAATCTGACCGTGGGCCTAGATGGGTGTTCTCTGAACCGGGCAGATGCCAGCCTGAGCAGGAGGGGACGGCCCTATCAGCTCCTTATCTTTGAGAAGCAGCATGGTATAGAGGACAGAGCACAGGCCTGGGAATCAGAAGGACCTGTTTTCTAATCCCGGCTTCACCACCTGTATGCTGTGTGACCTTGGGCAACTCACTTCACTTTTCTGGGCCTCAGTTCCCTCATTTGTAAAATGGGGATTGAGAATGTGAGCCCCATGTGGGACGGGGCCTGTGCCCAACTCAATTTTCTTGTATCCACCCCAGCACTTAGTACAGTGCCTGGCACACAGTAGGTGCTTAACAAATATCATAATCATCACCATCATGACATGAGATGCTATATGATGATGTCATCCCAGGAGCGGGGAGAACTCCGGTACCCTAAGGGTCCCCAGGGCTGAGCAGCATTGCCCAGCTGGGACCTGAGCTGCCCTTGGGGGTAAGGACAGATGTGTTGAGAAAGGAAAATTTTCCCTTCTACTTCCACTCCAGCACTTCCTCTTCACCTAAGAACTTGAGCTTTCCTCCAGTTTAGACTGTGAGGCCCATGTGTTGCACGATTATCTTTCATCTACCCCAGATAGTAGTATAATGTTTGGTACATAGTAAGTGCACAACAAATATTATTATTGTTGTTATTATTATTATTATTATTATTATCATTTTTATTGTTGTTGAGCATTCCAATGCCCCTGTTTATGCACATATCTTCACACTCTACTTTTCTCCAACCTGAAAATGATTTTAGTTTCTGTCTCCCTCCCTAGACTGAGAGCTCCTTGAGGACAGGGATCAGTTGCTAGCTCTATTATATTCTCCCAAGAGTTTTGCACTCAGTATATGCTATAGGTTGGTTGATTGACTGATTGATTCAAGGCTTTCTGTCAGCTTGACCCCTTGTGCCTATTTGCTATCTTCGTCCACTACGTAGATTTACTCTATGTTGCTTTCAAGCAAACTTCCTCTCTGTTTCTCACACTTGTCTCTTCCACCTACTGCTATGGAAATAAATCTCATCCTGATTTTACCACTGGTCTACTGTGTGACGCTGTGCCTCACTTTCCTCATCTGTAAAATAGGGATTAAAGTATATACTCTTCCTCTCTTTTACAATGTTAGTCCCACAGGGAACAGGGACAGGGTCCCATGTGATTATCTTGTCTCTACCCCAGTGCTGGGCACACAATAAGTGCTTAATTAAACATCACCATCATCATCAGCTCTCTTGTACTTATGTTTTGTTTTTCATTTGTTACTCACTTATTCACTTTTGTCTGTAATTTCTCCCTAGAGCCTCATTCTTACCTAGGATATATTGATGAGCCTATGGCTACTACCTCCCCTATTAGATCGTAAACTCCTCAAAGGTAAGGATTCTAGGGAAACCTACTCTTTTATAAGTTTCCCAAGTGCCTAGTCAAGGACTATGAGAACATCTGGCACTCAGTGGATACTGTCAATGATGATGATGGGCTCAAAGACCTGACCAAAGTAATAGAATGTGAGAGGATTCATGCCAAGTCCTGAATGCAGGCCTGCAGCCTGCACAGCCAGGATTTTCTCATTAAGTTGTGATGCCTCTTGGCTCCATGATATAGACGTAAACTTTCCCGGCTCGGAAATGTGATCTCTGTATAGCCGACAAGTGGAAAATTGGCCATTCAGCTAAACACAGAGGAAGGCAAGCAGGCTGCTGCTGCTGTTGAGTGAATTCCATCATTTATTACCACGCCAGTGCTAAATTTTCACACCTAATTAATCAAGCCTGCTCGGTAATCACTTTTCTGCATGTGGCGTTGGTGGATTTTACAGCTGCACTTTTAATGAGCTGCTGTTTCTTTTGACATTTGGAAATTTAATCTGGAAAAATGATTCAATGACTTGTAAAAGACCTTTCGTTTTGTGTGTTTATCCATGTAGCCTTCCAGGGCATTCCAAGCGAACAAGGAGCAGCCTGGCTCTCCATTCAGTCACTATTAATTGTTGGTAAATGGCAGCCCAATTCCTCAGGAGTTATTGTACAGATGTGGTCCTTATCAGGGTCACAGGAGTTAATGATGATTAATGCTATAATAGGAGATACGACCAAATAAATCACATTTTGCCAATCGCTGGTTGGAAAATGACACTTGGAGATCTAATTGGGCGAAGGAACCCATCAAGCCCAGAAATCTTCCCTATCTTGGCCCATCTCACATCACAGAGGAAGAGACTGGCTTGACCAGGCAGGAAGAGAGTCTTCTGGAGAATGAATGGCAGGATGAATCTTGAGGGAGCCTCGGTGGTATCTGTGATTGTTCTCTGCTCACTTACCCATGCAAAACACTCGCAAACAAGACAAAGCACAATAACAGGTTGGTCTACAGTCACCCTTCCATTATGGGAAATGGGGAAGAAAGACAGAGAGACAGATAGGGAAAGAGAAAGAGGGAGAATGTGAAAGAACAATGTTTCTCACTGACACACTTGATTAGTGATCAGTAGCCTCTCTGATCTTGGCAATTCTGCCTGTGGAAGTAGAGAACAAGAAATAGGCATTCCAAAGTTAAAGAAAAGAGATAAAGACAAGTAGAAAGGCCGGCTGTATTTTAGTGATGTGCTTGAGGGGTTTTTAGATTTACTTAATATTTCAGTCCACAGGCACCAAATATGAATGACCTTTGCCTGCTGAAGAGCTGACTGGGGTTGGAGAGATTGGGAGAGGGACAGTTATTTAGGTTGGCATTTTAGTCAGCTGGTAAAGGCCACACGTATAAAATATATGATGTCATAGTTTTAATAAAAAGGTTACAGCATTCAATAATAAAAGCATTTAAGCTCTTAGTATGTGCTGAGCACTGGGCTAAGCCCCGGGGTGGATACAAGATAATCAAATTGGACACCATCCCTACCCTATATAGGGCTCAAAATCTAAAGGAGAACAAATATTTTTCTCCCCATTTTACAGAGTAGAAAACTGAGGCACAGAGAAGTTGAGTTGCACAAGTTTACAAAGCAGTCGAGCCAAGAACCTGGGTCCCCTGTTTCCCAGGTCTGGGCTCCTTTCCATAGACCATACTTCCTCCCAGTTCATTGACTAAAACCCTTCATATTGTACGTACAAAACATACAGACCTATGAACAGGTTGTTAATTGGGTACAAATACTGTCATGCTGATGTGTAGATTTTTATTTTTGCCAGGCATGGTGGACCTCTCATGTGGCAAGATGCAAGTGGCATCTGGAGTTTCATCTCTTGCAGACCTAAGATTTCTACATTTACCTTAAACTCAATATTAGGAAATAGAGTACCAGAATACCAGAGCTCTTTAGTTTATGTTCATACATGCCTCTTTGCCTCATAGTGTTTACCTTGGAACAGCTGTGGAGGGTTATGTGTGTTTGTGTGTGTGTCTGTGTGTGTGTGCGTCTGTGTGTGTGTGCATTTACTTCTGTGACTTGTTGTCCCATATATTTCTGTCTCTCCTCTCTTCCCCATTAGATTGAAAGTTCCTCAAGGTCAAGGACCATATATATTGACGGACATGGTTCCTGACTTCCCACAAACAGCGAACACTCAAGAAGTGGTGCTACTTCTATGATTATCTAGCCAGGTCTTAGGCACAGAGAGAATACCTATGCACAGTCAGTGTCTGTTTCACTACACAGATCATTGCTGACTCACATGCCCAGCAGCCATTATATGACTAATTTGAAAAAAAGTTGTCATTTTTTCTGGACTTGTGGTGTTCCCGGTTGGAGGGCAGTCTCATTTAATAGTCTTGAATGGGCTAGTAATTTTGTGTGGACTCTTTTCAGTACTATATTAGGAATTGTTCCTTGGGGGATGCAGAAAACGGAGAGCCAAATCAGGCAGTCAATAGTATATATTGAGTGCCTGTGGTTGGCTGCATTGCGTACTGGATCAAAGAAGAAAAGGATATCCCAGAGGCAATAAAGCCACATCCAAAGCATGTTACCCTGTGGTGTGACACTTGACCCAGGTGGATTACATGTACTTAATTTCTTCATTCTCGCGAGCCAACCCCAAAGGAACAGAAGGATTAACATCTAGCTGAAGCCAAATCAAGCTGGATGTGCCTTTTTCTTTAACGATGAAAAGCACCTTGAAAGCACAACAGTTGCTTATACACCTATGACTCCTAAATATGGTGCATAGGATTACTAAATAGCAATACTCATCCTAAATATCGTATTCATTCTTGGCTCTCCCCAGTGACAATACAGCAGAGATAAAGGCTGATTTGATAGCCACCCTCAACATTCTTTCCCCTCTCCCCTCCCATCCCTATACCTCAAAGTTCTCTCATGTGTCATAATAATTGGCTAATATTTGCTCAGACCATCTGCTGCTGCTTTCCCCTTTGTTCATCAACAGGTTAAAGATTTTCTGCTAGAAAAATCAGATAATAAACTTGGGTTGCTAGGAGGGAAGGTACCACTCCAGAGAAGGTGAAGTTAAAGGGTCAGAATTTGCTCTTCTCGTTTCCAGCTCGGCGCTCATAAGCACTCCATGGTGCAGGGAGATTTGCAAATAATATGAGAAAGTCAACTTATTAAAGGGGAGAAACCAGTTTAGAGAAAATTCTCTAACTGGCACCCACTTATCCAGGCCTCTGGGCCCTGCCCACTGTTCTGATGGGGATCCTACAAAAGGGATCCCTTCCTCTTCTTTGTGATTCTTCATGCACATTTCTAACCCCCCCAGATTTTCCATCCACTTGTTTCATATCACTCCTCCCACATTGGCCAAAGCAGGAAAGTCATGGGCTTTCCAGTAATCCCAGGCTTCCCTTTTATCTGCCCTCTCCTTCCATTTCTCCCAAGTCCAGGAAAGGCAGTGTGCCCTTCATGCTCCCTGCCCTTCCCGGTTGTTCCTCATGATCAGGGGAACAGGAGTTAAACAGCCATTGGCTTTGGTCTCTAAACCCTCATCTGTCCCAGGAGAAATTAGTCCCTAATCAGAGGTGGTTGCAATGTACCAAGGAGACTGCAGGAGCAGCATCTGTGCCTAGCCCTGCCGGTGACTGCAACTGCCATGTGTGCTCATCTATGGGAATTTTGGAGCACCTCATAACAGCTCATGAATTTTGTAAACTAACCTCATTAGAACCAAAGCATGAAATTGCAAATTTAACTTTGTCAACAAGCAAAGACTTCAAGGAAGCTAATGTTGCTTGCCTCCTCTGCAGCTTTGCTTACAGCAGTTATATCGGGAGCAACTCTGTCACCTGGGCAGGGAATAGGGAACCTCACATCTGGGATTTGGGAATTCTGGGAGTTCCTGCTTCCAAACCCCAGAATGGAATGATGAAGATTACTTCCTCCTGAATCCTGACCACCCACCAGCCACGATCCAGGTGGAATTGGCTGGGTGATATCTTGCTGGGTGGAACTGATCCTCCCACCCTTCTCAGGGCCTCCTTGCCGAGGGTGATGATGACGATGATGAGAATGATGATGACAGTATTTGTTAAGCGCTTACTATGTGCCAAGCACTGTTCTAAGCTCTGGGGGAGATACAAGGTAATTAGGTTGTCCTACGTGGGGCTCAGAGTCTTAATCCCTGTTTTCCAGATGAGATAGCTGAGGCACAGAGAAGTTAAGTGACTTTCCAAAAGTCACACAGCTGATAAGTGGAGGAGCAGGGATTAGAACCCATGATCTCTGACTCCCAATCCCAGGCTCTTTCCACTAAGCCACGCTGCTTCTCTGAGGGTGAGGTAGGTTCATAAGTAAGGAGCTGGTGGCATCTCCAATCCCTTTACTAATAGGGCAGCAGGGCCTGTGTGAACCAAGCAAAGCCACCAGAAACCCTGCTGCCATCTCACCATTACATCCGACATCTTTGCTCTCGAGGTCTGTGCCCGCGGGGCTCTGGGGAAATTTATGCAGTCTCTAGTCAGTCAGTCATTCATTTTTATTGTGTACTTACTGTGTGCAGAGCACTGTAGTAAGCACTTGGGAGAGTAGAATATAACAATAAGCAGACACATTCCCTACCCTACAATGAGCTTACAGTCTAGAGAGGGAGACTGTAATGTAAATAAATACATTACAGATATCTACATAAGTGCTGTGGGGCTTGGGGTGGGGGGAATAAAGAGAGCAAGTCAGGGTGACACTGAAGGGAGTGGGAGAAGAAGAAAGAAGGACTTAGGGATGGCCTCTTGGAGGAGATGTGCTTTCAATACAGTTTTGAAGGGCGGGGAGAGTAATTACCTGTCATATGAGGAGGGAGGGTATTCCAGGCCAGATTAAGCAAGAGGTCGGCGGCAAGAGAGATGAAATTGAGGTACAGTGAAAAGGTTAGCATTAGAGAAGAAAACTGTGTGGGTTGAGTTGAAGTAAGGAGAGTAGTGAGGTGAGGTAGGAGTGGACAAGGTGATTGAGTGCTTTAAAGACAAAGGTGAGAAGTTTCTGTTTGATACAGAGGTGGATGGGCAACCACTGGAGTTTCTTGAGGTATGAAGAAACATGGCCTGAATGCTTCTGTAGAAAAGTGATCCAGGCAGCAGAGTGGAGTGTGGATTAGAGTGGAGAGACACAGGAGGCAGGGAGGCTGGCAAGGAGGCTGAAACAGTAATCAAGATGGGATAGGATGAGTGATTAGATTAATGTGGTAGCAATTTGGATGGAGAGGAAAGGGCAGACTTTAGTGATGTTGTGAAGGTGGAACTGATAGGATTTAGTGATGGAATGAATATGTGGGTTGAATGAGAGAGAGGAGTCAAGGATTATGGGCTCGTGAAACAGGAATGATGGTGGTGTCATCTACAGTGATGGGAAAGCCAGGGGAGGACAGGGTTTGGGAGGGAAGGTAAGTTCTGTTTTAGACATATTAACTCTGAACTGATAGGAGGACATTCAGGTAGAGATGTCAGGTTTTACAGATTTCAGAAGGCCCCTTTAGGTTCCCTTTACTTCTGGACATGTTGGACTCTGTACTTTTATGTTGACTTCAATGGTGCTTTGTATTTATATTATTTCATTTTTCATTCTCTCTGTCATCAAACTCCACCCCAACCTATTTTTAGATTGTGAGCCACTCAAGAGCCAGAATTCAGATCTAACCCTCACCTGTGTCCTTTTTCCCAGTGCTTAATACCATGCTCTGCATATAGTAGGTACCTAATAAATACTCTGACTATGAATAAATACTAATAAATACTCCCTGTGCACAGTGGAGAATGGCACAATGCCCACCGGACTGTTGCTCAGTTAGGTGGTGGAAGTAAAGCTACAAGGACACGGGGAGGAACTGGAGAGGAAACACTAAAGGAGGCTTGAACCCCAGATATCCAAAATGCCAAGCTTGCCAGTGCCTTGAAATATTGTTCCAAGCCCTGGGAAACAGAGCATCATGAAACAGTGACAGCCAGAATAGAGCTGTGCTGGGGTGGGAGTTGCTGCCAGAGTGTCACCTCATCAGCAGGGAGTGGAATCTTTTGCCTGAAGCTTTTTTTTCTCCCCCAGCTCCAGGTTTGTCATGTTCCTCGTGAATCCAGAAGAAAGGGGAAGCACGTAGCAAGCAACTGCAGCACAATCACCAAGGGTCAACCTCAGATGCCACTGATAACAAGCTCCATTCCCCAAGCCCTATCAGGCTACCCAAGTGACATCCCACACCACTCTACTGTCCCTTCCCTGTCCCCTCCTCCTGCTTCCAAAACACAGGCCACTCTAAGGGAGAAGACTGGGCCTGCCCTCATTTGGCTAGTGGGTAGCTGATTCATAGCCAGGTGAAGAGGAGTCTCTTCAGCACTGCTTCTATAGGAATGTCAGAACAGGTCAGTAAAACAAATATGGTGCATTCTCAAGAGAAGGCTAAGAGAGCTGGCTCAGGACACCCTGATGGCCTCAGCAGCACAGGATTTCTAATAATGGGACACGGTTCTCTAATCTAAGGCAGTGAGCAAGGTGTTGCTTCTCTAGTCTTTCTAAGCCCCATTGCCTCTCTGAAAACCTGGTGAAAGGAATCCTAAGATATCCAGAAAAATACCACCAGCTTCTTCTGGGACTGTTTTAGATTACGCTGCCCTCATTGTATCCTTACCACCTTCCCTGAAGATCTACCAGAACAGTTGGTTTCTGACCCAAGATAACCTCTGAGATGCTACCCAAGGTTGTGAGTCTATGGCTCTGAGATTAATAAGCTGGACTGCCCATCCAAAAGAAACCCAAAGCACTTCACTTACCCATAACCTGGAATAACCTCCACAGAATGCTTCCTCTGCTCCTGTGCACAAGCTCAAGTATGCTGCTGGAAGAAATTCAGACACCTGGTTAAACCTCATCCATGTCAAATTCATCCCTCCTTGTCTTCCCTCCCAAACCTTGTCCTCTCCCTGACTTTCCCATCTCTGTTGACGGCACTACCATCCTTCCCGTCTCACAAGCCCGCAACCTTGGTGTCATCCTCGACTCCGCTCTCTCATTCACCCCTCACATCCAAGCCGTCACCAAAACCTGCCGGTCTCAGCTCCGCAACATTGCCAAGATCCGCCCTTTCCTCTCCATCCAAACCGCTACCCTGCTAATTCAAGCTCTCATCCTATCCCGTCTGGACTACTGCACTAGCCTTCTCTCTGATCTCCCATCCTCGTGTCTCTCTCCACTTCAATCCATACTTCATGCTGCTGCCCGGATTATCTTTGTCCAGAAACGCTCTGGACATATCACTCCCCTCCTCAAAAACCTCCAATGGCTACCGATCAATCTGCGCATCAGGCAGAAACTCCTCACCCTGGGCTTCAAGGCTCTCCATCACCTCGCCCCCTCCTACCTCACCTCCCTTCTCTCCTTCTACTGCCCAGCCCGCACCCTCCGCTCCTCCACCACTAATCTCCTCACTGTACCTCGCTCTCGCCTGTCCCGCCATCGACCCCCAGCCCACGTCATCCCCCGGGCCTGGAATGCCCTCCCTCTGCCCATCCGCCAAGCTAGCTCTCTTCCTCCCTTCAAGGCCCTGCTGAGAGCTCACCTCCTCCAGGAGGCCTTCCCAGATTGAGCCCCTTCTTTCCTCTCCCCCTCGTCCCCCTCTCCATCCCCCCGCCTTACCGCCTTCCCCTCCCCACAGCACCTGTATATATGTATATATGGTTGTACATATTTATTACTCTGTTTATTTATTTATTTATTTATTTTACTTGTACATTTCTATCCTACTTATTTTATTTTGTTGGTATGTTTGGTTCTGTTCTCTGTCTCCCCCTTTTAGACTGTGAGCCCACTATCGGGTAGGGACTGTCTCTATGTGATGCCAATTTGTACTTCCCAAGCGCTTAGTACAGTGCTCTGCACATAGTAAGCGCTCAATAAATACGATTGATTGATTGATTGATTGATCCCCACTTGCACTATTCTGTCCTCTCCTCTGCCAGACAATAATACTTCTCCATCCCTATTGACTCCCATCCCCATCCCCAGTGCCGGCTGTTCCAGATGTTTAACTCTTTTCTCTAACCTCCTGTCCCCCACCTCTCCCATCTCATTCCCCTAGTGACTTGGTCATGTACTTTTTGATAAAATTGAAAGCATCCCCCAAATCCCCCCTGTTCCTCTCTAGTATCTCCCTTCTCCTGTTCCCTGTTCAACTCTTCCAAGTTTCCCAGCAGGATCTCAGGAGATCTCCCACTTCTTCTCAAATTCTACCCCCTCCACCTATACCTCTGACCCCAACACTTCACATCTTATCCAAACACTCACACTTTTCCTTCTTCCCTCCTTGACTGCCATTTTCAACCATTCACCTCCAAATGGCTTCCTCCCCATTAATTTCAAACATGGTCATGTATCCCCTATCCTAGAACAAAACCCCCTCCTTGCAGCACATGGCTCCCTCCAGTTACCACCCTATCTCCCTCATACCATGCCTATTCAAACTCCTTGAGTGACATCTGCTGACTCCACTTTCTCTCCTCCAATTTTCTCCTTGATCTCCTTCAATCTGATTTCTGCCCCCTTCATACCCTTGAAACTGGCCTCTCTAGTGACTATTGATCTTCTAACCAAAGACTACAGTCTCTAATGCATCTTAATCTCCCTCGTCTTCTCAGCTACCTTTGACATAGTGGACCATTCCCTTCTCCTTGAAACAATGTCTAGCCTTGGCTTCACTGACACTGTCATCTCTTGCACATCTCTTGTCATCTCTCTGTCTGCTCCTTTTCACTCTCTTGCACAGGCTCTTCTTCTGCCTTCCACCCTCTGACAACAGGGGTTCCTCAAGACTCAGTTCTGGGTCCCCTTCTAATCACCAACTACACCCACTCCCTTCGAGAACTTATTTGCTCCCATGGATTCAATATCATCTTTACACAGATGTTTCCCAAATTAGCTCTCCAGCCCTGACATCTCTCCTTCTCTGCAGCTTCATATTGCCTCCTGCATTCAGGACATCTCTACCTGGATGTCATTCATTCATTCATTCATTCATTCAATCATATTTATTGAGCACTTACTGTGTGCAGAGCACTGTACTAAGCGCTTGGGAAGTACAAGTCGGCAACATATAGAAATGGTTCCTACCCAACAATGGGCTCACAGTCTAGAAGGGGGAGACAGACAACAAAACCAAACATGTAGATGGGTGTCAAAATCGTCAGAACAAATAGAATTATAGCTATATGCACATCATTAATAAAATAAATAGAATAGTAAATATGTACAAGTAAAATAAATAGAGTAATAAATCCATACAAATATTACACATGCTGTGGGGAGGGGAAGGAGGAAGGGCTGGGGGTGATGGGGAGGAAGGAAGGAAAAAGGGGGCTCAGTCAGGAAGTCCTCCTGGAGGAGGTGAACTCTCAGTAGGGCTTTGATGGTAGGAAGAGAGCTAGCTTGGCGGATGTTTGGAGGGAGGGCATTCCAGGCCAGGGGAAGGATGTGTGTCAAGGGTCGACGGCGGGACAGGCGAGAACGAGGCACAATGAAGAGGTTAGTGGCAGAGGAGTGGAAGGTGTTTTCTGGGCTGTAGAAGGAGAGAAGGGAGGTGAGTTAGGAGGGGGCAAGGTGATGGAGAGCCTTGAAGCCGAGAGTGAGGAGTTCTTTTCTTGATTCGTAGGTTGACAGACAGCCACTGGAGATTTTTGAGGAGGGGAGTAACATGCCCAGAGCATTTCTGTACAAAGATAATTCGGGCAGCAGAGTGAAGTATAGACTGAAGGGGGGAGAGGCAGGAGGATGGGAGATCAGAGAGGAGGCTGATGCAGTAATCCAGTCAGGATAGGATGAGAGATTGAACCAGCAAGGAAGCAGTTTGGATGGTGAAGAAAGGGTGGATATAATAATAATAATAATGACATTTGTTAAGCGCTTACTATGTGCGGAGCACTGTTCTAAGCGCTGGGGGTGGATACAAGGTGATCAAGTTGGCTCACATGGGGCTCACAGTCTTAATCCCCATTTTACAGATGAGGTAACTGAGGCTCAGAGAAGTTAAGTGACTTGCCCAAGGTCACACAGCAGGCATGTGGCGGAGCCAGGATTCGAACCCATGACCTCTGACTCCAAAGCCCGAGCTCTTCTCCACTGAGCCACGCTGCTCTTCTAGGTGAGACCTGATGGCAGGAAGCAGCATGGGCTGGGAGTCAGACGGACTTTGGTTTTAAATCCTGGTTCTGCCACTTGTCTGCTATGTGACCTTTTGAAACTCAGTTCCCTCATCCATAAAATAGGGATTAAGACTATGAAATCAGTGTGGGACAGGGACTGTGTCCAACCTGATTACTTTGTATCTACCCCAGCACACAAAACAGTGCCTGGAACATAGTATTTATTTATTACTTTATTTATTTATTTATTTATTATTTATTATTTATTTATTACTTTATTACTCTATTTATTTATTTATTTATTTATTTATTTTGCTTGTACATTTCTATCCTACTTATTTTATTTTGTTGGTATGTTTGGTTCTGTTCTCTATCTCCCCCTTTTAGACTGTGAGCCCACTGTTGGGTAGGGACTGTCTCTATGTGATGCCAATTTGTACTTCCCAAGCGCTTAGTACAGTGCTCTGCACATAGTAAGCGCTCAATAAATATGATTGATTGATTGATTGATAGTAAGCGCTTAACAAATATCATAAAAAAATGAAAATTAAAAATCCCTTCAAATTGAACATATCCAAAACAGAATTCCTTATCTTCCCACCCAAATTTGGTCCCCCCACTGTTTCTCCCATCACTGTAGACAATGCCACTAGCCCCCCAACTCACAAGCTGTAACCCTTGGCATTATCCTCAGCTCATCTCTCTCATTCAGCCCACGCAGTCAATCTGTCACCAAATTCTGTTAGCTGTACCTTCACCACATCACTAAATCTACCCTTTCCTCTCCATCCAAACTACTACTATGTTGATCCAAGCACTTATCATAATCTGACTTGACTAATGAATCTGCCTCCTATTGACCTCCCTGCCTCCTTGTCACTCACCACTCCAGTCCATACTTCACGCTGCTACCCAGATCATTTTCTAAAAAAAGGTTCAGTCCATGTCTCCCTACTCCTCAAGAACCTCTAGCGGTTACCCATCCACCTCCACATCAAACAGCAGCTCCTTACCATCAGCTTTAAAGCACTCAATCAGTTCATCGCCTCCTACCCAATCTCACTGATTTCCCTCTGCAACCCAGACCACAAACTTTGCTCTCCTAATGCCAAACTTTCCTCAATCTTTTCTATCTTGCCACTGACCTTGAGCTCCCTGTTCCTCTAAATATGACCACTCTTTGTAACTGCAAAGCCTTAGTAAAATCACATCTCCTCCAAGAGGCCTTCCTCAATTAAGCCCTCTATTCCCCTAATCCACCTCCCTTCTGTGTTGCCTGTGAACTTGGATCTGTACCCTACCCTTAGTCCCACTGCACTAATCCTCAATTTATTTATTTTTATCGACGTCTGTCTCCCCATCTAGACTGTAAGCTCATTATAAGAGAGACTGTATCTAACAACTTTGTACTCTCCCAAGTGCTCTGCACAGACTAAGTACTCAATAAATCCTTTGGATTGATTGATCAATGGCACACAATGAGGAGAAATTCCTCAGGCCAGAAAACACTCAAGAGCTGACTCTCTATGGGACCAACCGACATCAGCTGCAAGAGTTTTTTTTTTTCAAAATCCACTTTTTTTTTGCGTCCTGATGAAATGAATCTAATTAGCCATTCTAACAATGGGGTTGTTTTCAACTTGGAAAAATTGTCACAGTCATTGAATCGATAAATTGTATTTATTGTTTACTGTGCACACAGCACTGCACTAAGCACTTGGGAGAGTACAATATAATAGAGTTGGTAGCCATATTCCTTGCCCACAGTGAGTTTACAGTCCACAGGGGGAGACAGTCATTAATATAAATAAATAAAGTATGGATACGTACATAAGTACTGTGGGGAGGGGAGGGGTGAATAAAGGGTGAAAGAAGAAGAAGGGAGAGAGAGAAGAGGAAATCAAGGCTTAGTTGGGGAAGACCTCTTGGAGGAAATGTGTTTTAATAAGGATTTGAAGGTGGGGAGAGTGATCATCTGTCGGATATGAAGAGGGAGGCCATTCCAGGCCTAAGGCAGGTCGTGGGTGAGAGGTTGGCAGAAAGATAGAGGAGATCAAGGTGAGCCCGTTGTTGGGAAGGGATTGTCTCTATCTCTTGCTGAATTGTAGTTTCCAAGCGCTTAGTACAGTGCTCTGCACACAGTAAGTGCTTGGTAAATACGATGGAATGAATGAACGAATCAAGGTAAAGTAAATAGGTTGGCATTAGAAGAGCAAAGTGGGAGGGCTGGGTTGTAGTAGGGGAGCAGTGAGGTAAGGTAGGAGGGGCGAGGGGATTGAGTGCTTGAAAGTTGATGGTAAGGAGTTTCTGTTTGATGCAGAGGTCATTAAGTGAGCACTGGAGTTTGTTGAGAAGGGGGAAACTTGGACAGAACAATTTTGTATAAAAATGATCCAGATAACAGAATGAACTATGGACTGGAATGGTGAGAGACAGGAGGCAGGAAGGTCAGCAAGGATAAAACTGAAAAAAAAAATTATCTTGAAGCCATGTAGACAGGGTCTTTTCCCCATCAGTCTATCTTGCCACTGACCTTGAGCTCCCTGTTCCTCTAAATATGACCACTCTTTGTAACTTCAAAGACTTAATAAAATCACATCTCCTCCAAGAGGTCTTCCTCAATTAAGCCCTCTATTCCCCTACTCCACCTCCCTTCTGCATTGCCTGTGCACTTATTTAGATCTGTACACTGTACCCTACTCTTAGTCCCACTGCACTAATCCTTAATTTATTTATTTTTATTGATGTCTGTCTCCCCATCTAGACTGTAAGCCCATTATAAGAGAGACTGTATCTAACAACTTTGTACTCTCCCAAGTGCTCTGTGCTTTTCTCGACTGTGAGCCCACTGTTGGGTAGGGACTGTCTCTATATGTTGCAAACTTGTACTTCCCAAGCACTTAGTACAGTGCTCTGCACACAGTAAGCGCTCAATAAATATGATTGAATGAATGAATTAGTCATATCTCTTTGGTAAAGTCTGCTGTGTTAATCCAGTGGAAAGAACACAGCTCTGGGAATCAGGAGACCAGGTTCTTCACCTCAGGACTGCAAGTAGGGGGATGCCTGCTGGGGTGACGGGATCAGCGGTGAAGGCCTTGGATTGCAAAATCACCCGGGGGCATTCTGCAAGGGTGACTGCACCAAAAAGAGTCTTGCAAAGTAGCTGGCTTATGTGTTGGGTGAAGATGCTACAGTACAGTTCCATTCCATGCAATGGTCACTTGGGAGGTTAAAAGGTCCTGTATGTACACAACCTTTGCATGCACTTTACAATTTGTATCACCCCTGACTGCCTACAGGCTCATTGTGTTTTGTGCCCCTGAGGGATTTGACTGGCCAGTGTGACAAAGGAGTGTGATAGATGCTCCACGAACATGAAGTTCTAGGTTCTGAAGTGTCAGGCCTGAGACTTATCCATCATTTTAGATGGGCAAATCAGTCATCTTCATCAGTATCATCATCATCATCATCATCATCAGTGTGGCCTAGTTTAAAGAATATGGCCCTGGGAATCAGATGACCTGGGTTCTAATCCTGACTCTGCCAATTGCTTGCTGTATGGCCTTGGACAAGTTACCTATCTTCTCTGTGTCTCAGTTTCCTCACTGCAAAATGGGGATTAAATCCTACTCCCTCCTACTTAGACTGTAAGCCCACTATGGGACAGGGACTGTGTCCAACCTTATAAACCTGACCCTCTCTCTCTCCCCTGAGCAGCCCCTGCTGGGGTTCTGAGCACAAAAGGAATCAGCAAGACTAGGTGCTTCTGCAGTCCTTCTCTGAATGAATTTGAAAGCAGGTCAGCAAGACGTCTTCCCCATCCCCATTTTTCTACTCCAACCCCCACACAAGGGATGGATGAGGGGAAAGGTGTGTAGACTTCAAATGATTGTGCTGCTTCCAGTCTCAGAAACCTTCCTACAGACTGAGCAGGGGCCAGGATCCTGCTGGACAGCATCAATGAAGAAAGCAAACGGGGACCAAAGAAACAGAGATGGAGAGCCAATCTCAAGGTAGTGGGGGAATCTTTAGCACTGCCTTGGATTCAGGGCTGTGGGCATCATCCTCTTTGTGCCTAGGGCTAACACTTGGCCTGGATCAGTGCCAGCCCTGGTAGATATTTGACAGCTAATAGTACTGAAGACACGATGAAGAGGATGAAATAGAAAATGGTCTTCTTTCCAAAGAGCCTCTAAATGGGGCAAATTGAAACTAAAGTTCAGAGTGATGGACAATTGAGGGGAAAAGTTGGATATCTTTCCCTGGAGATATTTAAGAGCTAAATAGACCACAATTCTGCCCACCTTCCACTCATGACCACCCCCACCCCAACACCCCAAACCAAAAAAGATGGTTTCAGCCCTTAGAACTAGGGGAATGGAAAAAAGGATTCCTTGAATTCATTCCTGCCCTGGATTCTATGTATTCTATGTATTGTAATTGTAATTGCAATCAACTGATAGATTGATTGACTGTCATTGATCTGACTGGGGCTCCTGAAGACTGTGAAAGGTGGTTTTCTTGTCCTCTCCTTCTCTTCTGTCAGCCTTGAACAACTACAGGTTTTGGGAAAGACACCAAATCTGTTCTTCTAGAGCTAACAAATGACCAGATTCTTCTTTCTTTTCTTTCTTTCCTTCCTTCTTTCTGTCTTTTTTCTGCCTTTCTGTTTGTGTCTTTCATATGTACTTTCTTTCTGATGTCCATTCTGTTTCTTCCTTTCTTTTTCTTTCTTGTTTTTCTGTCTTCCTTCCTTTCTTTCTTTTTTCTTCCTTTCTCTCTCCCTCTCTCCCTCTTTTTTCTTCCTTTCTCTCCCTACCTCCCTTTCTTCCCCTTCCTCCCTCTCTCCCCTCCCTTCCACCCCTCTCTCCCTTCCTCCCTTTCTTCTTTCCCTCCCTCCCTCCCTCCTTCCTTCCTTCCTTCCTTCCTTCCTTCCTTCCTTCCTTCCTTCCTTCACCAGGTTTCAGAGTGAAGGCTAAAGAACAGTGATGGTGGTAGCTCCTTCTGGGGAAACTGGATGTCTGAAGAGCTGGTGGGGCCCGTTTGTGGGTAGGGACCATCTCTATATGTTGCCAACTTGTACTTCCCAAGCGCTTAGTACAGTGCTCTGCACACAGTAAGCACTCAATAAATACGATTGAATAAATGAATAACTGAAGGGTGATATATGTTAAACTAGAAGTCCTGGGGGGAAGAAAGTCCTGGTGCTGGAGATTAGATGTGAGGCAGTAACGACTCTCTATTCCTAATGCAGGTGAGTCACTCTGGAGCGTGAGTTTTTAGAATGTCATGAAGCACAGACAACTTGTAAAGGACTGTTCACATCTATTTTTGACAATTATCTCTTTGCTCTGGGCCTTTTAAAGCTGCAGTTCAAACAAGTCTTTCTAATCCAACTGCCCCTTTTGAAAGAGGGTTTTAATTTTTTTTTTTTTAAAAAAAGAAGCATTTAGAGGCTTTAAATCAATTCCTCTAGTCTTCAGTCTCCAAAGATTCCTGTGTGGCAAAGAAAATTCTTAGCTCTTCTTCTTGTTAAGATTCCCTTTATGGTTTCTGCACAGACACTAGCTTAAGTCCACGTCTATTTCTGTTTCCGAAAGGCATCAACCCCAACCTTGCATTACCTTTTCCACAAGATGAAGAAGATTTGGAGTGCTTCTCTGACTCCCAGGGTTCTAGGACAGAAGAGGGAGTTACACTGTGTTCACTTACAAAGAAGTCTCCTTAACCGGAGATCTGTAAAGCAGTGGTTGACAAAGTCAAGTCTCAAATTTACCACAGGAATCCTCATGTAAACTGGAGCACCTGGTCAACCAGAAATTCTGGTCAGAGAAGCAGTGTGTTCTAATGGAAAGAGCACAGCCTTGAGAATCAGGGGAGCTGAGTTATAGCCCTGGATTCTGTCACTTGCCTGCTGTGTGATCTTGGGTAAGTCACTTTACTTTCTGTGTTCCAGCTTCCTCATCAGAGAAGCAGCGTGGCTCAGTGGAAAGAGCCTGGGCTTTGGAGTTAGAGGTCACGGGTTCAAATCACGACTCTGCCAATTGTCAGCTGTGTGACTTTGGGCAAGTCACTTAACTTCTGTGTGCCTCAGTTACCTCATCTGTAAAATGGGATTAAGGCTGTGAGCCCCCTGTGGGGCAACCTGATCACCTTGTAACCTCCCCAGCACTTAGAACAGTGCTTTGCACATAGTAAGTGCTTAATAAATGCCATTGTTATTATTATTATGATCTGTAAAGTGGGGATTAAATATCTGTTCCACTCCCTCCCAACCTTAGACCGTGAGCCCCATATGGGACAGGGACTATGTCTGATCCGATAGAATTGCATTTACCCCAGCACTTAGCACAGTGGCTAGCACATAGTATGTGCTTAACGAATATTACAATTATTATCGGCTCATGGAGTGTCAGCAACACTTATCCAGGCATCCCTGGCATCAGCTTTAAGGCAGTCAATCAGCTCTCCCCTCCTATGGTACTTTACTGACTTCCTACTGCAATCCAACACACAGATTCCACTCCTCTAATGCCAGGTCATTTCGTTTGGTTCTCCTCAACAAGATCTGACTGGTTGGAGGGTGGAGGAAGGAAATGGTGGCAGTGACAATGCCAGCACTGTTCCACTTAAGGAACAGGCTCTGTCCCTGTTCCCATTCCCGACCTGGTGCCCGTCCCCATCATGTTTGCAGTTTCAAATGTACATAGGGATAAATTTGCAGCCCAATGGGGTCCGGGTAGGAAATGAGGTGGGGAACCGGAGTCTTCCCTAGCACAGGTCGGTTATAAGCTCACTCCCGGGCAACTGTAGTGACTGAAATGGGTACAGCCTTTTCCAGGCAGGAGATGGGAGAGATGAAGGTAAGTGGCAGGACCTCAGGGAGAGGTCCAGCTTACCTTCTCCCACCCCACCCCACCCTCTCTTCTCTAATACAAGTGAAAGTGATGCTTAAAAGACTTGGGAAAGGGTTGAGTCAGCCTGCTGCCCTGGCTGCCAGTCTTAAAGGGGTCTACTGAATAGCAGAATCGCTGTTCATATAGGCACAGTTCCTTTATGGAAGCTAAGAGGATTCACCGAGAGTCCAAACAAAGCTTTCATGAAAGAACTCTGTCCACCTTTCTGAACAGTGATCCTTCTAGTTTCTCTTGCTCTTATCACAACTGAACTCCATCTTGTTAATCATAGCTACTGCTCCAACTTGCTGACATTATTTGGGATTCTCCTTCTCGGAGGTGCTAAGAGCCATTGCCAGCTTAATCTCATCCATTAGAGTACTGCATAGTCCATCATCCAAATGATCTATAAAAATATTAGGTAGCTTTGGATTAAGGCCAAATCTTTGCAAAATGTCCCTCAGTATTCTGTGTCAGTAAATTGATGTGGGAATGGTTCAACAGGATGGCACACGAATGCTACAGTGGACACATTACTTGATCCGTGAACTCATCATAATATACCAGAATAGAAAACACATTTACTGAATTACTCATCATTACCTTTAATGAGTCTAGCCTATAAAACCGCACAAATCGGGTCCTGGATAGAAGAGGAAGTGAACAACTAATTTGAGAAGCAGCATCTTTTGAATCAATCAATCGATCCTATTTATTGAGCACTTACTGTGTGCAGGGCACTGTACTAAACTCTTGGGAGCATATGGTATAATGATATAACAGAGACGGTAGACACATTCCCAGCACACAATGAACTTAAAGTCTAGAGGTCTAGAGGGGGAGACAGACACTAATACGAATAAATAAAATACAGATAAAATCAATCAATCAACAGTATCTATTGAGCACTTACTCTGTGCAGAGCACTGCCTAGAGTGCTTGGGAGAATACAATAGAGTTAGTAGACGTGATCCCGGTCCTCAAGGAGTCTACAAGCTTTCGCCTCTCTTGCAGCCTCTTCAAGATTCCTGAAGCAGCAAATAGGTTCACCAAATCACAGACCAGGTACGTCTAATCTTCACTCCTCCTCCCGTTCACAAAATGTATTCTACCACAGACATTCTCCTAATATTCCTTGCCTGACAGATCAGTTCCTATTTGACTTCACGCTAGAATACATGTATTGATTGTGATTATCTGCCAGAAGAGTCTCTTATTTCTTTTTACAGATATTCAATATTGTGCATCCCTCTGCCTTAGTCTCTGACATCTGTAGCTGGCCCCTTTCTAATCTCTCTTGTTCCAGGGTGTCTCCATAAAAATCCATTAGTCCAGCTTTCTAAGGGCTGAATTTGGGAGTTGAGAAAACTCCCAGTTTTCACATATCATTGTGCGTTATGCTCTTTATTTTTTAGTTCCTTAAGTGACAAGGTGGGGAGATCGAGTGGTAATATTAAAGGTATTTAGTGGGCTGTCAACTGGTGCAGTGCACTGCACTAAGAACTTGGGAAAGTCCAGCAGAAGCAGGAGACACATTCCCTGCCCACAAGGAGCTCACATTCTAACAGGTATTGCTGAGGATGAGGCATACTGCAGCATTCATAACCATCTTCCTTAAGAGCAGGGACTGGGCCAGCTGGCTTAGGGAAGTTCGCTGGCTTAGGGAAGTTCTTTCAGCAAGCCAAGCAGGGCCATGGCTGAGCTCAGAGGACCCGGTTTTTCCCTGCAGCAGAAGGTTGAAAAGAAGAAAGAAGCGAGAACCACAATGTTCACATTGTACCCTACTATTCCCCCTATCAGTAATTTGTTTAAGGGCTTGTCTTTCCCACTAGATATATCCTCTTTGAGAGCACAGGGATCATGTTTTCTAAGTCTTTTGTACTACCCCAAGAGCATAGTACAGTGCTTAGCACATGGAAGGTGCTCAGTAAATGCTTTTGATTGATTGATTAATACTGTCACATAGAGAAGCAACGTGACTCAGTGGACAGAGCACGGGTTTTGGAGTCAGTGGTCATGGGTTCAAATCCCGGCTCTGCCAATTGTCAGCTGTGTGGCTTTGGACAAGTCACTTAATAATAATGTTGGTATTTGTTAAGTGCTTACTATATGCCAAGCACTGTTCTAAGTGCTGGAGTAGATACAAGGTAATCAGGTTGTCCCACGTGGGGCTCACAGTCTTCATCCCCACTTTACAGATGAGGGAACTGAGGCCCAGAGAAGTTAAGTGACTTGCCCAAGTGACTCACACAGCTGACAAGTGACGGAGCCGGGATTAGAACCCACGACCTCTGGGTCAAGGAAATCCCAGCTCTGCCATTTTTCTTCTGTGTGACCTTAGGCAAGTCACTTAATTTCCCTGTTCCTAAGATTTCTCATCCATAAAATGGGAATTGAGACTGTGAGCCTTATGTGGGACAGGAACTGTGTCCATCCTGATTTTCTTTCATCTACCCCAGTGCTCAGTACAGTGCCTGGCACATAGTAAGCACTTAATAAATACCATAAAAATAAAGAAACAGATTGAATTGTTGATTAAATATGAACAGTTAAAGACAGGAGAGATTCCCAAACCTGAATGGGTTCAGGTAAGTCCTGCTGTGGGGCAGGGTGGTGGACATGATGAACGCTTGAGATAGTTTGAAGAACTATGATTATCACTCCTCCTAAGAGGTCGTGGATTCTAATCCCGGCTCTGCCACTCGTCTGCTGTGTAACTTTGGGCAAGTCACTTAACTTCTCTGGGCCTCAGTTACCTCACCTGTAAAATGGGGATTAAGACTGTGAGCCCCACGTGGGACAACCTGATTATCTTGTGTCTACCCCAGTGCTTAGAACAGTGCTTGGCACATAGTAGGTGCTTAACAAATGCCATTATTATTATTATTATTATTATTATTATTATTATTATTATTATTATTATTATTATTATTTTTATTTTGGGCCCGAGTCTTTCCTACATCTCAGGGGTTCTCCTCCACCTGCTGGGCTGACTCCCATAATTAGCAATAGAAAGCAGCTGGGGCATGACAGCTGGCCTTCTGAAGGAGGCTTGCCTGAAAATGTGCCCAACAGCTGGATTGGAGATATCTTTGAGGCCAACTGGAGCCAGTGTCTTCTTCACTGCTGGGATGGTTGTATGTCAAAGCCACTCATAAACTCCCCTTTGGATTTAAGCTATTTAAGGACGGGAACAGTGTTCTGTACCCTTTGAATACTCTCAAAATGTGAAGGAAGGAAAGAAGGAGGGAGAGAGGAAGAAAGGGAGGGAGAGAGAGAAGAAGAGAGGAAGAAGGGAAGGAAGGAGGGAGGAAAAGAAGGAGAAAGGAGAGGGAGAAAAAGGGAGAGGAGGGAACGAGGGAGGAAGGAGGGAGGGGAGAGAGAAGGAAGGGGTTAGGAAAGGAAGAAAGAAAACTAACAATAGGAAAAAGCTCCCACCAGAGCCAGATATAAGGAAGAAGAGAAAAATGCCTGAAATGATGTGGGGAAAAAAAACCCGAACAGTTCAAGACACTAAAGTATCACTTGGTAATTTATCTTTGTCCTTATTTCTCTCATCAATATTTTAGGTCGCTAGGAAATTTCAGCTTCATTTTCTGGTAATGAATTTCACATGAGAAAAAATCAAGTTGCTGAAGCAGCTGCCACAGGGAAGTCTAAAAGTAGAGTCATTCAGGGTTTCCCCACACTAGCTGTCCAACCCCAGAGGAGAGAGCGGCAGGATGGCCCTGGGGAGAGGCAGGGGCTCTGGGAGGTGGGAGGCATAAGGAGCAAGGTTGGAGTGAGAGTTGAACTGCTTTCTATGCCTGTTGCTGACACGGTGAATGAGTCACTCCAGACAAAGGAGATTCCCCTTTCTGGGGGCAGTAAAAAGAACTTCAAGAATCCCAGGACTAATGTGCCAATCAGCCTTTGAAAATTATCTTAACCTCTTTGCTCTTCATTTTTCTCATATTAAAGGGGCTGTTAATACCAGACACCTCCAAAGAAATGAGATATCCTCCCATTTCCCCAATTTGTAAATTTATTTTAATGTCTGTTTCTACCTCTAGACTCTAAGCCTCTTGAGGGCAGGGGCTTGTGTCTACTATTATATTGTATTAGCCCAGGCACTTAGTTCTGTACTCCACATACTGTAAGTGATCAATAAATACCATTGACTGACCTATTGAACAATTGGAGGCTGATGTAGCTATTTTTATTTAGTGCTTCAGTTTAGCCCTAGGGACAAAGTTCCTTTCACCTCCCCAGGGGCTATTCTTGGATGTGACTGAGGGCTGAGACTGCAGGGGGTTTAGATGGGCTTCTCTCCATCAATTCTAAGACCAGCTGGAGGTTGGACCTTTTCAAGCCCTATGGTCATTCTTGAAGGTGAAATAGAGGCCTCAGTGGATAAGTCCCCTGTTGGTCCTCTGCTTAAGACCCCAGGGCCCCAGAAATTTGTTTAACCAGGTCAATAAGGGAAGAAATCCGATTAGATTAGCCAGAGTCCATGGTTTTCTGCAAAATCCTAATTCAAGCCTAGACTAGTCCGCTTAGAAGCCACATGCTCCAGGAGGCCTTCCCTGACTAATCATCATTCCCTTCCTACTCAGGCACACCTATAGCCAGCTTGCCTGCTTAGTTTGATGGATATCAGGTGATCTTATAGTTCCCCTCCTGCTCTCATTACACGTATATATTTACTCCCATAATTTCCTCCACCCCATAATTCTCCCTCTCCCCGAGGACTGTGGTAGAAATAAAAGATTATTTTTGTACGAAGTGACCATGGCATGGGTCAGAATGGGGAGAGGAGATGGGTCAGAACTCATTAAAGCTGCAAATACACTGGGAAGGGAGTTTCTGTATTGGATCTCCAGGGGAAGAGGAAGAAGAGGGAATGTGAGGTCAATTATTTGAGGGGCTCCTGCAGGCGGGACTCAAGGGAGTGCAGACATCAGGACTCAGGTTCAATTCCCTTTCACCTTTCTCTTCATTCTCCCTTCTTTTTCTCCTCCTTTTATTATTTCCCTTATTGCTAGACTTCATTCTTATATGCCTCTGTAAAAGCCCCTGCACTGTTTATGGGCTGCAAAAATTATGCAAAAAATTGGGAAATTATGCAAATAAATACAGTATAAAATTTGTGACTGCCTATCTCCACAATTCGATTATAAGCTTCAAGAGGGCACCCCTCTAATTTTATTGGACACTCTACAGGGTTCTCTCGGTACAAACCAATGGTGACTGATGATAACGATGGTGATGGCAGTGGTGGTAATGGTGGTGATGATAATGGCTATTGAAAGTGATAATGACAACGGACAGTGACAATGATGTGACTGAGGATGTGGTGATAATGATGTCGGTGTTGGTAATGACTGTGATGGTGAGGATGATGATTACTGGTGGTGACAATGATGATGGCTGACAATGATGATGGCAGTGGAAGGGGTAGTGGTGACAACGATGGTGATGATTACTAATGATAATAATAATAATAATAATGATAATGGCATTTGTTAGGCACTTACTATGTGGAAAGCATCCTGTTTTGCCCCTTCCTGCGCTGTGGTGTGATGTTAAGGGATTCACCGCTGTAGGCCAGGTTGGGGTGGATTTCAATTAGCACAGCAGAAGACCACCAACCCAGGAGTGCCACAGCATGTCCTCCAGAGTCAGCTCCGGAGTGCAGCATGGAACTGTCTGTCCAGCACATCACATTGTCACACTCCATCTCCAACATTAGGCTTAGGCATTATATTAATTCATTCATTCATTCAATCGCATTTATAAAGCGCTTACTGCATGTAAAGAACTGTACTAAGCTCTTGGAAAAGTACAATACAAAACATTCCCTGCCCACAGTAAGCTCACAGTCTGGAGGGGAAGACAGACATTAAAATAAATAAATAGATAACAGCTATGTACACACGTGCTGTGAGGATGAGGGGGAGGATGAATGAAGGGAGCAAGCCAGGGTGACACAGAAAGAAGTGGGAGAAGAGGAGGACTTTCTCAGGGAAGGCTTCTTGGGAGATGTGCCTTCAGTCAGGCTTTGTAGATGGGGAAAGCAATTATCTGTCTGGTGTGAGGAGGGAGGGTGATCCAGGACAGAGGTAGGATGTGGCCGAGAAGTCGGCGGTAAGATAGATGAGGTCAAGGTACAGTGAGAAGATTAGCATTAGGGGAACGAAGTGTGTTGGCTGCGGTGCGGTAGGAGAGTAGTGAGGTGCCGTGAGGTAAGGTGATTGAGTGCTTTAAGCCAGTGGTCAGGAGTTTTTGTTTGATGCTGAGGTGGATGGGCACACTGGAGTTTCTTCAGGAGTGGGAAACCATGGCCTGAACGTTTTTGAAGCAAAGTGATCCAGGCAGCAGAGTGGAGTATGGACTGGAGTGAGGAGAGACAGAAGGCAGGAAAGTCAGCAAGGAGGCTGATACAATAATCAAAGTGGGATAGAATAAGTGTTTGCATTAATGTGGTAGCAGTTTGTAAGGAGCGGAAGGGGTGGATTTTAGCGATGCTGTGAAGTTTTCTAGTCTCCCATGTGTAAAGGCAGGTTAGCAACAGTCATGCAGGATCCCATGCTGTTTCGTTCCTGAACTTACCTAGGACCCAGCTGAGACTAAGGGCTTCCAGAATTCCTCTTCCCTCGTGCCTCTTCTGTCTTCCAGGAGCCGACACATCACCCCTGCTAGAAAGAGACACGAGGATGTCACTCATTCTATCAATGTATTAATTGAGAGACTACTGAATGGTAGGCACTGTACTTATTAGGAGAGTACTAGAGAGGACCCCATGATCCCTGCCCTCAAGAAACTTACAGTTCAATGGAGGAGACAGACAAAATGATTTACATGGAGAAAGTCATAGGAAAATGAGAATAAAGCAGGAAGCAGTAGGATGGAACTGCTTAACAAATAACTGAATGTGCCCCCAAAATATATAAATAATTATTATTTCCTTACCCTCCTCAGGCTCAAGCTCTGTGGGCAAAGAGGTGAGCCCCAGGCTGCTAAGGTGATTTCTTCCCATGTCCTCCCTACCCACTCCCCCTGACTCCAAAGCGCCGTCTGGGTTGAGTTTCGCAGTGAGAGGAGGGAGTGCTAAGTAACGTTGTCGCCCCTGAAGTCCAAGGTGAATCCTACAGTCCAGAGAGAAGGCACCGACCTGATGACATCACCCCTCACCTCCCCTGTCGCCTCTCGTCTTTGGCACCTGCCGAAGACCTGAGTCACTGCATCTTGGGAGCGACTCCGAGGTGTTCAGTAGGCGTCTTTGTGCCCATACATAGTGGCACCCACCCACTCCCTACCATCCTGGGGCCTGTCTCCACAGGCTGACCAGCTCCATTGGCCCAGGACTGGTGTGCCCTTCCTGCCCCCCCACAATGACACTGGGGTGTCGCAGCACCCCGAAGCCCAACTCCAGAATATAGCCCACAGCGGCTCCTGAAGCCACTGCCACTGCAGGACACCTCCAACCCCCGCCCTCTAACAGTTTGGAATTGACCCTAACACCCTACATTCCCCCAACACCTTGGCATTTGGGGGGCACCCACTCCCAGGTCACATAGCTCCTAGGAGGAGGTTCGGGCCACGAAGTGGAGATCAACAGACCATCAGAGGAGGGACTAAGACCAATGAAAAGAGGATACAGAGGGATGCCAACTAACTCTCAACAGCCTACATAACCCGACTGACAGCCCAGGGAGTGATGAGGGTTCACTCCCATGGGAGCATCTTCAGGAAAACCAACGGGAGCAGCCCAGAATGGGATTATGCAAACAAATGGATGTGTTAAAACAAACCTTCCTCAAAACCCCACCCATGTAAGCGGCCCACATTCAGTACCTGGAGCTCTTAGTAATTAGCCCAGTGGCCACATGCTGAGATCACCCAGGAAGGAGTAGGATTAAAGGAGCCTGCCTTGGAGCAAGCTGTTGTCTCTGAGTTGCCTACATTCCACCTCTGTGGGAGTGGTAGCAAATAGAAGTACATGGGAGTGCTGAGAACAGGAATGAAATACACAAATCTAAATTGGGGTGTTCGGCTGAGGTGACTTGGGTGTTTTGAATGTATTGGAGAAGGCTTCTTGGAGAACATGGAGCTTTAAAAAGGGAGTGAGCTGTAGCCCGGCAGATCTGGGAAGCAATGGAGTTCTGGAATGGGGAAACATTTGGAGTATAGTGCTGGAGGCAGGAGAGGCAACAGCAATATGTAGTGAGAATGGAGCTTGGGAGGACTGAAGAGGGCAAGGTGGAGAGTAGAGGATGAAGAGATCAGATTCATAGGCTAGGTAGAGTTTGTGGAGAGCCATGCGGCCAACTGTGAAGGTCTCTGGTTGAGGCAAAGGGAGGTGGGTAGTCATTGGAGCAGCGGGGCTCAGTGGAAAGAGCCCGGGCTTTGGAGTCAGAGGTCATGGGTTTGAATCCCGGCTCCACCACATGTCTGCTGTGTGACCTTGGGCAAGTTGCTTAACTTCTTGGAGCCTCAGTTACCTCATCTGTAAAATGGGGATGAAGACTGTGAGCCCCACGTGGGACAACCTGATCACCTTGTATCCCCCCCAGCACTTAGAACAGTGCTTTGCACATAGTAAGTGCTTAACAAATGCCATCATTATTATTATTATTATTGGATATTTCTGAGGAGTGGAGGGATATTCATTCATTCAATTCATTCATTCAATCATGTTTTTTGAGCACTTACTGTGTGCAAAGCACTGTACTAAGTGCTTGGGAGAATACAAAATAACAACAGTCACATTCCCTGCCCACAAGAAGCTCACAGTCTAGAGGGGGTAACAGACATTGCTATACATAAATAAATAAATAAATTACAGATATAGAATATGTGCTCTGTGGGCATCTCTGTTTTTTTAATTTATTTTAAGGATACCTATTAAGTGCTTACTATGTGCTAGGCACTGTTCTAAATGCTGGTGGTGTAGTGGATGGAGAATTCTCCCAGGAGTCAGAAGGGCATGGGTTCTAATTCCATTTTCTTGTCTGTTCTGTGACCTTGGGCAACTCACGTCACTTCTCTGCCTCAGTTACCTCGTCTGTAAAATGGGGACTGTGACTGTGAGCCCTAGGTGGGACTGTGTCCAACCTAATTTGCATGGATCCACCCCAGCACTTGGTACAGTGCTGTGCACATAGTAAGCGCTTCAACAAATACACAGTTCCAGTCCCACATGGGGCTCACAATAAGGAGGAGGGATTGAACCTCCATTTTAGGGATGAGGTAAATGAGATGGAGAAGTTAATTGACTTACCCAAGGTCACACAGCAGACACATGGCAGAACCAAGATTAGAGCCCAGGCCCTCCCGGGTCCCTGCTCTGTCCTCTGTACTCTAGGCCACGTTGCTTCCCTCTGTAAGAAAAAGTTTTTTTGTTTACCAATGGAAGGCGGCCACCATCTGGGTCATGCTGTGAGTGTGGGTCATTGTCTTTCTGGTAGTCTTGAACAAGGCAGCTGCATGTACTGGGAACTACGCTATTCTCCAGTGGGAAGAATGTGGGCCTGGATTCTAGTCTCGGCTCTATCATTTACGTGCTGTGTGGCTTTGGAAAAGCCACGGTGCCCCAGTTCCCTCATCTGCAAAATGAATTCAGCACCTGTTCTTCCTCCTGTGACCAAGCCCTATGTAGGACTTAATTACCTTGTATCTGCCCAGCACTTAAGAAGTGTTTTGACCTAATAAATACTCAGCAAATGGCCCGATTAATGGTGGTGGATGAGAGTATCCCTGGGAAACCACGTGGCAGAGACTTTTCCAATCCACCAGACTCTCAGGCAAGGTAGTGACATGCAAAAAGAGGAGATGTGTTCTGGGCAGGAAGAAAACCTTAGCTGCAGCAGGGTTCTTGCAGTACCATGCTACAGGACCAAGCTTCCTATCCACCCTCTCTGAGAGGCAGTGTGACATAGTAGATAAGAGTTCGGGCCTCAGAGTCTGAAGGACTCATGCAAAAACTCCTCACTATTGGCTTCAAAGCTGTCCATCACCTTGCCCCTTCTTACCTCACCTCCCTTCGCTCCTTCTACATCCCAGCCGGCACACTCTGCTCCTCTAGTGCTAACCTTCCCACTGTGCCTAATTCATTCATTCAATCGTATTTATTGAGAGCTTACTGTGTGCAGAGCACTGTACTAAGCATTTAGGAAGTACAAGTTGGCAACATATAGAGACGGTCCCTACCCAACAACGGGCTCACAGTCTGGAAGGGGGAGACAGACAACAAAACAAAACATATTAACAAAATAAAATAAATAGAATAGTAAATATGTACAAGTAAAATAAAGAGTAATAAATCTGTACAAACATATATACAGGTGCTGTGGGGAGGGGAAGGAGGTAGGGTGGGGGGGATGGGGAGGGGGAGAGGAAGGAGGAGGCTCAGTCCAGGAAGGCTTCCTGGAGGAGGTGAGCTCTCAGTAGGGCTTTGAAGGGAGGAAGACAGTTAGCTTGGTGGATGTGCGGAGGGAGGGCATTCCAGGCCAGGGGGAGGACGTGGGCTGGGGATCGATGGCCGGACAGGCGAGAATGAGGCACATTGAGGAGGTTAGTGGAAGAGAAGCAGAGGGTGCAGGCTGGGCTGGAGAAGGAGAGAAGGGAGGTGAGGTAGGAGGGGGCGAGGTGATGGGGAGCCTTGAAGCCGAGAGTGAGGAGTTTTTGCCTGATGCATAGGTTGACTGGTAGCCAATGGAGATTTTTGAGGAGGGGAGTAACATGCCCAGAGTGTTTCTGCACAAAGATGATCCAGGCAGCGGTGTGAGGTATAGACTGAAGTGGGGAGAGACAGGAGGATGGGAGATCAGAGAGGAGGCTGATGCAGTAATCCAGTCGGGATAGGATGAGGGACTGAACCAGCAGTGTAGCGGTTTGGATGGAGAGGAAAGGGCAGATCTCGGCGATGTTGCAGAGGTGAGACCGGCAGTTTTTGGCAGTTCATTCTCACCTCTCACCTGTCCCCAGCCCATGTCTTACCTCTGGCCTGGAATGCCCTCCCTCCTCAAATCCACCAATCACACTTCCCCCCTTCAAAGCCCTGCTGAAGGCTCACCTCCTCCAGAAAGCCTTCCCAAACTAAGCCCCCCTTTTTCTCTGCTCCCCCCCATCACCCCAACTCCCTTTGCTCTAACCCTCTCCCCCCATAGCACTTGTATAAATATTTATAATTCTATTTATATTAGTGATATGTACATATCTATAATTGTATTTATATTGATGCTATTGATGCCTGTTAACTTGCTTTGATGACTTCTTCCCCCTTCTAGACTGTGATCCCGTTGTGAGCAGGGATTGTCTATTTGTTGTGGAATTGTACTTTCCGAGCACTAAATGCAGTATGCTGCACACAGTAAGCACTCATCAAATACGATTGAATGAATGAAGGACTTGAGTTCTAATCTTGACCCTGCCACCTGTCTGCTCTATGATCTCATCTGTAAAATGGGGATTAATACTGTGAGCTCCATGTGGGACAGAGTCTGTCCAACCTGATTAGTGTGTACATTTTCAGTGCTTAGTACAATTCCTGGCATAGATTAAGCACCTGAATACCAACAGAAAGTGTCCCAAATTTTATATGCAATGTGTCCTACACATTTATAAATTCAGTACAATAGCTGTAGCAGCATTCCAGACTTTTCATACACAAGAAAAGGTTCCAGAAATTCTGGCTATCATACAGTGTATTGATCAGCTAAGGAAAACATAAGCCAATCACTTGAACCCAATGAGAGGTGGAGGCAAGGCACCCTAATTCTGTTTTAAGCAAATCTGAAGGCCATTTCGTAGCAGAAGATATGCCCCATTAGACCAACCTTCATCTCCTATCTCCCCACTGTCTGCAGCCTACATATTCCCTCCCTCTTTGTATACAACTGCACCACTCCTCAACTTCAAAGCCCTACTAGAGGCCTTCCCCTACTAACCCCCTACTAACTCTGTCCCTTTGGGTCTGTATTCTTCAAACATTTGGTCGACCCCCGGCCCACAACCTACCTCTGGCCTGGAATGTCCTCCCTCCTCACATCCACCAAACTAGCTCTCTTCCCCCTTCAAAGCCCTACTGAAAGCTCACCTCCTCCAGGAGGCCTTCCCAGACTGAACGCCCCTTTTCCTCTGCTCCTCCTCCCCTCCCCATCACCCCGACTCCCTCTCTCTGCTCTACCCCCTTCCCATCCCACAGCCCTTGTGTATATTTGTATATATTTATTATTCTATTTATTTTATTAATGATGTGTATATACCTATATATAGAACAGCTATATAGAACATATACGTATATGTACATGTACCTATATATAGAATAGCTTAGAACAGTGCTTTGCACATAGTAAGCGCTTAATCAATGCCATCATTATTATTACCTATAATTCTATTTATCTATTTTGATGCTACTGATGCCTGTCTACTTGTTTCATTTTGTTGTCTGTCTCCCCCTTCTAGACTGTGAGCCACTGTTAGGTAGGGATTGTCTCTATCTGTTGCCGAATTGTACTTTCCAAGCACTTAGTACAGTGTTCTGCACACAGTAAGCTCTCAGTAAATACGATTGAATGAATGAATGGGAGGGAGGATAAATGAAGGGAGAAGTCAGGGCCGCACACAAGGGAGTGGGAGAAGAGGAGAGGAGTCAAGGAAGGCTTCTTGGAGGAGGTATTCCTGCAAAAAGTTGATCTATACACCAAAGTGAAGTATGAGCTAAAGGAATGAGAGACTGGAAGCAGGGAGGCCAACAAGGAAGCTGATAGTGCGTTCTAACTGTATATCACAAGAGCTTGGATTGGAGTGGGGATAAATGGAGAGATTAGGAAGGGGTAGATCCTGAAAATGCTTTCAAGGAAGGTTTGGCAAGGTTTAACTGTTTACTAAAGGTGACGATTGAGGCAGGGATCGTGTCTACTGACCCTAATTTACTGTTCTCTCCCAAGTGCTTAGTACAGTGTTCTGCACATGGTAAGTGTTCCAATCTATACCACTGATTGATTAGGCAGAATAGAATTTGTTGAATTTTATTGTGAGATCATTGTGACTGTAGTGTGCTGCTTCTGTGGAACGAGGGATTCTAAAACCTAACTCTGGGGGTCGAGAACAGAATTGTGGAGAGGAAGTGGCTGGAGGGATCATAGAGAACCTACTCAAAAACTTTGGACGGGAATGGGAGCTGGGAGACGAGGCAATAGTGGAAAGACCAGGGGTTCCTGAGAAAGTTTTCCAAAATAAGGGAGATTGGCACATTGTAGAAGACAGAGGGAAATGTTGAAGAATCACAGGACATGGTCTCTAAACCCAGCTCTGCCAGTTGTTTGCTGAGTGACCTTAATCAAGTCACCTAAATTCTCTTTTCCTGTTACCTCATCTGTAAAATGGGGATTAAGACTGTGAGCCCCACGGGAGACATGGACTGTGTCCACCCTGATTAGTATTTATCTACTCCAGAGCTTAGAACAGTACCGGGCACATAGTAAGCACTTAACAAATCCCATAACAAGAGAAATCTCCCCCAGTGCTTGGTACGGTGCCTAGCACATAGTAAGTGTTTAACAAAACACACTTTTTTTAAAAAAATGACAGTTAAAGGGAGCCATGTAGGAGGGCAGGTGCACAGGAGCTTCCTTTGCTTCCACCTCTAAATAGATGGTCTCCAAGTCTACCTTGCTAACCTCAAACTCTCACTTCCCCTGCTTTCTTACATTTCTTGTTGCCTCTAGGCCATCTCTGCATGTAATTAGTAAATATTGAGCACTATTCGCAGTGCAGTGTATTCAAGTGCTTGGAAAGTACAAAAAGATGAAGTGTCACATTCCCTTCCTACAAGGAGCTTACATTCTAGTGGGAGTCACAGGCATAAAAACATCTACAAATACAGTAATCCAAGTTAGTAATTGAATGTACAATTTACTAACATAAACAAAGTGTTGGAAATGGGTATAAATAAATAAGTAGCAGTCCTAGAAGTATAGTAGTAGAAATAGTAGAAGTAACAGTATCTATGAAGGACTTACTGTGTGCTAAGCACTGAGAAAGAGAACACAGCTGGGAATTAGGCATCGGCTCTGTCCCTTGAGGGGCTCACAATCTGTGAGCACAGGTTTGGAGGAGAGGACTGGAAACAGACACATTGGGAACAATGTGGCATTAAAACGTTAAAACAGCATAAGGGACAAGGACAAATACAGACTATACACAAAACAACCAAAAAATCAGTATGGAGCTGTGGCTAGATTTCAGGCTCCCGTGATTCAGAGTCCATGGCCTACCTGTAGCCACTGCAATGACTTCCACAGCCAGTAGCTTTCAGAGGGTTATATGAAGTCTGCTGCTGCTGGTCTGTTCTCTTTCCCATCAGGGAAAGCAGGATGGAATGGGGTTTCCTCGATGTTGCACAGGGGAGCTGGGACCAGTTCCCTGGGAGGCAGTGTGGACGGTGCATAGAGCAAGGCTAGAAGAAAGAGCAGCAGCTTTTATATCCAGTCCGGAGCACACCAAGCAGGCTAAGGGTAGTTCAGTCAGTTGAGGTTGGGGGAGGCCCAGGGTATGAAGACAGGCGAGGTTGCAATTGTCAGTGACCAGTGGGATTTTAGATCGTGAGCTGCTGGAAATTCATCAGGGAAGCCTCATGGGAGGAACTGTGATTTTAGAAGGACTTTGAATGTGCAGAGAGCTGGGCTCTGCTGGATTTGGGGAGGGAGAATATTCTGGGCCAGGGGAACAGGGTAGATAAGGGGATGAAGGCAGGAGAGGTCAGAGAGAGATCAAGTTAGAAGGTTAAGCTTGGGAGGAGAAAAGAGAGGGAGAAGAGGTTGAAGGCAGAGACATAGGCAAGGAGGCTGATAAAATCCTGCCTCCAAGCATAATTGAAAGCAAATTCATTGATTCAATGGTATGACTGCTGGAGGTTCTGTAGAGAAGGAGAGTCGGTCCCCTCCAGAGCAGAAGAACCTGAAGCCAAAAGAAAAGTGCTTCGATCTACCTGTCTCGGGACATGGCCCAGACAAAGCAAGTACTCAGTATCATGAGGGACTTAGAACTGAGCAGGAGGATGCATTTCTATTAAGACCCCTGAGTTTAAATTAGTATTCATTGAAGAGGTTTACTTCATAGCTCAATTAATCAACTAAACAAGGATGGATTATGAAAAAAAAGATATTTCAGAGAAGTACAATTCTGGACACCCAGAATTTCAAAATGCAGCATAACCTCAAAAAGGGTACGGAGTGGGGTCAGATAGCTACTAAGATTGTGATTTGTTTTGTTTTCAGAAAAGAGAAGCTTTAGTTATTTAATGTTTCCCCTACAGGTGCAATCCATTTTGCCTTTAATAATTAAAGTTCATTAGTGCATGGTAAGATTATTACTTATACTGCACCTTTAAAGATCATAAATACCCTGCAAACATCCCTCATCTCTTCTGGGAGGCAGAAATCATGATCCCCACTCCTTATTAAATTTATGATGGACTAATAAATGATTGAAAAGTTCTTTGCAAGGGTAATGCATTGGAGACTTACTAAATAGTCTACTTTACTGGCAGACAGTTCGGGCATGTGGATGGAAGAGCCCAGCTGGTCCAGCCTGGTGGCCTAGAAGGCCAGGGATGGAGGCTAGAACTCAGGAGCACTGACAGTGGATTCTTCTTTCACTCCAGCAGCATCACCACCCTTGTCGGTATTTTTTTGATTATCTACTTCATGCAGAGCACTTTACTAAACTCCCCCTATGTGAGGAGCACTGTGGTAGGTGCTTGTGAGCATGCCTTACAAGTGGAAGTCATGGGTCCTGCTTTCAAGGAGCTTAAAATTTAATGAGAGTCATGCAGGAATAGAGAGCAGACACATGATCGAAGAAAGAGGAATCCCCACCTGTAAAATGGGGATTAAGACTGTGAGCTCCACGTGGGATATGTGAGAAGCAGCATGGCTCAGTGGAGTCAGAGGTCATAGGTTCAAATCCTGGCTCTTCCAATTGTCAGCTGTATGACTTTGGACAAGTCACTCAACTTCACTTAACTTCTCTGTGCCTCAGTTACCTCATCTGTAAAATGGGGATTAAGACTGTGAGCCCCCTGGGGGACAACCTGATCACCATGTAACATCCCCAGCGCTTAGAACAGTGCTTTGCACATAGTAAGTGCTTAGTAAATGCTATCATTATTATTATTATATAGACTGTGACCAAGGTGATTATCTCATATCTACCTCAGCACTTAATACTGTGCCTGGCACATAGTAGGCCCTTGACAAATACCTTTTTTAAAAAAACAATATACATTCATCAGGTAACAACTCAAGTAAGGAAGAAATTTTTGGGCTGCAGGCTGAAGACTCCAGAGAAACAGGTTGACTTAGAGGCAGGGTTATCTAATGGACAATCAGTGGGCGGAGGGTCAGGAGATTTGGCTTCTGGTTCTGACTTACTGTGGACTTTAGGTACATCTCTTACCATCTCTGGGCTGCCATTTCCCCATCTGTAAAATGGGGATATAAATCCTTGACCCTTCTCACCTCACAGAGATAGTGTGAGTATAAAAATGATACAAGGCAGGCTGCAGGCTGTAAGCTCCTTGTAGGCAGGGATTGGGTCTACCCACAATATCATTTTGTACTTTCCCAAATGTTTAGTACAGTGCTCTGCATAAACTAAACACTGACTAACGTCAAGAGGATGTGTTTTGAGTGCTTGTGATAGGAACTGCAAACACCCAGGTTTGGGGGTTACTGAGTTGAGGAGAAATCTGCACCCATCCCCCCCACCTTGCAATTCCCTGCCTCAATTAGGCTTCCAGCACTGGTGGTGTCTCACCATCTGCCGAGATTCTCTGTATTCCAGCAGTCAGGTGAGGCCAGCTCTGTGGAACAGTGTGAGCCCCACAGCCCAGACCCAACTGTCAGTTCAAGACACTCAAATGCCAAAAAAAAGAGAGAAAATTAGTCATGATCAAAAGTTAAAAACAGGAAAGTTCATTTGCATGAGACCCCAGGCTCTCAATTACACCAATTACATTATAATTACAGGCAGTGCCATCACGGGCTTTTCAAAACCCACGTCTATTCTTAAAGAATATGTCAGTGAGAGGGCTCTTTTCAGGGAGAAGATGGAATTAGAATGTGTGCAAGGTCTGGAGGGAGAGAAAAAGATGGGGGGAGAAAAGAGGAGCCAGAGTGGTGAAGGCCACAACACATCCAATGAACTTTTTCCATCCATTGGGGCATCATGAGCTTGGGAAAGTCCCATCATCCCCGTGGGTGGAAATCACAGTGTGACCACGAGCTGAACTCTCCCAGCCTCCTCCCACCCTCCCCGCACCTGTCTGTCATGCCAGCAGCCTCTTCTACACATAACAGTTTGGGCGATGGGTGGGGAGGAATTCCTTAGGGAAAAAGGGTTTCTGATCTATTGGCTCACTGCCTGAAAAGCAACAGCCACTATTTCCCTGCTTGCCTTCGTGGATCATTGACATCACCATCACGGCCTTCCCGAGTACCCCAGTGCATTGAGCATTTCACTTAGGACTCTAGTCCTAAGTGAAGATGGTCCCTGACTTCAAGAGGTTTACAAAATATCGGAGGAGGCAAGCAGACACTCAGAGTTGAGTACAAATGGATATGTGATTTGTATTTGATAGATAGGTAATTACATATACATCTGATACATGTAGTACAAATGTATCCATAAATAGATCAATACACATGGACAGCAAGTGATTGAGAGAGAGAATGAGAGTGAGAGTGAATTGCCCTTCATAGTCAAAGATAACATTACTGACATCAGGCTCATCCTGCCTTCTCCACTGTGGCAGGATGAGAACAAGTGTTGGGAAAAGGCCTTCTACAATAATGATTATTGTAATTGTAATGTAGCTAATTATATTGTAATGATAATAATTATAATGATGAGGCTGGGGTAGTTTGGCTATGGCAGTTGGGATCAGTGGATTCTGAGCCACCTTATCTGGATTGGGACTCTAGACTGCAAGCACTCATTACAGTGCTCTGCACACAGTAAGCGCTCAGTAAATACGATTGAATGAATGAATGAATAGCGTGGCTCAAGAGAAGCAGCGTGGCTTGGTGGAAATGAGCCTGGGCTTTGGAGTCAGAGGTCATGGGTTAAAATCCTGGCTCCGCCAATTGTCAGCTGTGTGACTTTGGGCCAGTCACTTAACTTCTCTGTGCCTCAGTTCCCTCATCTGTAAAATGGGGATGAAGACTGTGAGCCCTGTGGGACAACCTGATCACCTTGTAATCTCCCCAGTGCTTAGAACAGTGCTTTGCATATAGTAAGCACTTAATAAATGCTATCATCATCATTATTATTATTATTAATGATAATAATTGTATTTATTCAGGGCTTTTGGGGGGCCCAGTATTATGCTAAGTACTGGTGTAGATACAAAATCAGACACAGAGTCACTCCCTGTCTCTCTCTCTCTCTCCCCCACCTCACATCTCTCTCCATCCTTCCCTTCCCAGGGAATATACCACCCCAGTCCCACTTATACTGGATGGATTCAAAAAGGAATAAATTATCGCCTCCCAAAATAAATACTGAATGCCTTCCAGGTACTGTGAACAGCTCAATCTTTCCTGCTTGGCCAGATGCTTTTCGTCTTACCACTAATAATGATAATGAATCTGGATCAGCATGGAGCCCAATACATGATTGGTTTGTTCTTCTGCTTCGCTCCAGGATTCTTGCACCTATTGCCTTTCTCTAGGTCAGATTTCTGGAAGATTAAGTAGTAGTAGCAGCAGCAGCAATAGGAATAGCTGTAGTAGTATTCATCATCATCGTTGTCATAGTAACAGCAGCAGCTGCAGTAGCAGTAATAGCAGTAGTAACAGTAGTAATAGTAGCAGAAGTAGTAGCAGCAGCATTTATTGAGTGCCCCCCTGGTGTTTGCAGTATACTAGGCACAGAGATGCAAAATTAAGAAATGACACATTTCCTGCCCACTGAAAGCTAACACTTTAACAGGGGAAGCAAACAAAAAAAAGCTATTTTCATCTTGAGTAACCAAAAGAGATCATTGAGTACTCAAATCTACATAAATGCTATAGAGATTGTAAGAAAGTTCAAAAGTGCCAGAGTTAGCTGAAGGGATGATATGGCTGAGCGTGCTGGGAAATCAACTGGGGAAAGTTTGTTGGTAGAGGTGGGATTTTAGGAAAATTGTATGTGGAGAAGACTTTGGCTTGTCGGACCTTGGCTCACTTTGGATCATTCCAAATTGTACTTTCCAAGTGCTTAGCACAGTGCTCTGCACACAGTAAGCGCTCAAAAAATATGATTGAATGAACGAATTCCAGCTTTCTCTGTCAAGCGAACCCTGCATGAAGGCAGACAGTACTGACATCTGGGCTGACAGGTAAATTGTTCTCCAAAGGACATCCTCCCCAGTACCAAAAGGCATCCTGCTGCCCTTTCTTGAATCCATTATGCCATGAAGATAAACTGGCCCACTGTGTCATCTGTAGTAAAAGTATTTATTGAGTGTCCACTGGGTGCTGTTCAAAAGTGCTGTTCAAAACAGAAAAACAGCATGTCCCCTACTCACAAGGAACTTGTACTCTAACTGGGGAGACAGGCATAGCAAAGTTTGAAATAGAGTTGTCAAAATAAACAATTAAAACAACCTCTGAATAAAGCTTGCCATACAAATGTGCTAAGAAGGGGTATAAATAAATTCATAAATGCTAGAGAGAGGTCTGAGGAGGGAAGGAAATTATTTTGCAACTTTCTGTGAAAGGATAAAGCTATGTTCCTTTACTAAAGACAATGTCTATGTTTAGATTATCAAAAGACTATAAGTCTGCTCAGCATTTAAACTCATATTATAATTCCATAGTCCCCATCCAATTATAATAATTGCAGTATTTGTTAAGTGTTTATTATATGTCAAGCTTGGTACTTAGCACTCGAATAGATAGAAGATAATTAGGTAAGACACTGTCTCTGACCCTCATTGGGTTTACAGCCTAAGTAGAAGAGAGAACAGATATTTAACCCCCTTTTTACAGATGAGGAAACTGAGGCCCAGAGAAGTTTAGTGACTTGCCCAAAGACACACAGCAGGCAAATACTGAGATCTTATGTTAACCTAAATGGAGAAGAGCTGGAATTTCTCTCAACCTTCCCATTCTCTCTGTCTGACTGGTCTCACAGCCCACTGCTCTCAATCCCTCAAAGGGCTCTTGCCCCAGTGCCTGGGTAAAATGTAGACAATTTTAGTCTTGGGATACGTTTCCACATGTTTTTTTTCATATCTTGCATGCTTTCCAGGTGGTTAGCTTCTAACCAAAAGCTCTCAGATGTGGGGATACTGTCTGTGTACCTAAACTTCCACGGCTCTCAACACAGCATCAGGAGCAAACTGAGAATTAGTAATCAATCGATCAAATTTGTTGAGTACCTCCCGTATGCAGAACGTTTAATTAAATGCCTGGGGGAGTGCAAAAGAGGTAGAGGACACACCCACAGTCTAACAGGGGAGGCAATCATAAAATAATTTACAAATGGAAAAAGTGCTCAAATAATAAAGTATGTAAAATTAAATCAACATCACAAAAGTGGAAGGAGAAATCATGAATGAAAAGTGATAAAACAACGCAAATGATGGTGAGAAGCAGCAAGGTCTAGTGGAAAGAGTGTTGGCTTAGGAGTCAGAGGACCTGGATATTAAATCTTACAGGTTTCCTCACTTGTAAGATTTAGTAACTGTTCTCCTTTCTACTTAGTTTGTGAGCCCTATGCCCACTGTTTGGTAGGGACTGTCTATATATGTTGCCAACTTGTACTTCCCAAGCGCTTAGTACAGTGCTCTGCACACAGTAAGCGCTCAATACGATTGATGATGATGATGATGGCAGAGACTTTGTCCAAGTTGATTAATTTGTATCTACCACAGTGCTTAGAACAGTGTCTGGCACATAGGAAGTGCTTAACAAATACCATACAAAGAATCAGTTGGCAAGGCAAGATCACAAACAACAAAACCATGAAAAAAAATCAGCCTCCTGGCATTGGAACTACGTTCGCCTCCAATGGCATCCTACGTGAGATGGTCCAAGAGGCTGGATCACATAATGGATAACACAAGTAGCTACTGGGTGATGTTCTGAAATTGCACACCTGAAAGGCAGATGGACAAAGTGAACATTTTAAGGACCAGAAATGGGCAGTATCGGACAATATGTTTAGTGCGCTGCAGTCAAGAAGAGAGCTGCTCTTTAAGCAGGAGACAAGGCAGACAAAAGCAAATATAACTCAATATGAGGGACGTTCTACGTCCCACAGTGATCTTTTCAGCAACCGAATGGTGTATTCTTCAAATCTAAAGACCGCATCAAGTTTGATGGAAATGGTGGTATCATCTTCATGGTCATCATCATCATCAATGATATTTATAGAGCATCTACAGAGTTCAGTACCAAGCATGTTGGGGAGTTCCACAAAAGCCAGGAACTCAAGCTCTGCCCCCTGGGAGATTAACATCAAATTGAGTGGACAGACAAAAAATATTTAGAAGCACTGGAAGCATGTATCATGATGAAATAGTCGAATAATTGAATACTTAAATATACGAGGACTTGTATAATATTACCCATCTTCAGGGGACACACAGATATATATATGTATATATATATATACATATATATTTCTGCATATATATATATACACAGATATATATATGTATATATACACACATATATATATACTCAATTATATATTCAAGAATTTATTTTGATTACCCTATTTGTATTTTTATATCAGCCTTTTTGCTAAGAAAGAAAATTCCTTGTAAGCAAGGAATAGGTCACTTCTTTGTTTAGTACTTACCAAGTGCTTATTTTATGTGCATTGCAACTCAGTAAATGCTATTACTGATAATAATAATAATACATACTACTACATAGGTATATAACTGCAGAGGATGGGAATGAATGAATAAAGGAATCAATCAATCAATTTTATAGCAATTAAAAATATGAGCTATAGGTGGAATTTGGCTTATTAGATTAGTGTGTTGCCAACCGATGAGGGAAGGCTTCCAGCGGGAGTTAGGATTTTAGAAGGATTTTGAAGAGCTATGGTCTGGAAAATTTGGTGAGACGTGAGCTCCAGATTGGTAATGATGATGATGATAATAGTGGTTATGAAAATGATGATTATGATGATATGACAATGGAGATGGTGGAGATGATGGTGTTGGTTTGTATTTAGTTGCTAAGGCAGAGTGATTCCAACTTGCGCTCTTTCCACATCCCACTGTTTCTGGGGGAGGTTCAAAGGCAGAGCTAGGAGTAGGAAGCCAGCAGTCTCCAATCCGGCCCACTGAGCTCTGCCACTTGTTATAGTGCAGTTTGGCTATGAAAGGGTGAGCAGCGGGTTCTCTCCCCATTCACCTAGCCAGCCAAAGACAGAGGAAGGAAGACCGCGTGACGGGGAAAGCCGTTTCTCCCTGCTGCTTCTGAGTTACAGTTCAAGTTGGCTCCACAAAGCTATTCCCCACCCATACCTAGGGAGGCTCCTAACTCTCCTACTGAAACCCCCACCCAGCCCTCCCTCCCGGGACTCTGAGCAGCAGCACCCCCATGGCCTACACCCTCACTGCTCCGGCAGCCAACTTGTAGCCCAGCTGGAGGCAGGATGGAGTTAGTATTCCTGGCACGGGCTGCAGAAGGAGAATCCAAGCATCTTGCTGCACAGTGAACTAATCCTCCTAGGTTAATTCCTTTCTTCAGTTCATTCCATCCTATTAGAGCTGGCAGGCGCCCTGTGGATGCCTCATTACCTGTACCACTTGACGGCAAAGCTCTGTCTTAATGAGCTGGAGTAGGCCACCCTCCACCCCGACCAACAAGAATCCCAGATGGCTGCATTTGCCCAGAAAAATGGAAGTGCCTTGGCCTTCAGGGTCTGCCATGAGTCAAAGCGATTGGGAACAAAGGAAAGTCAAGAGAAACAGAAATGTTCTGTAAGGAAGGGGGACTTGGGGGGGCATATTAGGGTCAAGGGAGGGAGGAAGACAACTGACCTCTCTTTCTCAGCCTCCCTTTGCCTATGTAGCTCTTTCTCTGCCTCTCTGAGTCTCCAACTCTGTCTCTCCCTCTCTTTCTCTCATCTTCACTCTCCCTCTCTCCCTTCATCAGACTTTTCTTTTATCTGGCTATTTGGGCAATCCAATCACTCTTTGAATAATAATAATAATCATAATAATAATCATAATAATAATAACAATAATGGTATTTGTTAAGCACTTACTGTGTGCCAAGCACTGTTCTAAACGCTGGGGGAGATACATGGTAATCAGGTTGTCCCACGTGGGGCTCACAGTCTTAATCTCCATTTTACAGATGAGGCAACTGAGGCACAGAGAAGTTCAGTGACTTGCCCAAAGTCACACAGATGACAAGTGGAGGAGCCGGGATCAGAACCCATGACCTCTGACTCCCAAGCCCGTGCTCTTTCCACTGAGCCACACTGCTTCTAATAATAATACTAATGCTGATACTAATACTAAACCTACTACTATTAATAATAATAAATGTGGTATTCATTTAGCACTTGGTACATGCAAACACTGCGGTAGACATGATCCAATCACATCATACACAGTCCCTACAGAGAGGGTTAACACTGTTGGGTAGGGACTGTCTCTTGTACTTCCCGAGCACTTAGTACAGTGCTCTGCACACAGTAAGTGCTCAATAAATACGATTGATTGATTGATTGATTAAGAGGAAGGGAGAACAGGATTGTAGTGCCTTTTACAGATGAAGAAACTGAGGCCCAGAGAAGTTAAGACGTTCCCCAGGTAATAGAGTAGGCAAGTAGCAGAGCCTGAATCTCAGTCCCATGCTCTGTCCATTAGACAAAACTGCCGCTCTTGAAAGTCCCCAAGGCTAGGGAAAGTTACATTTTTGTATCTTCTTTCCTCTCCCTTCACTCAATTCAACTTGCAGGAACCAAAACCCATCATCTCTGTCCAGGGCATTTGCAAAACCTCCTCGCAGCAGGGAAGAGAGGATGATGAATTTTTCAAATTGATGGAGAAATTCTGACTGTGTTTGCCTGTGTGCGTTAGCACAGGTTGGCAAGTGAGCTTGTGTGTGCTTGGGAGAGGGAGAAAGCTGTGGCTTATGCCCGTACATCTTCATCCTTAAATAGCTTCTCTGTCCCCACAGAGCTAGCTGTCTGAGTGAGAGAGATCTCTGCTAATTAATCAAGTCCTCTATACCTCAGGTGAATGAAGGCTCCAGCCAGAAGAGGAAATATCGCCGGAGCCAATGGAGGATGGCAGGCTTAGCTCAGACAGGCGAGAACTGAGTGGAAGATTTCACCTGAAAGGGCACAATTGCAGTGTTGCCTAGTGGCTGGAATATAAGCCTGGGAATCAGAAGCACCTGGGTTCCAATACTGCCTCTGCCACTTGTTTGCTGTGGGACCTTGGGCAAGTCACTTTGCTTCTCTGTGCCTCAGTCTTCTCATCTATAAAATGGGGATTCAATACCTCTTCCCCCTCCTACTTAGATTGTGAGCCCTGTGTGGCTGACCTGATTGTCTAGTATGCTTCTCAGTGCTTAGAACAGTGCTTGGCACATAGTAAGTGCCTAACAAATGCCAATTACTATTATTATTATCATTATTCCACCACCATGCTCAGCTTCGATTCTCAGAAACTTCGGTGGCTCTTCAGACTGTTATTGGCCTCTCTTCTGCTTATTTAGGAATGCTTTTGGTTCCTTCCTGGCTCCCTTCCTGCCTGGCTTGGCTGGCTTCTGACTTGTCTCCTGCCAATGGTGCAGTTATCAGGGAAAAGTCTGAGTTGTTGCCTTGATCCTCCCACCCCAAAGCTGGAGTTGGGGCCAGGGGCAGGGGTTGAGGAGAAGAACTGCATAGAGGTTAGGATCCCTTACCCCCATTGCATGGGGACAAACCAAAGCAAAGGTAAAGAAGGAAAGGATGCAAGAGGGAGGAGCATCATTGCAAACACACCCCATGGTTTCATTAAAGGACAGGGGCAGAGTGGCCCCTGTGAAGCCCACTTCCCAGGCACCCTGCAATCTATTTCCAGAAGCCCACTAAAGAGAACTATTCCTAGAAAACAAAAGCAAAGCAGGCCGAAGGCACTTGGCAGAAAATCAAAAATGCAATGATATTTTCAAAATCTCTCCCTCGGCCTGCAAGACCTTCTCTTTCATTCCACCCAGATGCACATTCCTTTCCCTGCTCCTTTCCCGGTTCCGGTGTTCAGCTCTAGCTACCCTGAATCCATGGGTGCCCTTCCTCGAGAGCCATGGCCACCCAACCATGAGACCACACTGCACAAGCAGCAGAGTGACTTGGTGGAAAGAGCACGGGTTTGGGAATCAGAGGATGTGGGTTCTAATCCCGGCTCCACCACTTGTCTGCTGTTTGACCTTGGGCAAGCCACTTAACTTCTCTGTGCCTCAGTTACCTCATCTGTAAAATGAGGATTAAGACTGGGATCCCCAAGTGGGACAATCTAATTACCTTGTATCTATCCCAGTGCTTAGAACAGTGCTTAGCACATAGTAAGGGCTTAACAAATACCATCAAAAAAAAAAAAAAACAGGGCTGGAAAGACTCTTGCTTGTGGCTTTCTGGCCTATTCATTTTTTAGAGTTTGTCCCCTTCCAACCCTCACTCCCTCATTAAGGTCCCCTGCCTTCCTCTAGATCCAAGGCTCAGATTCAAAAGTTGCCCTTCTGCTTGGCAGCTCCCCTGCCCAATCTTGATCAGTTTGAAGTCCACGCAGCCTTGCCACTTCCCTGCCCTCTCCCACTGTCGGGGATGATATTTTAAGGGTCAACATGATCTGACTGTCATCCCTTCTTCAAGCCAATAGGAGGACTGAATGAAGGACTCTATGGAAAAGTGCTTAGATGTCTAAGACACCAAGAATAACAATTAATGGCATCCATTACGTACTTAGCACGTAAATACTAAGCACTGGATAGATATAAGGTTATGAGATTAGGACTCAATTCCTGTTCCAAAGAGGGCTCATAATTTATCTTCTCCTCATTCTACAGCTGAAAAAACTGAGGTCCATAAAGGTTAAGACACTGTCCCAAGGTCACACAGGAGCCAGTGACAGAGTCAGGACTCAAATCCAGGTCTGGTCTCCTGATTCACAGTCCCATGTTTTTTCCACCAGAGCATGCTGGCTTCGCAAAGTGCTTTGTAGAAAAACGGACTGTTATTCTATTTGCTGGTGAATCTTCCACAAGCCTTTAATTCCACTCTCCACCCCCTGGCTGGCCCCACCACACAAGCTCCCTAACCATTTCCTCCCAGGATTCACAGGCTCCCAGTCTTCCCCATCCCTCTTATCCTCCCCTTTTTTCCAAGCCCACTAGACAACTTTCAGGACCTCTTGATCTACCTACTTCTCGGCTGCATTCCCCCTCCTCCCTCTAACCTGACCCTCATTATGAAAGTTGTGATTAATGAGACAACTTCCTGAACAGCCCATTACTGCATTCAATGATCGCAAGAGCTAAACCTACAAGATTGGAGTCTCCAGGCCCGCCTGGGGTTTGGCAGAGTTTTTAGTGGCCTGATGGATCACCCTGTGCCCAGGGCCAGGGGCGATCATCAGGAGCCAAAGAAGGGGGTGGGACTGGCCTTTCTTCTACCTGGCTCATGCTGGAAAGTGAGCAGGGAGTAAGAACGGGCTGACTCCAAACTTGAGGCTCATCTATATTATTAATACATGTGCTTGTTATTAAGTTTTTACTATGTGCCAGGCAGAGTGGGGTAAATGCACGATAATCATATCTGGCACAGTCCCTGTCCAACACAGGGCACCTGCTCTAAGAGGGAGGGAGAACAGATTCTTAATCCGTGTTTTACCGGTGAGGAAAATGAGGCACAGAGATTACATACCTGCCCAAGGTTACACAGCCAGGAAGGGGAGGAGAAAGGAATAGGATCCAAGTCTCCTGACACCCAGGCCCCTGCTTTTTCCACAAAGCCAGGCTGCTTCCCAAATTGAGGCCAGCTAAGCAGTGTGGTCTGATGGGTAGAGCACAGTTCTGAGAGTCAGAAGGACCTGTGTTCTGATCCTCTGTCTGCCACTTGTCTGTTGTGTGACCTTGGAAAATTCACTTCACTTCTCTTGGGCCTCGCATCATCTGTAAAATGGAGATTAAGACTATGAACCCCACGTGAGACATGGACTGTGTCCAACCTTAGAACAAGTGCTTAGTACAGTGCTCTGCCCTCAATAAATATGATTGAATGAATGAATGAGCATGATTAGCTGGTATCTACCCCAGGAGTTGTACAGTCCCTGGTAGTTAGTAAGCGTTTAACAAATACCATTAACAAATTAACAAACAAACAACAATCCCTGGTCCTGGCCAGTGCCCTGGAGAGGGTGAAAGGGCACAACAGCGTGGCTCAGTGGAAAGAACACGGGCTTTGGAGTCAGAGGTCATGGGTTCAAATTCCAGCTCCGTCAATTGTCAGTTATGTGACTTCGGGCAAGTCACTTAACTTCTCTGTGCCTCAATTACCTCATCTGTAAAATGGGGATTAAGACTGTGAGCCCCCTGTGGGACAGCCTGATCACCCTGTAACCTCCCCAGCACTTAGAACAGTGCTTTGCACATAGTAAGCACTTAATAAATGCCATTATTATTATTATTATTATTATTATCATTACTGGAGGATGGCGACTTCTCTTCTGCTTTCTCCCACCTAATAATAATGGTAGGCTTCTTGGGAGAGTTCCAAAGAAGAGGTAGGGAGGCTTCCTGTCTCTGCAGAGCTCTAACATCCCAATGGTGACAGGAAAAATGGCCAAGAGAGGGGAGTAGGGAAGGAGTATGTGAAGAAGGACCTGAGAAGGGTAGCAGGAATGAACTAAAGGAGCCAGTCAGAGGAGGATGAGGTGAGTGGGGAAGAGTAAAACAAGAGAAGTGAGATGGCTGGTCCCTGGCCAACCCTGGGCCCCACATCTGTGACTAGATGAACCTCCCAGAATCCCCTGGGATCTCTAAGGGTTATAGAAATACTGAGCTATGAGAATAATTAGAGTAATAATAATTGTGGTATTTGTTAAGCACGTATTATGTGCGAAGCACTCTGCTAAATAATAATAATTATTATTATTATGGCATTTATTAAGCACTTACTATGTGCAAAGCACTGTTCTAAGTGCTGGAGAGGTTACAAGATGATCAGGTTGTCCCAAGGGGGGCTCACAGTCTTCACCCCCATTTTACAGATGAGGTAAATGAGACTCAGAGTTAAGTGACTTGCCCAAAGTCACACAGCTGACAAGTGGTGGAGCCGGGATTAGAGCCGATAACCTCTGACTCCAAAGCCCGGTCTTTTTCCACTGAGCCACGCTGCTTCTCTATGCTGGGGTAGCTAAAAGATAATCAGATTAAACACAGTCCCTATCCCATATGGGGCTCACAGCCCAAGGATATATACCCACCTTCAAGTCTGACTGGTCCCCATTAAAAATTGGAGGTTTCTGCTGAGAAATACAATGGTGTCACTTATCAACCCAAAATAATTCAGGCCCACAGTCTCAAAGAGGATTTTACAAACTCAATCCTCCTTCCAGTCAAAATCTTCCATTCTGCCCACTGCATGTATCCCTTTTTCGAAATCCTCAGTCCTGGGGAGATGTGTGCTTTGTCAGAGGTGAGGGGCAGTCTCTAGATCCCCCACCTAACCCTAAAATGGGGTTCAGAATTTTCCCTGCGTCCGCCAGCCAGAACCCCATTATTGGAGGCAGAGCGAGGATAACTGAATGAGACTGAGCTGGACTGGCTGCGGAGTTGGAGGGCACTTAGAGGGAGATGAAAAGTGGCAGGTGAGGGAGGGACTCCACCAGCTCAGCTCAGACCATCTGTAATTGAGTAGTTGGAGCGTGAAGTCGCAGAGAGTGTGACCGCCCCCATGGCCCTTGGGGGCAGAGAGACACAGGCAATCAGTTCCGCAAAGACCAAGCCTGGCTCCCGGCCCGGCCTGCGGGCCTGCTAAGGAGCAGAGAGCACGGCAGGGTGTGTGCGGTCAGTGGATGGGGCCCCCGTGAACCCCCTGGCCTTACGCTGACCACCGAACCCCACGGCCACCAAGAGACATAGACAGGACTTTGCCTGATTGATTTTCTCTTTGTGGGAGGAGGGCACCGGGAGTGTGGTGGTGGAAGGATCCTGATAGACTCTCACTGTCCTTTCAATCCTGAAAACAAACACCCATCCACAACTCCCAGCTTCATAAAGAAATTAAGGTGGGTTGGTTGAATGAAAATCAGGCAGGGGACCTTCCCAGAACCACATTTTTATTCTCTTTATAATATGGTTTTCTAGAGGACTCCTGGCTTGGGAACAATAAGAGAGGGACTATGAAATTGCTTTAGGTAGATGATGGTAGTAATAATAATAATAGTATTTGTTAAATGTTTACTATGTGCCAAGCATTCTACTATGTCTAGGGTTTGATGCAATATAAATCAGTAACTGGGGCTTGCAGTCTAAAAGGGAGGAAGAACAGGCATTTTATCCTCATTTTACCGATGAGGAAACTGACACAGAGAAATTAAGGAATTTGTGTCATGTTCTGAGCCAGGAAATGGGAGCTGATTAGGTGAATGGAGGTAATACAGTGGGGTAGGTGGGCGGGGCCAATGCAAATTGTGCAGTCATCTGCCATCCCAAATAATAATAATGATGGCATTTATTAAGCGCTTACTATGTGTAAAGAACTATCCTAAGCAGTGGGGAGGTTACAAGGTGATCAGGTTGTCCCACGTGGGGCTCACAGTCTTAATCCCCATTTTACAGATGAGGGAACTGAGGCCCAGAGAAGTTAAGTGACTTGCCCAAAGTCACCCAGCTGACAAATGGCGGAGCCAAGATTTGAACCCATGACCTCTGACTCCAAAGCTTGTGCTCTTGCCACTGAGCCACGCTGCTTCTCAACCTTAGGCAAGTTGCTTCACTTCTCTGGGCCTCAGTTACGTCATCTGTAAAATGGGGATTGAGACTGTGAGCCCCATAGGACTCTGTCCAACCCGATATGCTTGTATCCACCCCAGCACTTAGTACAGTGTCTGGCACATAATAAGTGCTTAACAAATACCATCATTATTTGTGGCTTCGCACTACCCCATTCGTCCAGTTTGGAGAAAGGATTTATGAGAGGGCCTGGGAATACTCTGCTCAATCTCCCCAGTCCAGAGCCCGGCAGGTTTCCAGCAGAAGACCCAAGTGGCAAGAGAAAACAAATATGACCTGGCTTTGCAGCTTGGGGCTGAAAAGCCCATTTCAGGAAGACTACCCATTGGTCACCCGCCGAGAGGCAATCACTGCTTTGTTCTCCTCTGTGTGGGCAACAGGGCAGTGGCGAGAGAGGCACAGTGAGTAGCCTTCAGTACCAGCATCCATCCAAAACCTTACAGGGTTCCAGTCACGGTTTGCAGCTGTGCCGGGAGGAAGCAGGAGCCAGCAGGAACTCGGAGTTTGTATAAGAAAATGTTTTGGTGCAGGAGCCGTCTGAGCAAAGCAACTGCTGCAGCAGCCTCTTCGCTGACCTCCCGGACTCCAGCCTCTCTCCTCGCCACTCCATGCTGCCCGAATCATTTTTCTACAAAATCATTCTGGGTACATTTCCCCATTCCTCAGAAACCTCCAGTGGTTGTCTTTCCCTCACTGTTTCAAACAGAAATTCCTCATTGTCAGTCTTAGGACTTTCAATCATTTGTCTCCCTCCCTTATCCTTGCTCCTCTCCCATAACAACCCAGTGCCCGCATTCAGTCGTCTAATACTATCCTACTCCCTGTGCTTTGGTCTCACCTCTCTCGCTGTAAACCTCTTGCTGACATCCTCCCTCCCTTCTAAAACTCCTATCCCCTTCACGTCCAACACATCACTACTCTCCCCATCTTCAAACCCTACTTTGATTTGTGTTTCCTCCAGGAAGCTTTCCCTCTCTTTCCCTCCCCTCTGCATTAACTATGCCCTTGAGTTTGTACCCCTTCTAAAACTCTTATCCCCTTCATGTCCAACACATCACTACTCTCCCCATCTTCAAACTCTACTATGATTTGTGTGTCCTTCAGGAGGTTTTCCCTCTCTTTCTCTCCCGTCTGCATTAACTATGCCCTTGAGTTTGTACCTCTTAGGCACTTACTTACTGCACCCTCACCTCCTAAGCACTTATGTACATCAATCAATCAATCAGAGGTATTTATTGAGTGCAGAGCACTGTATTAAGTGCTTGGGAGAGTACAGTATTCATTCATTCATTCAATTGTATTTATTGAGTGCTTACTGTGTGCACAGCACTGTACTAAGTGCTTGGGAAGTACAAGTTGGCAACATAACAACAGTACAACAGAATTAGCGGAAACGTACCCCGCTCTTAACGAGGTTACAGTCTAAAGGGTGAAACATGTTATTAAGTAAAATAGTTTATAATATATAATTTAAAGATATGTACATAAGTGCTGTGGGGTTGGGCATGGGATATGCCCATACCTTCATACTCTGCTACTTCCCCTACTTGTAATTTATTTTAATGGCTGTCTCTCCCACTGGACTGCATACTCCTTGAAGTTAGGATTCATATCTACAGCTCGATTGTACTCTCCAAAGCACTTGGCACAGTTCTCTGTCAATTAATCAATCAATGACATTTAATTAGTGCTTACTTTATGCAGAGCACTGTACTAAGCACTTGGGAGAGCACAGTGCAATAGGGCTGGTCAATATGATTCACTAGTTGATTGTTTGAGGGCAATATCTTCACCACTAGTTTATAAGCTACCTAATCCTATTGTACTTTCCCAAGTGCTTTGTACAGTATGCTGCACATAGCAGGCACTCAGTAAATAGTATTAGTTGATGGCTTGATTGGGGTTGGACAGGGATACCCAACCCCTATGGTTACCAGTAGCTACAGGCTGGATTCTTCCATTATACACTACCCAGAGGCCTGGGTCTTTGGGTCTGACGCCTTCTTCAGAGGCCAGCTGGTCATTCCACCTGCCCCTCCAAACATCCTCTCACTCATCACTGCAGCCATGGCCACCACCAGCTCTGCCTCCTCCCCACCTGCCCCTAACCGCCCCCTAAAAACTGCTCAGTTCCAGAGCGGAGGGGCCATGAGCATCCAGATAGAAATTGCTGACTTCCAGCACTGGTGGGGAAGGGCAGGCTGCAGATTAGATCCAGAAGGATTGATGATAATGACAAAGAATTAAACAAAAATGAACATGGGAGTCAAATACCTGAGGAAACCTCAGGCTCATTACCGAGTGGACAGAGGGGAAATCCTCCAGGAAACAAAGACTGTGAATTTAACATCCCCAAGCCCTCCAGATATCCAGATATCCCATTTCACATCAGATGTCAATTCTACTGACGACAAGAGAACTACAAACAATTCATCACACAGACATGCTAAATCGACTTAAGCCTATCTGGTCGAATTAGGATGGATTTGTACATCGACTTTAGTCCAGTTTGGCAGGGGATATGTAAAGAAAAACATTAACACATTTTGTTTTTCAATTGAATTTTGGGGGTTTGTTTAGGTTTAGTCTGAATTTGGAAAGAATGGCTGGGGACTAGCGATACAGTTAAATGAAGCAAAACCTGAAATCAGAAGAGGATGAAGAGGCTCCAATGGGGCCTTCCAAGCCACCGCCTCCAGGCAGTTGCCGTTCTGGCCATGCTCTCTTGAATCTCCGCTGTGGGGAGCAGATACGATTTTGTGCCCCTGTGTGCAGAGCCCTGGACCAGCTCCTGAGATGAGGGATAGAGGGAGGACAGACACTCTTCCTTCCACCACATAGGAACTCACAGGCTAGAGGAGGAGGCAGAATTTGTTTGCACCCTGGACATCTGACAAAGAAGCATTCCCATGACCCCAGGAGTACTGAACTCATTCAGGGTCGAGCCCTGCCCCAAACATGCACACAAACATACACACGCACACACACTGGATGCAGAAAGCTGAGGATCAAAGCAAGATCCATGCTGATTGGTAGAGGGCTCTTGGGGGCAGAAGAGAATCCCGGGTGGGACAAGGACTGCTTCCAATGTGATTATTTTATAACTACTCCAGTTCTTAACACAGTGCTTGGCACATAATAAGCACTTGGTAAGTATGATCAGTATTAATAAGCTACTACTAAAGTCCATCCGCTTTGAACAGGAGTCTGGCTCCATCGGCAATTACAGTTTAATAATCATCCTCAAAGGAAAACATCTGTTGCTACTATCCCTAGCCTGTTTACCTTCCATTTGTGTTACCTAATCCAGGTTGGGAGCTCCCATCTGGTCCCTGACATGGTCTCGCAGAAGGTGACGCTGAACTCTCCAGCCAACTCTTCCATTTGTGCTCTCTCCCATTCCTAATCTCAGCACTGTACCTCTTCACCACTGGTTGCACTGCCCAAATTATGATCCGCTTCCTTTGGGAACTTGGTTTGCCTTGCATTTCCTCCTTACTCCTGCTGCCAGAGAAGTCCATTCCCCTTTTTCTAGAGATCTTAGCAGCACTGTCACTCCCCTGAAGGGCTGAGGGAGGCCCTGGATGGATTAGTTCCCAGCAGCTTATGAATCCCTGATGGAATCAGCAACCCAGAGATTTGGAGGAACCCTAGCCCTAGAATGGATGGGGACTGATGGCATCTCCAAACTGATCCAAATTTCTTGTGGATCTTCATTTGGGACCTTTGGGTCTAGTACCTTCATCCTGACAGGTTGAAGAGGGCATCTGGGAAATGAACTTGTGTCTGGCAATAAGAGAAACCTAGTATCACTGAACTGAGATATTGAGACACATTCTTGTGATTTGGAGTTTAGGTCAGAAGTGGTGTGTGGTGGGAGGCAGGGGGAGGGAGGGTGACAGCAGACCCCAGTGCACAATCCGAGTCTAGAAAAGGGCCCAGGAAAATTGCAGACCCATGGACCTCAGGGACCCTAATCATTCTGGAAATTCCTTGGGAAGCGAAGTCATGGTTCCACGAACCAAGGGTCTGGTTTCTTAAAAAAATAATAATAATTATGGTATTTGTTAAGCACTTACTATGTGCCAGGCACTGTACTAAGCGCTGGGGTAGATACAAGCAGATCGGGTTGGACACAGTCCTTGTAACACATAGGGTTCACAGTCTTCTACCCCATTTTATAGATGAAGTAACTGTGGCACAGAGAAGTGAAGTGACTTTCCTAAGGTCACACAGCAGACAAGTGGCGGAGCTGGGATTAGAACCCATGACCGTAAAAAAAAACAAAGCCAGGCTGTTCTAACCCATAATCCAACCAGCCTGGGATTCTGCCTCCATCAGCAATGAGATGCTTGGAAAAACAGTGTGATGACTGACCAAGTAACACCCTTAACCTGTCCTTCTCATATAACCAAGAAGGGACCCAAAATCACAGAATCTATCCAGAACCTTAATACTCTGCCTTCAGGTCATAATAATGACCACGGTATTTGTTAAGTGCTTACTATGGGCCGAGCACTGTATTAAACACTATGGTAGATACAAGATAATCAGGTTGGACACAGTCCCTGTCCCAAATGAGATCCACAGGCTAAGTAGGAGGGAGTAGGACTTAATCCCCAGCTGAGAAAACTGAGGCACAGTATCATGGCCTACTGGATAGAGCACAGACCTGAGAATCAGAAGATTGTCTTATGCTGTCGAGTCGTGTCTGTCCCATAGCAAAGCCATAGACACATCTCTTCCAGAACGCCCTTCTTTGGGACCTGGGTTCTAATCCTGACTCTGCCACTTGTCTGCTGTGTGACCTTGGGCAAGTCACTTAACTTCTCCATGCCTCAGTTACTTTAGCTGTAAAATGGAGAATAAGAATGTGAGCCCCATGTGGGACAATAGACTGTGTCAAGTCTGATTAGCATGTATCAACACCAGCACTGAATATAGTGCCTGGCACATAGTAAGTGCTTAACAAATGCTGTAAAAAACAAAAATCCTTGTTCATCACTCACTGGATGAAGAAATGTTTCCTTTTTCTTGACTCTATACTCTGGAGCTTAAGTAGTTGTCCTCTGAACCTGGTGTTTTGGGTTTGGGGCAACAAGGTCTCCATGATGGCCTAGCCCACACCAACCATGATTTTACAATCTCCAATCATGTCTCTAGCCTTCCAGCTCAGCTGGAGCTGCTGCAGCTACAGTCCTATTAATTCAGTTGCAGGTACACTAATACCCAGAGCTTATCCACATGGACCTGTATCTACTCCAGCGCTTAGAACAGTGACTGCAACATAGTAAGTGCTTACCAAATACCATTTAAAAAGTGGCAGAAAAAGGAAGGGAAACCCCAGCACGTTGTTGCTGCTAGAGTCAGTACCACTTGCTGGCTGAAATCCCCAGCCTGGAGTTGGAAGCAGAGAGGGAAGGTAGGAAATGGGTGGTTGGGAGCAGTGGGAACAGCAGCAGCAGTGGCGGGAAAAGGTCAGTGAAACCCTTGTCAGACGGGGCAACTAACACCATGACCTTAACAGCTATTCGTGTCCATTCTACGTATTCTGGCGAGTCAACCGTGAACCCTGTTACAGCTCAACACTGTAGAATGGGCATCTGAATGTGAGAATGTGTGTGAGTGTGTATATGTGTCTGTGTGTGAGTGAGAGACCATGTACCTGCCTCCTTTGGGGGGTTTTCTTATTCTTATTATTAATTAATAATAATAATAATAATGGTATTTGTTAAGCACTTACTAGGTGCCAAGCACTGTACTAAGCTCTCGAGTTGGACCCAGTCCTTTTTCCACATGGGGCTCACAATCTCAATCCCCATTTTACAGGTGTGGTAACTGAGGCACAGAGAAGTGAAGTGACTTGTCCAAAGTTACACAACAGACAAGTGGCAGGGCCAGGATTAGATCCTTTGACCTTATGATTCCCAGGCCTTTGTTTTATCCACTGTCTACTCCCTCTCTCTTCCTCTTTCTCTCTCACATTCCCTCAGTGCATGTCTCCATCTCTGGCTTCTCTCTATCTGTTTCTGTACTGCACATCCACACAAAACCCGAAGTCTCTTTGCTAGCGTTTGAAGAATCCCAAATGGCTCCAGTCTGACAGGAGAAAAGGAAATTCATACCATACCATAAAATTCTGTAGAAAAATGCCCCAACACTATGAAACTCCCAGGACTTTAGGGAAACACCAGTCATTCTCTCCTCTCGCATAGATACAAAAAAACCTCAAAAGACACAGGTTAGAAAAGGTGAACTGAGCCCCCTGCTGTGCTCTTCAAATGAGTCTGACTATTTTCCTGGTGGTTTGGTACTGATTTAATTTAAAACGCATTTGACCCCCCAAGCAGCTTTTTCTTTGATTTTTTTAAAACCAGCTTGTCCTATAATTCCTACAGTCCTGAGACTCCTCCCATTCTGAGCCAAACACCAGTGTCCAAAGGCCACTGGGAGACTGACTCCTGACTGTGGGCTCAGCAGGGCCTTTTTCTTAGAAAAAAAAATGCTGGATTTGACCAAGAGGACAACACATAGTCAACTCCAAATTCAAAACATGAAGCCAGAGAGGACAATTAGAAAAGACTCAAAGTCTTGGGTTCTGAGAGGAATCTGGCCAGACTTAAAGCAAGAGAGCTCTGGGAAAGGGAGAATAATAATAACGATGACATTTATTAAGCACTTACTATGTTCAAAGCGCTGTTCTAAGTGCTGGGGAGCTTATAAGGTGATCAGGTTGTCCCACAGGGGGCTCACAGTCTTAATTCCTATTTTACAGATGAGGTAACTGCGGCCCAGAGAAGTTAAGTGACTTATCCAAAGTCACACAGCTGGCAAGCGGCGGAGCCGGGATTTGAACCCATGACCTCTGACTCCCAAGCCCGGGCTCTTTAACTGACAAGTTAAAGTACTACCAACTAGTCTGCCATTTCAGGGTATGTTCCCACTATCACCTTCCGCCTCCGGCCTTCACTTCCCACCCCCTCCATGCTACTCAGACCATCATCACCACTAAAGTATCTGGCACTCTGAAGGAGAGTGGAATGTGTGTGTGTGTATTTGTGTGTTTTAGAAGGGTGTTGAAGCGGGAAGAGCTGTGGTCTGCAAGGAGTTGAAGGGAGAAGGAGTTATCACTGGATGGAAAGGCACCTTGTCGTGTGATTTATATTACCACACTGCATGTGCTGTCACCATGCAGCTGTGCATCTGTTTTCACCTGCATCACAGATCACATGAAGCCTCACAAGTCCAATGAGCCCAAAGTCCAAACTTCAGTAAATGCAACCCTGCTTGGTGCTCAGACATTGGGAAATGGAGTGGAGCCTGGAAAAAGTTTTCCTGGCCACGAGCATGGTTAGCAAGCTGTTGGGCTGTTGCTGCTCACCCATGAGAATAAATCAATCATCCATACTTATTAAACACTTTCTGGATGTAGAGCACTGTGCTAAGTGCTTGGGTGAGTACAATACAAAAGTTGGTAGACCCACTGCCTGCCCTCAAGGAACTTACAGCCTACATGTTGCCAACTTGTACTTCCCTAGCGCTTAGTACAATGCTCTGCACACAGTAAGTGCTCAATAAATACGATTGAATGAATGAATACAGGAGGAGACAGACATTAATATACAAAAATTGTGGATATGTACTTAGTTCCTGTGGGGCTGAGGGTGGGGTGAATAGAGAGTGCAAAACCAAGTGCAAGGGTGTCACAGGAGGGAGGGAGAGAAGAGGAAATGAAGGCTTAATTGGGGAAGAATTTTTTTAAGTAGAAGTGATGAGAAGCAGCGTGATTCAGTGGAAAGAGCACGGGCCTGGGATTCAGAGGTCATGGGTTCTAATCCCAGCTCTGCTACCTGTCCGCTGTGTGACTCTGGGCAAGTCTCTTAACTTGTCTGTGCCTCAGTTCCCTCATCTGTAAAGTGGGGATTGCAGATGACTGGAGAGAGTGGAGAGAGCCCCACGTGGGACAACCTTGTATCCCCGCAGCACTCAGAATAGTGCTTGGCACATAGTAAGTGATTAACAAATACAGTTATCATGATTATTATTATTTTAATAAGGCCTTGAAGGTGGAGAAAGTGTCTATTGAATATGAAGGGGGGGACAAAGTTCCAGGTCAGAGGCAGGACTTGAGTGAGAGATTGGCAGTGAGAGAGATGAGATTGAGGTGCAGCAAGTAGGTTGTCATTGAAGGAGTCAAGTGCTTGGATTGGGTTGTAGTAAGAAAACAGAAAGGTAAGGAAGGAGGGGGAAAGGTAATTGAGTGCTTTAAAGTCTTCTGTTTGATGCAGAGGTGGATGGACAACCACTGGAGGTTCTTGAGAAGTAGGGAAAAATGGGCTGAATAGCACAAAAATGATCCAGGCAGCAGAGTTAAATATGGACTGGAGTGGAGACAGGAGGAAGGAAGGTCAGCAGAGGGTAGGATGCAGTATTCAAGACTCCAACTTGTTCTCATACAACAATATTTGGACTCTCTTGAATTTTGTCATCTAGTTGTGGGGGTTGCAATGCAATGCACTGAATTAGGAAAATGCAGAAGTAAGAGACACATTGCTGCCCCAACAGGAGCTATCACTCTAATGGGGGAGAAAAATATTTACAAATACAATCATCTGAAAAAACAATCTGACTGTCCAATCTACCACCCATCTGAAAAAATGTCTCCTAGACTTCTAACTGTACTGTCATGTGCCCCAGGACACTGGCAAAGGAGAAACTCACCATGGCATTGATACATGGGAACAGAGCAAGAAGAGATACTCAAAACCCAATTCCTCCCAGAAGCTTTTCCTGATTCAACCTATCCATTCCCCATAATTCCTGCAGATTCCCTCCACTCACTTCATTACTTGGTGGGGGGGTGGGGGGTGTGTGTGTGTGTGTGTGTGTGTGTGTGTGTGTGTGTGTGTGTGTGTGTGTGTGTGTGTGTGTGTGTGTGTGTGTGTGTGTGTGTGTGTGTGTGTGTGTGTATACAAAATAACATATGTTGCGTGGATAACACTCTTGTTTTCCTTCTCCTTATCAGGGGAGATTTCACTTCTCTTCTCTAGCTAGTGCCCAGAGGATCTTAAGCTATGCTCAACAAATACTGATTGGCTCCCAGGAGAGAGGCATAAAAGATATACAGTCAGGGGCATACAATATTCACAACCAGGGGCATAAGGGGTATACAATCAGGGGCATAAAAGATATACAACCGGGAGCATACAGGGTAAAGCATCAAAGGCATGAAGGGTATACAACTGTGGTCATAAAGGACAGATAGCTGGGGGCATAAATAGTAGATAGCTGGAGGTAGGGTCAAGGAGAGCTAAGAAGGAAGGTTTGACAGAGAGGAGAAGGTGAGCAGGATTCAAGGGAGAGTCCAAGAAAGAAGAAGAAAGCCAAGTTGAATACAGAACACCCAGCCCCTTGTGAGGTTATCATTCCATTAACTCAGTTTATTTGTATTGAAGAGACACTGTATTTATTCTGAGCACCAGAGCTCCATCCAAACACATTCAGAGTAGTTTGCTGAGCCTGTGTCCTTAAATGTTCACAGTATTTTTATTGAGCATTAGGAAAAGCCCCTGGTAATTTGCAGCAATTTAGTATGCTTGCTTTGCTTTTAGAAAATCCACAGCAATTCAATAAACACCCAGTCACTGTGGCTGTTAGACGTACACACAATATCTCTCTACAGCTGCCTGCCAGATGCCACTTCAGCAAAGTAAGTTATCACACACGTCCCCATGGTTTTGTCTCTCACTCCGGCCTGCGCCGGAGCGCCAGCTTTTCCTGGTACCCCTGGCTCAACGTTCCATCCCCAGATTCCCACATTCTCCTTGCCTGCAGCCTTTCCTCCCTCAGACTCTGGAAATGTGAGTGCTCTCTGGAGACATCACCACCCAGCAGACCGATCTCCATTTGCCCCATCTGGCTTTTGCAAGGAGCCTGAATAAAGGGGACACCTGGTACCTCTGCCGGAGGAGTAGAGCCCACGCTAGCCGTCGCGAGTCAAGACTCCCCTAGAATCGAGATCCTGCTTCAGACTCACTCCTGCTGCTCCTTCACCGCGCCTGCCCACTCATACACACAGACCTCGGCTTCCAGCTACAGCCCGTGGTCCTGGAGGATTCTTCAGGCAGGGCAGCTGAACCCAGGGGGAACGAGGGAGTGGAGAAGTAAGACCAGAGAAGGCAGTGACCCAAGTGGGGCTGTGATCCACAAATGCTTTCTCTCTCCATCCCTGAGTCTCTCCTTACAAAGCCATCTTGCAGAAGGCCCTGTAGAGTCACTGGGTAACTGCCAGGACTTAATGATCTCTGAGAGTCCCACTGCCTCAGTGGGCCTTGAGGATTTGGATGGTTTGCACTTCCACTTTTCTAAACTGATTGTTGGGTTCCTTTGGTAAAACACACCCGTTTTATTGTTGTTGTTAAGCACTATGTGCCAAGCACTGTACAAAACACTGGTCTAGATGGATACAAGCTAATCAAGTTGGACACGGTCTATGTCCCACATGAGGTTTACAGTATTAACCCTTATTTTATAGATGAGGTAACTCAGGCCCAGAGAAGTGAAGTGACTTGTCCAAGGTCACACAGCAGACAGTGGAGGAGCTGGAATTAGAACCCAGGTCCTTCCGACTCTCAGGTCAGTGTTCTATCCATTAGGCCATGTTGCTTCTCTGTTCAGCATCCAATGTGCTGCTAAAGCTATCTCTACTAAAGCAAAGCTAGCTATGTCAATGATGTGCCTACTTGCTCAGAACCTACAGACTTTTAACCCATGCCTGGGATTTCAATATGCATTAGAGGATGGTAACAGTTCTGAGATCAGGAAGCAGCAATCAGGCAGTGGGCCTATTTTTTCCTCTATGGTGATACTGGTTGATCTCATGGATATAAAATTAAAGTGTCATAGTCCTGCAATTAACACATGCTGGCCTCCCACCTCTCCACCAGACACTGGATTCCCACATATCACAGTTCCAAATCCCACCCTCAACTGCAAAACAGCCCCATTATGGTCTACTGCTGCAGTCCGCCTGCTGCCTCTCAGTCCCTTCCCTATTAGAAATAGGAGTTACCTCCATCAGCCCGTCAGTTGTATTTATTGAGTGCTTACTGTGTGTAGAATGTCATACTAAGCACTCAGGAAAGTACAGTACAAAAGAACTGGTAGACACGATCCCTGCCCACAAAGATCTTAAAGTCTACAAGCAAGCAAGAAATAGGCCAACAGAGGAATTTCCCACTGCTCCAGAGATACTGCAGGGTGGGAGAGAGAAAGGAGATGAGTGTAGGGAGAGAACTCAGTGTCATCAGATAACAGATGACCTAAAAGTACAGATGTCTGGAAGTACAAAGTAGGCTTAGTCCTTCACCTGCAAGGAGATAGGAGGCTGGAACAGGTGATAATAATGGTGTTTATTAAGTGCTTACTATTGTGCAAAATACTGTACTAAGCACTGGGGTAGTTAGAAGATAATCAGGTTGGAAACAGTCATTGTCCCACAAGGGGCTCCCAGGTAAGATTCATTCATTCAGTCAGTCATATGTATTGAATATAAATATGATCAATCATATTTATTGAGTGCTTACTGTGTGCAGAGCACTGTACTAAGTGCTTTGGAAGTACAAATCGGCAACATATAAAGACAGTCCCTACCCAACAACGGGCTCACCTTACAATACCCTGGGAACCATGAGCCAGTCCGCCCCCACCCAGCTGGTCCTAAAGGTAAAGGGCCATCGGGGCCCCGTGTGTTGGTCTGTGTGTTGGTATTTTATTTTGTTAATATCTTTTGTTTTGTTGTCTGTCTCCCCCTTCTAGACTGCAAGTCCACTGTTGGGTAGGGACCGTCTCTACATGTTGCCAACTTGTACTTCCCAAGCGCTTAGTACAGTGCTCTGCACACAGTAAGCACTCAATAAATACAATTGAATGAATGAATAGAAGGGGGAGACAAACAACAACATAGAACAAGTAGACAGGTGTCAATACCATCAGAATAAATAGAATTATAGCTTTATAGACATCATTAATAAAATAGAGTAATAAATATATACAAATATACATGAGTGCTGTGGGGAAGGTAAGGGGGTAGTGTAGAGGAAGGGAGGGAGGCGATGAGGAGGGGAGGAGGGGGAGGAGAGGAGAAAAGTGGGGGCTCAGTCTGGGAAGATGTCCTATTACAGATCCTGGGCAACACAAATGCTGTTCTGGCAGTAACTAGACACTTTTTTCCTTGCCTGATCTGCAGCCTAATCCTGCTGGTTGGATTCCCCTTCCAGGGAAAGCTCAATCTCTCAGATTCCCTCTGACCCATCCCTCCATCCTAGCATCAGGCCACCACAACACTCCGTCTGGGGCCACCTAAGTGGGATTTCTCTGAAGGCGGGTTGGGGGAGGTGAAGGGTCCAAATGCCAATCTCCAGCTCCTGACCCCTTCCCCATGTGTGGGTGGAGGTCGCCACATTCTCGAATCAGCACTAGATTTGAGGTCCTACATGCTTGGGGACCCCCCATAAACTAAGCTTAGGTTGACCTTTCCCCAGTTCCTCTCTATAAGTGTCTCCGAGAGCAAGGCAACCATGTGGCGAAAGACCCCCTGACAGCCTCCTGTCACCCTCAGTGGCCCATAGGCCACATGGTAAGAACTCCCATCACATCCCCCACCTGGGGCAGCTGCTGTACCTCCGTTCCTTCCCAGTCCATCCATGCTGGGGCTTGTCAGCTGGGACAAACCAATTGCGTCTCTGAGCCGGCATCACACTCAGGATGCCCAGTCATCCTCCCACACTGTGGCTAATGCCTGAGGCAACTGCCAAAATCCCAGATGCCCTCTCCGCCCCCAACATCCTCCTCTGAAAGATTCAGCCTCCCAGCCCAGCTGCTCACCACTGAAGTTTCCAGTCAACGCGGTTCCCAGGAAATGACAGGGCGGGAATTTCCACCGAATACCTTCTGTGTAGTTCGACTGAAAGTGGAGTCCCCAAAAGACACCAGTGATAAACTCACCCAAAAATCAAAGGCGCCAGGAGCAGGGTGAAGGTACCCTTTCCAGACATTGAGATTTGTTAGATATTTTAAATTGCTCCATGTATCTGAAGAGCTTTGTTATTTATTTTTGCAGAGGTCAATCAATCATTTCCTTCCCTAAAGAGCGCCAGACCTTTAACTACTCATCTGATTATGCCTGTTGTGACCACATTACTGTTACCCTGTTATTTAATATTTTATCTGCATGGCTCACGAACAGACTGAGTGCTGAGTGTGGTTGGCTTCCTAAGTTAACATGGATTTGCTTTTTGGATCATTACCCAAAGGGGGAAAAATTCAAAAGAGAAAAACAGGAAAAAGGAATGATAACTGTATTTCTTCCGGTTCTAACTACAAACAGGAGAGTTACTTTGAAAAAAAACCAAACACTAAGCGTTTAATGGTGTACACTGAAAAAGTGCCACAGAGTTAAAAAGTATTAGCAAATTACATTGGCCTGCAGCTTTCCATAGCTGTATGACTGCGAGATAAGGCACAGTCCTTGCCTCTGCAACCATGGCATGGTTTAAATTGATAGCGGCCGACATGGCAATTACCTTGCTTCGTGTAGCTGGGGGGAAAGGATAATTCATTAAGAGCCCATATATTTCTAGACACCATACTGCCATAGTTTTGACACCTGCTCTGCCTTCAAGTTGATATTCCCAGGGAAAGGCAGGGCAGGAAAGCCGATGATTGCTATGTACTGTTATTGCTTATGTATACCTTAATGGAGAAATGACAGGGATGATACATAACTGCAAATGATACAAAAGGGAGAAGCAGTATTGCCTAGTGGAGAGGGCACAGAAGATCAGGGTGTCCTTGGGCAAATCACTTAACTTCCCCATGCCTCAGTTTCCTCATCAGTAAAATGAGAATGAAATGACAGTTCCCCCTACTCTTAGTGTGGGAGAAGGAGTGTCTGATCTGATTATCCTGCTTCATACATAGCAAGCACTTAACAAATACCAGAGTTATCATCATCATCAACAATAATGATAATGATGAAACAGGAGAAATCCCACATATCTCAGCAGGGAAATGGGAGTTAGGGACCCCAGGACATGCCTGGGCTATTGGGGAAATGGGTCTGTGGCCCTCCAGACTCTGGAGAGAGGCACTGCTAGGGATTCTAAGTGTTCAATAGGCCACAAGTAAACCACAAAGTGGATGATTCACCAGTGGATAATCTAGAGATGATGTCATGAAGACATAAATAGAGCAAGAGTTTTGTTTTGACTTTTTTCCCCCCCTCTCTGCATGAACCTGGATCTTTGGGGCTGGCCAGAAAACTCAACATTTTCTAACTGTGCAGGAAGGGTGGAGAAAATCTCTCCGAAGGGCTTCGGTAAGGATAAAGGGTATAGTGGCATCAGGATCACAAAGGCTGATCTGGCTCAGGAAGGTCTTGGACTTTCTCTCCAGAAGGCCTGGCATGACTTAGGTTGACTTTTAAGTAAACGCTGCAAATTCTAATTCTCCAGTGTTGTGCATCTGGCCTATAATTGAGCAGTTATGTCCCTGCTAAGCAGGCCCCAGATCTGGGACCAGAGTCAGCACAACCTCTGAAATCATGTCATTTTTTGCCTCATCGCTCATGCAGAGGCAATAAAAATAAAAAAATAAAAAGAATAAAAGACACTAAGAAAAACAACCCAGATTCAAACAAATCTAGGATGGACAAAGAAGAATGATAAAGGAGGCCTTCCCAGACTGAGCCCCTTCCTTCCTCTCCCCCTCGTCCCCCCTCCATCCCCCCATCTTACCTCCTTCCCTTCCCCACAGCACCTGTATATATGTATATATGGTTGTACATATTTATTACTCTATTTATTTATTTATTTATTTTACTTGTACATTTCTATCCTATTTATTTTATTTTGTTGGTATGCTTGGTTCTGTTCTCTGTCTCCCCCTTTTAGACTGTGAGCCCACTGTTGGGTAGGGACTGTCTCTATGTGTTGCCAATTTGTACTTCCCAAGCGCTTAGTACAGTGCTCTGCACATAGTAAGCGCTCAATAAATACGATTGATTGATTGATTGATTGATTATGGGTGTAGTGGAGAAGAACTCCCCATCCTCTCCTCTGGGGCTGGCTTCATGCAGAAAACAACTTGCCACCCTTTCCCTAGATTAACCAGGGCCAGCATTCTGGGGCTACTTTTGTGCCATGCCAGCCACAGAGTGTCACGCAGTGACATCATACAAGGGGCATTTGGGGGAAGTCTGTCTGAGACTGCCCAACATAGAGTGCCTCTCTGGGAGGACCCCTGACCTCCCCTGTTCCAGAGTGGCTGTGTTCACTGCCCAGTTCACTGTTGGCACAAGCACCGATTCTGAAGCATGACACAGCTGCAGAAGAAAGCTGGAGGGAGGCCAGACACTCAAAATAAAAACACTGGAGAGAAAGGGAAAACATAAATCTAAATAATTTATAGTAACACCATCACATCTAAATGTCAAAAATAGCATAGCAGAAAAGACAAATGATCAATATAATCATCCAACAATTTTAATCTTACTATTATCTCCAAATGATCTGACTTCAACACTTCTGAATAGAAAAATCCTTGCAGATATAATCTCCAAAATTGCAATTTTTTCAGATCTCAACCGCTCCTACCCCCACATCCACTCCTCTATTTCTCATCACCCCCAGGGCCAGAGGAAGCGGCAGAAACTGTGGCTGGCCCTCTCTGGCTTAAGCCAAAGAAATCCTCAATTTGTCATGGGATTCTGGACTCTGTCGAGTTTATCACTGGTGTCTCCTCCTGCACTGACTGTGTAGGAGGTCCAATTTCAGGCTGAGAACTTCCAGTAACATCATAGAAGCTTTTTTTTTTTCAATCTTGGCTGGATGTGACTAGCATAAGGTTAGTTTCTATAGGCCCAAGGGTGATTTGTGAATATTATGGTCTCCATTCTCCCTAGTGGGGTCAGCTCACTCCCAACATGGTCATCTCAAAGTTGTTGGTATCAGAACCTCAGGCCCAGATGTCGTGGGCAGGTGGACTTAGACAAACTGTAGAGGGGGAAGCAGGATAAGATTCGATTAAATAGCATACAGCCTTCCTTCCCTATGTAGTTTAATTCCAGAATAATCTCATTTTAATTATATGTATAAATTAAAAATGGCTCAAACCACCCCATACAAGATGCTCACACATGCACCTTAAACATTGCACTTTAATTTGAACTCAATTGCACACATAAATTTAAGAAGTGGATACGAGGCCGAGGAGAAGCATATCCCGGCCCCCCTCCCATCAGCCACATTGAAAACTCTACTTGCTCTTTAATTCCACTTCAATTGCACACATAAATTTTTAAAAAGTGAACGCGGGCTGCAGAGAAGAGCTTTAATTGAGTGTTAATGACCTGCCAGATCAGCTTCCAGCGGGCCCCATTACAAGGCAGGAGGTCTCGGAGGTGTCCCCAGAACACAAGACTGAAATAAAATCACAACCAACACCCACGCATTTCTTCAAATCTGAATAAGTTAGTGCCCTTATGAGTGAGGCTCCAGGTCATGGGCCTTGGCAAGGAGACTGAAGATCCTACAAGAGGCAGCTGCTCATCTCTTTCTTTGGAGATCTTTATGAACAGGGAAGATGAGCAAAGGTGAAAAAACATCGCCCAGTGGAAAGAGCATGGGCCTGGGAATCAGAAGTACCGAGTTCTAAACCCGGCTCTGCCACTTGCCTGCTGCATAAACTTGGGTACTTTCACTCCTCTGTGCCTCAGATTCCTCTTCTGTAAAATGGGGATTAGACACCAATTCTCCCTCTCATTTAGACTGAACTCCATATGGGACAGGAACTGTGTCCAACCTGACTATCTTGTATTTACACCAGTGGTTAGTACAGCTCTTGGCACATAGTAAAAGTTTAACAAAAAAAAGGGAGGGGGGGGTAAAATGTGAAGTGCACATGAGAAGCAGAAGCAGTGTGGCTCAGTGGAAAGAGCTCAGGCTTGGGAATCAGAGGTCATGGGTTCTAATCCCAGCTCTGCCACTTGTCAGCTGTGTGACTTTGGGCAAGTCATTTTTAACTTCTCTGTGCCTCAGTTCCCTCATCTGTAAAATGGGGATTAAGACTGTGAGCCCCATGTGGGACAACCTGATTACCTTGTATCCCCCCAGTGCTTAGAACAGTGCTTGGCACATAGTAAGCGCTTAACAAATACCATCATCATCATTATTATTATTATTTTTAAATGATTTTATATACAAATCTGATTTTTGGCCAGCATGGTTGCAGCCTACTATCTTAGCACTGAGAAGAAGCCTGGCCTAATGGATAGAGCACACACCTGGGAGTCAGAAGGATCCGGGTTCTAATTCCGTCTCTGCCACTTATCTGCTGTGTGACCTTGAGCAAGTCACTTGACTTCTCTGGCCTTCAGTTACCACATCTGTAAAATAGAGGTTAAGACTGTGAGCCCCATGTGGGATATGGATGGCATCTAAACAGATTATCTTGTATCAACCTTAGCTCTCAGTACAGTGCCTGGCACCTAGTAAGTGCTTTACAGATACCATGAAAATAGAGTTGCCAGGGTAGCCAACTCAGTAGACATTATTGTCTTTATTGCCTGTTAGCAAGCTATTTCCAGGATTTCTGCAGAGCCCGTCCACCACATGAGACGTCCTGGGGGAGAGAGGCACAGGTGGAGGGGAGAGATTTTGAAAGAAGGTGGAAGCTCTTCTTTTAAGGGTTGATTAGGAAAGGTTTGAGGATCATCAAAGAGTCAGCCAATTCCTGCCCATTTCTCCATGTGTTAGGGAGAGTGGGAGGAGAGGCCTCCTTCAGGAGGGAGTGGAAGGAGCCAGGTTTTGATGACAGCCTGGAGGATGAATGAAAGGGACTAGACAGATTGGGAATGAAGGGAAGAGTGTCCACCTCAGAGCAGGGCTTCCACAGCCACATTCAGATAAGGTTGTAGGGTGGGGAACAGGAGAGGAGACAGTGCAAGAAATGGAGATTGGTTACTAGCTCGGGAGTGAGTTTCTGGGGTTGGATGGCTACCTTGAGGCAGCCATCAGGACAGTGATCCAAATTCGCATGTGTGAAGAGAAGGAAGGAGATCTTCTACTTTTTCTTACTGGTCAAGAGGTATTACCATTTTCTAGCTTTGTATTCTAAAGGTTTGCTTCTCCTTGTACCTCTAAATTCAGTATACAGAGACATTTATTTCCCCATTTTACTAATATCTTGATAAACCAGTTGAGTTTATAAAGGGTAATCTGCCCTTTCCCCTGAATAATGTGTAATTCTTCCCAGTACCAAGAGTTGGTTGTTAAACTCTCTGTAAGCTCCTTCATCTTAAGGAAGTAATTAATTTTTTCAAAAAAAAAATGGGTTCCTAAACTATTGTTTTCAGATTTAGAAGCTGAGGTATATGGCAGAATTTTGTTCATGAATACAGGGTAAAAGTCTTGTAAAATTGCCCTTGTCAATGTGAATTCCTAATGTTTAGCTTGGTAATCTCTAGCCGCTTGTTTCCTTCACTGTTAGAGGAGGTGCTGATGGATTGGGCCTCCCAAGTGCATAGCTGTCTGAACACTCAATTGTCAGCCCTTCACTTGTCAAGCCCTTTGTCTTGCCTCCCTCCCTTCCCCACAGCACCTGTATATATGTATATATTATTGTACATATTTATTACTCTTTATTTATTTTACTTGTACATATCTATTCTATTCATTTCATTTTGTTAATATGTTTGATTTTGTTCTCTGTCTCCCCCTTCTAGACTGTGAGCCCACTGTTGGGTAGGGACCGTCTCTATATGTTGACAACTTGTACTTCCCAAGTGCTTAGTACAGTGATCTGCACACAGTAAGCGCTCAATAAATACGATTGATTGATTTATTGATTGATTGGATGGCTTGGGGTGGTGGCAGGAGAGGAGAGCAGAGTTGTGGCTAGAAGAGAGCAGGGTGGGCAAGGACATAATGAAGTCCCTGGTGTTGAGAGACAGCAGCTTCCCAATGCTCAAACAGTTTTGGGGGACAGATGCTGATTGCCCCCCCTGAGGTTGCTGCTCTGAAAAGGCCTACCCTCTCTCACAGAGGCTCCAGGCATCTAGGTCTGGAAGCAGCAAAGCCAGTGAAAGTAGCTCAAGCATTCTGGCATTTGAAGATGTTCTAGAATTAGTTATTCCTTGCAGCTGGCCAGATTCCCCCAGGGTCACCAGCAGATCTGGGGACTCCCAACAGGACTTCAGTGAGAAATGAAAGCCTCAGGAAGACTTGGGCTCTTCCCCAGAAGCAGTAGGTATCTAGCAGCCAACTCCAGAAGACTCTCCTTCCAACCATACAAAGCTATTGGGCTCTTCCACATTCATCACCATCATTCATCATTGTCACCAGCAATCACATCTCCACCCTCAGTCCATGTCAGCATCTTCCTTGAAGGTGGAACCATGCTAGACACTTTTCACAGTGAGTTAACCAGTCGGGTCTCTTCCCTCTATGCTCAGTTCTTCACTAGAAAATTTCCTGGGGAATTTCCTCTAAATAAGGCTCTGTCCAGTTTGTGGGGGGCTTGAACCATCCAAGAAATTAAGAAGGATAGACTCATGGCTAGACTGATGGCATTACTGTGGTTGGACGGGGAGAGAGAGAGAGGCAGACAGACAGAGAGACAGATAGAGAAAAAGAAAGACAGGAAGATTTAGTTAGAGTAGCATGCTTGCTCTCACTTGGAGGGAGAATTTGTTGGGCTGGAAGATCCTTCAGGGAAGAGTATGTGTCAGTTCTTCCTCTGCTCCTAGTCCAAGGCTCTGTGACATCTGTTGAACCAATCATCAAAAATGAATTGAGCAAATTTCAGTCATTTATCACCAAAACCTGAATGTTCCAGCCTCAATCCTTACACCACACAGCCAGTGACATTTCCCTGATGAGGCAACAAATTTTCACTCCTCTTTCATTCCCCTCAGTTCTCTTAAGAATTCCCTGTTCCCTTGCCCAAGGAAGGGCCGAGTCTGACCAGATGGTCAACTCTCCTTCCTCACACCCAAGCCAAGGCTGTCTGGCTGCCTGGCTCTGTCACTGGAAAGAATGTGCTCACACTCCTTGATGACACTGCTTTAGGAAGATAAAATGAGAGAATTTATAGGGAGCTTGGGAGAACTCCTCGCTGATCCTCGTAGATGAGAGCCAAACAAGATAAGGGAGAAGAGATGAATCTAGACGCAACAGTGATGCCTAGCCCAGTGGTTTGGTGGAGTCGCTTGAGCTGCTTTCTGAGCTGCCTCCCTTTTTTTTTAAGACATTTTGTTCAGTGCTTACTATGTGCAGGCAATTTATTAAGCACTGGCATAGACCCAAGCTAATCATGTTGGATGCAGTCCATGTTCCACACGGGGCTCACAGTTTTAATCCCCGTTTTAAAAATGAAGGAACTGAGGCATGGAGGAAGTAAAGCAACTTGCCCAAGGTCTCACAAAGCAGACAAGCAGCAGAGTTGGGATTAAAACCCAGGTCCTCTTACTCCCAGGCCCTTGTTGTCAGCTGTGTGACTTTGGGCAAGTCACTTAACTTCTCTGCGCCTCAGTTATCTCATCTGTAAAATGGGGATTAAGACTGTGAGCCCCCCATGGGACAACCTGATCACCTTCTAACATCCCCAGCACTTAGAACAGTGCTTTGCACATAGTAAGCACTTAATAAATGCTATTATTATTATTATTATTAGGCCATGCTGCTTCTCAGCATCTCCCTGATGTTGACAGAGAGTTCTTCACAGACACTAGGCTCATCCTCTGGGGCCAGGGGGGCTTCAGTCTCACAGGCAAAGGAAGCCCCACCCCACATCTGTCTAAACTATGAGGTAGGAGTGGGAGTCGAACTTTGGATAAGGCTCTGGGAGGTGAGACAAATCAAGACTGAAGCCTCCTATTCAGTGGCTTGATAAAATCCTGGAAGATTTAAAGAGCTTTCTTTTAGGGCTTGAATGTCCACAGAGCCCTACTGTCATTTAAGACTTCTGCTCCAAGTCCTGGATGGAGTCAGAATCCCAGAGCTGCTGTTTGTAGGAAAAAAGCAGTGAGGAAATGCAAGACAAACTGCCCCAATTAGGATAAGGTTTGCATCAGGTGATAATGATAATATGATAATATTGATATGATAATGATAAGGTGATAATAGTGATGGCATTTGCTAAGTGTTTTTATTTGCCAAGCACTGTGGACAATACAATCATATCAGACAACCCCTTTCCCAGGTGTTTAATCCCCATTTTGCAGATGCAGAAAGCAGACTTGCCCAAGGTTACATAGCACATAAGCAGCAGAGCTGAGATTAGAACCCAGATCTTCTGATTTCTAGTCCTATCATCTTTCCACTAGGCCATGCTGCTTCTGGCTTGGAGTTTCAGATCAATTGGTCACAAAATCTTGAGGAATAGATGGATGTGGAGAAAGGGCCACCTCTCTAATAGCCTCAAGGGTGACCCCAAGCCATCAAACAAACCTCCTCTTTGATGGCTTGAAAGCTCTCCACCAGGTTTCCTAAACTTACCTTTGTACTCTCTTCACCCCCACTACTGCTCCCCAGCTCCTGCTCTTTGCTCCTCACAAACTCCAGCCCCTTGGAGTGGTGCAGAGACAACTTGAGCCCCCAGCCAGCCTGTATCTCTGCCACTGGGAAAGATGTACTGATACCCTCAGTAAAGTTCATCCTATCCTGGGATCCCTTCCTCCTGCTGGGAATCCCAGGCTGGGCCCACAATAATAATAATGATAGCGTTTATTAAGCAGTTACTATGTGCAAAGCACTGTTCTAAGCATTGGGGAGGTTACAAGGTGATTAGGTTGTCCCACGGGGGCTCACAATCTTCATCCTCATTTTCCAGATGAGGGAACTGAGGCACAGAGAAGTTAAGTGACTTGCCCAAAGTCACACAGCTGACAAGTGGCGGAGCAGGGCTTTGAGCCCATGACCTCTGACTCCAAAGCCCGTGCTCTTTCCACTGAGCCACGCTACTGCTAAGCCCCCTTAGGTGATCACTCCACTCCCTCCCATTGTAGCACTTACACACTGATTTAACCTCAGTGGCTTCCTCATTCAATCGTATTTACTGAGCACTTACTGTGTGCAGAGCATTCTATTAGGCGTTTGAATGTATTTCAGTGCGTCTAACCGCTAAGACTATCAACTCTTTGGGTCTACTAACTCTTTGGTAATCTCCCAAAGTGCTCAGTACGTAGTACGTGCTCAGTAAATACCGCTGGCTGCTTGAAATACTATTGATTGGTAAGTCTGTGAGAAAATGTTCCCCAAACCACATTTTCAAGACACTTAACTGGGTAGTACTTTGGGGTAGGACTGAACTTTCTAAAGTATGTAAAAACAGTTAGGCTCCTGAGAATTTAAGAAAAGCAAGGATTGCTTTAGAATGTAGACTGTAATCTCATTGTGGGCAGGGAATAATAATAATAATAATAATGGCATTTATTAAGCGCTTACTATGTGCAAAGCACTGTTCTAAGTGCTGGGGAGGTTACAAGGTGATCAGGTTGTCCCACGTGGGGCTCACAGTCTTAATCCCCATTTTACAAATGAGGTAACTGAGGCACAGAGAAGTTAAGTGACTCACCCAAGGTCACACAGCTGACAAGTGGCGGAGCCAGGATTAGAACCCATGACCTCTGACTCCAAAGCCCGGGCTTTTTCCATTGAGCTACGCTGCTTCTCTTTGTCACTGTTTATTGTTGCATTGTACTTTCCCAAGCGCTTAGTACAGTGCTCTGCACATGGTAAGCACTTGATAAATACAACTGACTGAATTACCTTACTCATTTACATGTGTAGCCTTAAGTGTGTGCCTTTACGTTTAATAGATAAGGCCCACTATATGGCCACTAAAAGAGTCACGGCAAACCATTCCCATTGACTACCATTTATAAACACCATGCTACCATTTTTTCCTATTTCAAAAAGAAAATGAAAAAACGAATATTGAAATAGTCATGATGATCCAACAAGTCACCTTTTCCAAAACCAAGAGAGACATTTACACACATGCTGAGACCACAGGGATACCAAGTGGACTTTACGTTGCGATTTAGCTGGCAATTATGGCTACGGCCCACATTTCAATAAACCGGAAAATGACGTGATACTTACAGGTCACCCAATCCCCGCTGGTCACCACCATTCTGGAGTGATACTCCATCCAGCTGACCTGCTTTAGAGAGGCGATGCAAACGTGATTGTTGGCATCTATTTGAAGAGACTCGTCATCCACCCCTCAAATTTTCTGTATGCTGTCTGCGCTCTGGTCCCAGTCTTCTACCTGGTCAGGACTGGGGTGGGAGCTGTGTTTCGTCCTGAAGAAGAAAGAGATCAAGAAGCTCTGCAAATGAAAGAAAAGCCAAGGACAAGACATCATCTACAAAGACATGACCCTCAATTTCCACAATGACCCCTAAAGCCCCATGAATCCTTATTCCTAATTGGGCCAGACCACAGGCAGGTGGCTGTACTTTCTTGACTCTGCTACCAACTCCTTTCTGTTGCAGAATCAAGAGTGCTACACTCCAGGCCACAATTCCAGGCCTTGGAGCTGAGCAGGGTGGGGTTGGGATGGGGCAGAGGGGACAGGGTTCTGGGTGGGCTCCAGTTTTGCTTTGGGGTCATTGGACGGGTGGTTTAGGGCCAAAGTACACATGGGAACCCCATGTGAGACAGGGATGGTGTCCCACCTGATTGCCTGTTTGCCTCAGCGCTTGGTACAGTTATTCATATGCTCATTCATTCATTCAATTGTTGCAGAGAAGCAGCGTGGCTTAGTGGAAATGGCACAGACTTGGGAGTCAGAGGTCATGAGTTCTAATCCCAACTCCACCACTTGTCAGTCGTGTGACTTGGAGCAAGTCACTTAGCTCTCTGTGCCTCAGTTCCCTCATCAGTAAAATGGGGATTAAGACTTGGGAGTCACTCGTGGGACAACCTGATGATCTTGTATCTACCCTAGCACTTAGAACAGTGTGTGGCACCTAGTAAGCGCTTAACAAATGCCATCAGTATTATTATTATTATTATCATTTATTAAGAGCTTACTGTGTGCAGAGCACTATACTAAGTGCTTGGAAAAGTACTATAAAGCAATACTATACAATAGTATATTATACAATACTATACTATTCTTGGGAAAGTACTATACAACAAAAATAATAAATACTATACAACAATTCCCTGCCCACAATGAGCTCACAGTCTAGAGGTGGGGAGACAGGCCTCCTTTTTAGTGCCCATTGACTCTTTTGGGTGCTCCAGCTGTGGGTTTGCCTTCCCCTGTGGTATACCTCTGATCCTTGGGTAATTTTTTCCACAGGGCAAAGAGCATTGTGTTTGGCTGCTTATCTATCTTTTCTCGTTTGGTCCCGGCACCTATTAAATCTCTCCACATTTTGGATCAGGATACCTTATGTATTGCTCCTTCCGGAGCGATGGATTTTGTCGGGGCCACCTCTCAAATCCTGCTAGGCTTTGCAATCAGCCCCTCCGGATTCCACAAAGCCAGTATAAGATCTATGACAAGCTTGCCCATCTTCTACTCAACCAGGAGTAGCAACATTCCCTGCATTGGGGGGGGTGGGGGGGGGGGGGGGAGCCGACTGGAGGAGCTTACTGGGCATCCCGGAATTCAAGGGTGCTGCATCGAGGCCAAAATCTCCCACGGCATATATTTGCTGTCTCATTCCCAACCTTCTCAATAATGCATATGCCCCTTCTATATCCACCCAATCTTCTGGTTCAGTGGGTAGCTCAGCCGGGGTGGCCCAGGTGTCTTTTACAGCGACCACTAATCAATCCAACAGGGAGTGGTTACCCCTGTTGGTTCACCTTCAACCGCTGCCTGACTTGGGGGAGAGCTGCTACTCCAGCTAGTTTAGCTACTTCCTGTGTGCTTAACATAATCCCATCACCATCACAGATTGGAGTCTCCTATCCGTTCAGGGCTCAGGATAGTTTTAGTTTCCTGAGTGATGAGGGGTCGTACCCTTCCCTCGATGTCTTCTTCTATGTTGTTTATCATTTCCTCATCATCCCATTCTTCATCCGGGTGCCAGGTGTCCGGCTCCCAGTTGGTGCCCATTATAAGTGCCCATACCCTGGGGCGGCCCATCGGTCGCCCCTTCGGCTCTGCTAATCTGCACCCCAAGATGACCCCCTTCTCGACTGCTTCTTCAGCAGTCTTAGCTGCCATTTGTAGGAGTCCCACATAAAGCTCTTTCGACTCCCGATTCTCACGAGCCACCTTTTCGGCTTCATGGGCCTTACTTTCACTTCCCAACAGCATATTCATTTCATGTCGGCATGCAACCACCCTACATTCGCAACATCTCTCCTTTCTGATTTTGACATCTTATGGATGACCAGGGCTTGCAGAGCATCCTCTATGCTCTTCGGGGTCTCCAATAGAGCACCCCATACCCGGGGCTGTGGGGGCAGCCATATCAAGCACTTCGGCTACACCCATCCACACCCCTGAGTTCCACCCCGGGATCTGAGATCCCGGGTGTCCCGTCTCCTTTTTAATAATAATAATGATGGCATTTATTACGCACTTACTATGTGCAAAGCACTGCTCTAAGTGCTGGGGAGGTTACAACGTGATCCGGTTGTCCCATGGGGGGCTCACAGTCTTAATCCCCATTTTACAGTTGAGGTAACTGAGGCACAAAGAAGTTAAATGCCTTGCCCAAAGTCACACAGCTGACAAGTGGCAGAGCCGGGATTTGACCCCATGACCTCTGAATCCAAAGCCCTTGCTCTTTCCACTGAACCACGCTGCTTCTTTTTTACCCGTGTCTGGGGTTTGGGCATCGCCACCTAATCCTGCCGACTACTCCAACTGTGGGGAGATGCCCCCCAAGTCAGATGGGGTCACCAACCAGAGGGCAGTTCCGGGTTCTTTAGATTGGGTGACAACAAGCCAAAGACCAGACACCAAGACAGAGTGATCAGCTCTGCCTCTTTATTGGGTGTACTCACATAGCCGTAGTGCAGCAAGCAAGCAAAGGAGGTGGTGTGAGTCCTAATCAGCACCCCTTCACCCCCAACATACACCTAAAGCATCCTGGAGCTGGGGACCTCAAAAGTCTTGGCAGAGGGCCCACGCTGCGGGTTGCTCAGGCGGAGGGAGGGAGTGAATTCACAGATAGGGCGCTCTTCCTACACTCCCACTATTTGTAAATCACTTTGTATCTCTGTCTTCCCCATTAGATTATAGACTCTTTGAATTATTATTGTTATTATGTTATTATATATAATGCTCACTGTGAGTCAACCACTGTTCTAAGCATTGGAGGAGATACCAGTTAATTAGGTTGGACACAGCCCCTTTCCCACATGGGGCTCACAATCTAAATAGGAGGGAGAATAGGTACTGAATCCCCATTTTCCAGCTGAGGAAACTGTCTCAGAGAAGTTAAGTGACTTCCCCAAGGTCACACAGCAAGCAAGTGGCAGAGCCAGGATTAAAACCCAAGTCCTCTGACTCCTGGGCTGTGCTTTTTCCACTAGATCATGCTGCCTGAAGCAGGAAACATGTGTTTTGCTCTCATATTTTCCCAAATGTTTGGAACAGGGTGCGGCACTCAATAGGTGCTCAATAATAATAATAATAATGGTTTTTGTTAAATGCTTACTATGTGCCAAGCACTGTTCTAAGTGCTGGGGTAGATACTAGATTATCTGGTTGTCCCACATGGGGCTCACAGTCTTAATCTCCATTTTACAGATGAGATAACTGAGGCACAGAGAAGTTAAGTGATTTGCCCAAAGTCACACAGCTGACAAGTGGCGGAGCCAGGATTAGAACCCATGACCTCTGACTTCCAAGCCTGTGTTCTTTCCACTAAACCATGCTGCAAGTATTATTAGAAATCCTAATTCTATTAGCAGTGCCATTACTAGGTCATAATAATAGCCTTTCCTGCCCAGTATTCTGACTTTGACTGTGGATAAATGACCCTTGGAGGAACAGCATGACGGTTACCTTCCTTGACATCTATCTAAAGTCATTCATTCATTCAATCATATTTATTGAGCACTTACTGTGTGCAGAGCACTGTACTAAGCATTAGAGATGGACCATCCAACATCCCTCATTTTGCCTCTAGAAACCCTTTTTGGACCGCTCATTCTTGAAAGTATCCAAACTCTTCCTGAACCTTCAGATATTATTTTCAGCTGCACAGTGAATTCTAAGAATTTGCCAACTGTCAAGTGAAGGGATGTCCTTCATTTCTTTGGACCTGCATCCTTGTACCTGTGGTGTGAGATTTAGTGGGCGACTATTTTACTGATAAAATTGTATCTGTTGGTTGTGAGTTCACCAAATCTCACCCTCTCCTCATCAATTCTGTCCCATTCCCTCATCTGCTTGCTTCCTACCTAGCTAACTCTCAAGAGATCTCTTGCCTATTTTTGAAATTTCTTCCCCTCTACCTGTATCATCCTTTTTCACTATTCTCCCTACCTCCAGTCTCTCCCCTTCTCCAATCCAGAATTCACACTGCTGCCCATATCATCTTTCTAAAATGTTGTTCTGCACACATCTTTCCACTCCTCAAAAATCTTTATTGATTACCCATCTCTTTACATCAAGCAAAATCATCTGACTATTGGCTTTGAGAACCTTCGTTAGCCCTTTCCCTTACTTAACCAATTTCTTCTCCTACTGTTCCCCATTTGAGAAGCAGCAAGGCTTAGTGAAAAGAGCACAGGCTTGGGAGTCAGTTCTGTGTGACCTCAGACAAGTCACTTACCTTCTCTGTGCCTGTTATCTCATCGGCAAAATGGGGATTAAATCATCCTCCCTCCAATTTAGACTAGACCCCTATGTGGGACAGGGACTTTGTCTAACCAATTCTCTTGTATCCTCCCCACCGCTTAGTATAGTGTCTGGCACATAGTAAGCACTTAACAAGTACCAAAAAAGGCCCCCCAAACAAATCAAAACAAATAATTCTCCCATATGCTATGTACTGTTGATGTTGGTTGGTTGATGTTGGTTGATGTTCAACAATTCCATGTTTGCTGTGTCCACACTCTTCACAATTTCGAGAAAATCAACCATGCCCCCCCTCAGCCTCTTTCTCCACTTAAAAGGTCCTCAGGGATAAAAGAAAACTTTCAACACCCTTTTCCTTTGACCGCAGAGCATGTCCAGCTCAAGATGGGTGCCTGAGGATGATAGCCATGAAGGGAGAGAGCCAGCTCTGTCCAGAGGAAAAGACCAGCCTGCAGATGAAACAGGAGCATACTTGTGCTGGGTCTAACTGATGACTCACCCAGTTCTCTCCTACCACAGTTTAGGCCAATCAGAATGGAACTAAATGGTTTGGGTTCAAATCTGGGACAAATGTGAATCAGAAGGACATGGGTTCCAAATCAGGCTCCGCCACTTGTCTGCTGTGTGACCTTGGACAAATCCCATCATTTCTCTGTGCCTCAGTTTAATCCCCATCTGTAAAACAGAGATTAAAGCTGTGAACTCCTTGTGGGACATGGGCTGAGTCCAACTTGATTAGCTTGTATCTACCCCAGTGCTTAGTACAGTGCCAGGCACTTAACAAATACCATGAAAAAAAACTGTCTTTTGTCCCTGCCAGGTCCTCTCTGGGTCCTCCCACTGTAGCCTGGAGCTCCCTGGACTTGGGATCCACTCTGTAAAGTCTGGTTCGAAAACTGGGGTCTCAGTATGGGGCTGCAGCCTTCTATGGATAATGTGGGAACACCCTATGAGGCAATAGTTGTCTCCCAAGAATAGAGATGCTTTCAGGCCAGAAGGGTAAAGCTTAGTGCTCCCCTAATCTCCAAAAGGCAACAGGGTCATGAAGCGACAACTGTTCAAATTGATGTCTAAACTCTCTCCGCTCTGCTTCTTTGCCCAATGGAAAGAATCAGAACTGTGGGAATCATCTGCCTCTTTGGGGAGTGAAGTGAAATCCCTTTGGCTATTTCACAGTTTCAAGTTTAGGGGGTTTGGGTTAATTTTTTTTCTGCTTTTCTACGGTAGGCAAAGTTACTCCATTCGCTCTGACACATTTATTTCCCTTTACCCCTCTCAGAAATACTTGGTCTCTTTCCTTCTGATCTTCAGAAATGTATTCATGTATTCATTTAAAAGTTCTGTCTGTGCTGAAGCGGGTGCTGCTTGTAATTGCTAGCGGCCAAAATCTGCTCTGTTTTTTCTGGCTGAGTGTACCAGGCAATCATCAGCTGTAATTATTTCGAGTCTTGTTACAGATGGAACTTCGAGGTTTTCAGTCTTAAACGGAATTCATTATTCAAATTCCATCAGAGCTCTTAGTGAGGAGCTCAGGGTGAAGATCCCTAAGTTCCCTGGAAGACACCTAAGGAGAAAAGTGGGAAACGTGGAGCCGGCCTGGGATATTGGGATTGGGATGGATTGGATTCCTCTCATTGTACTCTTCCATCTCTTCTTCCACTCTGACATCTCTTGGGAGTCCCCTGAGTTTAGGAAAGGGTTCCATGCAGCAGGAAAACCCTGCTCTCTCTCTAGTCGGCCTAACTATTCCCAGAAACCCTTTGCACCTGTGAATACTGTACTATCACTGCTACTACTAATGATAATAATAATAATAATAATAATAATAATAATAATAATGGCATTTGTTAAGCACTTACTATGTGCCAAGCACTGTTCTAAGCCCTGGGGTGAATACAGGGTAATCAGGTTGTCCCACGTGGGGCTCACACTTTTAATCCCCATTTTACAGATGAGGTAACTGAGGCACAGAGAAGTTAAGTGACTTGCCCAAGGTCACACAACAGACAAGTGGCCGAGCCAGGATTAGCACCCATGTCCTCTGACTCCCAAGCCCATGCTCTTTCCACTAAGCCACACTGCTTCTCTAAGCATTTACTACATTTTCAACCCCCTTTCATTCATTCATTCATTCATTCAATCGTATTTATTGAGCACACTGTACCAAGCGCCTGGGAAGTACAAGTTGGCAACACATAGAGACGGTCCCTACCCAACAGCGGGCTCACAGTCTAGAAGGGGGAGACAGACAACAAAACAAAACATATTAACAAAATAAAATAAATAGAATAAATATGTACAAATAAAATAAATGGAGTAATAAATACGTACAAACATATATACATATATACAGGTGCTGTGGGGAGGGGAAGGAGATAAGGCGGGGGAGATGGGAAGGGGGATGAGGGGGAGAGGAAGGAGGGGGCTCAGTGTGGGAAGGCCTCCTGGAGGAGGTGAGCTCTCAGTAGGGCTTTGAAGGGAGGAAGAGAGCTAGCTTGGTGGCTGTGCGGAGGGAGGGCATTCTGGGCCAGCGGGAAGAGGCAGAGGTGTGTTTGCAGATGCTTCTTTTTTGTCAAGGGCTTTTACAGTAGTTCTCCCCCAGGGCCCTTGGCTTGGCTAACCAATTCCTGCCAAAGCTGCAAGATGCTGAAAATTGATTAGATGACAAGCTTGGCTAGAGAGACGCTTCCATGGTGCTACCAAACTGTCCACTAGATCCTGGGCCCTTGAACAGCATCAATTCAGAGGCTCACAGCAGAACCAGAGCCACTCAGAGGAAGAGTTCATCTGAGGACTCTCACAGCAGCAGCAGCAGCAGCAGCAGCAGCAGCAGCAGCCGAAGCATCCACTTGGGCTGCGCTTTCCGTGATAGCCTGGGCTGGAGGCTGAAACGGGTCTGAGGGAAGATATGACACTCCTGAAGTGCCAGGGCTAGAGAAGCAAAATGACCTAGTGGATAGAACACGGACTTTGGAGTCAGAGGACATGGATTCGAATCCCAGCTCTTTCATTTGCCCGCTGTGTAACCTTGGACAAGTTACTGAATTCTCTGTGCCTCAATTACCTCATCTGTAAAATGGGAATTAAGACTGTGAACCCCACGTGGGATATGGAATTTGTCCAACTTGATTAGCTTGTATCTATCTCAGTGCTTAGTACATTGCCTGGCATAGAGTAAGTATTTAACAAATACCATAAAAAGAAGGGGGCTTGGGAGGGCCTCTCTTAGATCCCTCTGTAGGGAGAGGGAAGTATCCAACCATGACCTGTCCCTCCTTCCTCTCATCATTCCTTTTTTTATATTTGCTAAGTATTTACTATGTGCCAAGCACTGGGCAGGGAATGTGTCTGTTTACAGTTGTATTGTACTTTCCCAAGCGCTTAGTTCAGTGCTCTGCATACAGTAAGCACTTAATAAAAGTGACCAAATGAATGTTCTAAGCACTAGGGTAGATACAAGTTAATCAGGACTGATACAGTCCCTCTCCCACATGGGGCTCATGGTCTATGTAGGAAGGAGAACAGGTTTTTCATCCCCATTTGAGGAAACTGAGGCACAGAGAAGTTAAGTGACTTGTCCAATGTCTGGCAAGTGGCAGAGCCGGGATTAGAACCCAGAACCTCTGGCTCTCAGGCCCATGCTTTATCCGCTAGGCCATGCTGCTTCCTTAAGGTCTGGGCTGGGGAAGAAAGCCATATGTCTCCTCCAAACTTTCTACCACCAGCTCAGGGAAAAAAACTGAGCAGTTTAGGATACCAAGCAGGAGTTTGCCAGAGTCCTTAATGAAGACTGTGCTCTCTGAGTCAGTCTTCTAAACATGTGCTACTTCTATCCCTGCCTCTGCTTTGGTTCTTGCTGACATCTTCAGTCTCTTGTGCAGCTCCCACTGTGCTCTGACTTCAGTCTCCCCTCCTTCAGGCCATAGCATCCCTATTATTGGATTCAGACTGCTGCTTGCGTAATTAGGACCGCACAATAAAGATCTCTCTCTCTCTCTCTCTCTCTCTCTCTCTCTCTCTCTCTCTCTCTCCCTCTCTCCCTCTCCTCCCCATCTCTCTCCTTTGCCCTCTCTGCCCCATCTCTTTCAACTTCCACTGTTTCACTGGCCCCCTTTCTCAGTCCCTGTTTCCTTTGGTGTTTCTCCCCCCTTTTTTCCCCAATACCTCATTCTTTTAGCTCCCCTCTTAATCTTAATTCTTTTAGCTCCTCTCTTAATCTAGAGAGATGTTATGCAGGGAAGGTCTCGAGCAGAATGGGGCAGATCTGCCATTTTTGCAGGGAGTCTGGAGCCCCCAAACCCATTTCTAGTAGAGTCCAGTTAGAATGGTATTAGAGACACAGCAAGGGATCAGCAGAGAGACACAAAAACAGATGGGGTGCCAACTCCCACCAACAACCCCCTCTCCAAACCACTAGCTTCTTTATAATGGCTGCCTTTGCCTCTCTTTCAGAGAGATAGCAATCTGGTGAGGGAAGGTGGCCAGGAATAGCCAGGGGTCCTGGAAACCCTGACATGTGTCTTCAACCAAACCTCCTCCCACAACTTTCCTCTGCTTTCCTCCTTCATTGTCCAATGGAAGATAAGGTTGGAATGGAGAAAGAGAACAAGGTCACAGAGAGTTTCATAGAGGAATGTCAAAGGCAGCAGAAAGGTAAAGGAGGATTAAAACAGAGCAGAGTCCTCCTGGAAGTAGTCAGAATGAGTCATGAGAGGTCTTGGAGGCTGCTTCTTGGAGGAGACAATGGGGGAAAATCAGATGGCACAGGATCAAAAAGAGAGATGGCAGAGAAGAGGTGAAGATTGCAGGTTTATTCAGCCTGTTCAAGAAGGTTGGACAAGATCAGAAACAGGGAATTGGGAGATAGTAGAAGGGTGCAAAGGGGTCCCATGAAGGCTCTTGAATATGGGGAAAATGAAATTCACCTATGCCCTCACCTTCTCGCTTTTTAGCTCTCTCCTTTGCTAATCTTTTCCTCCATTTAGACTCTCCCCTTTCCCCCATCTCCTCCTCCTTTTCTTCCCCTTCATCTTTTACTTTTCTTTCCCTTTATCCTTTTATTCTTCCTCCTCCTTCATCTCCTTCTCACCACAAAATAAATGTCTCAATAGCACCTTAAACTCAACATAACCTGCTCTTCTGTGGCGGCAGGGACAGTGAAGACTGGGTGAAAGTTCTTTGTGTACATAGGTATGAATGGGTGTGTATGGGGGAGCAGGGGTGTGCATGGGGTACATGGGTGTGTATGGGTGTACAGTGTGTAGGTGTGTAGATGTGTACAGAGGTGCGTGCATGTGAATGGTGGTGTATAGGGGTGTATGGGTGTTATAGGTGCATATAGGTTTTATTTATTTATATTGCTGCTATTGATTCCTGTTTACTTGTTTTGATGTCTGTTTCCCCCCTTCTAGACTGTAAGCCCGTGGTGGGCAGGGATGGTCTCTCTTTATTGCTGAATTGTACTTTCCAAGAGTTAGGTACAGTGCTGTGGATGCAGTAAGCACTCAATAAATATGATTCAATGAATGAGTGAATTAATTCTTCCCCCTAATGACATGGCCACATAATTTATTGAAAAAATATAAACTATCAGGTGTAATCTCCCTAAAATTTCCCCTGCTCCTATCCAGCCTCTCCCTCCTTCTGTGCCCTCTTTGAGTCTCCCAACTACCCCAGAAGTATCTCACAAGGAGGTCTCTCATCGTCTTTGAAATTCTACCCCATCCACCTGAGCCTCTGTCCCCATCCCTTCGCATCTTAACAAAAAACTTACCTCCTCCTTTATTCTCTCCCTAGTCACCACCTTCAACTGTTCACTTTCCAATGGCTTCTTCACGACTGCTTTCAAACAAGCTCATTTATACTTATCTTAAAATAACTTTGATCCCACAGCTCCCTCTCAGTTATTGCTTCATCTGCCTCCTACGATTCCTCTCCAAAATCCTTAGGCAAGTTGTCTATACCTACTGCCTCCACTTTCTGTCCTCCAATTCCCTCCTTGATCCCCTCTAATCTGGCTTCCACCCTTGTCACTCCATGGAAACTGCCCTCTAAGGTACCCAACAATCTCCATCTTGCCAAATCTAATGGCCTCTACAACATCCTAATTCTCCTCGACCACACCCTTCTCCTGGAAACATTTTCCAACCTTGGCTTCACTGACACTATCCTCTCCTGGTTCTCCTAGCAGTGCTCTGACCATGTATTCTCCAACTCCTTTGCAGGTTCCTCTTCTGCCTCCCACCCTCTGATGGTGGGGGCCACTCAAGACCCAGTTCTGAGTTCCCCTCTATTCTCAATCTTCACCCACTCTCTTGGAGAACTCATTCCCTCCCATGGCCTCAACCACTACCTCTAGGGTGGATGATTCCCAAATCTACATCTTCATCCCTGACCTCTCTCCTTCTCTGCCGTTTCGCATTTCCTCCTACCTTTAAGACATCTCTACCTGGATGTCCCACTGACCCTTCAAACTAAACGTGTTCAACACAGATCTCAGTGCTCAGAACAGTGCCCCAGCTCTTAGAACAGTCTGGCACACAGTAAGTGTTTAACAAATACCAAAATTATTATCTCTTCATTTCTTTCCCAAATCCTGCCCTCCCGCTTTCTTTCCAATAATACTTCTAATAATAATTATGATAATAGTGGTACTTGTTAAGCACTTACTACATGCAAAACACTGTTCTAACAACTGGGGTAGATACAAATCAATCAGGTTGGACACAGCCCCTGACCTACATGAGGCTCACATCCTTAATCCCATTTTACAGATGAGGTAACTGAGGCCCAGAGAAGTTAAGTGACTTGCCCAAGGACACACAGCAGACAAGTGGCAGAGCCAGGATTAGAACCCAGGTCTTCCTGCCTTCCAGGCCTGTGCTCTATCCACTAAGCCATGGTGTTTCCCATCCCTTTAGACAACACCACTGCCCTCCTGCTCACAAACTCATAAACCTTGGTTTTATCCACAACCGCATCTCTCATTCAACACACATAATGGGAAACAGCATGGCCCAGTGGCTAGAGCCCGGGCCTGGGTGCCAGAAGGTCATGGGTTCTAATCCTGGCTCTGCCACTTGTCTGCTGTGTGACCTCGGGCAAGCCACTTCACCTCTCTGGGCCTCAGTTACCTCTTCAGTAGAATGGGGATTTAGACTGTCAGCCCCACGTGGGACAGGGGCTCTGTCCAATCTGATTTATCTGTATCCACCCCAGCGCTTAGTACAGTGCTAGGCATATATTAGAGAAGCAACGTGGGTTCGAATCCTGGCTCTGCCAATTTTCAGCTGTGTGACTTTGGGCAAGTCACTTAACTTCTCTGGGCCTCAGTTACCTCGTCTGTAAAATGGGGATTAAGACTGTGAGCCCCCCGGGGGGCAACCTGATCACCTTGTAACCTCCCCAGTGCTTAGAACAGTGCTTTGCACATAGTAAGTACTTAATAAATGCCATCATTATTATTATTATTATTAAGTCACAACTTCTCTGGGCCTCAGTTACCTCATCTGTAAAATAGGATTAAGAATGTGAGCCTCATTTAGGTCAGGGGCTGTGTCCAACCTGATTGACTTGTATCTACCCCAGTTGTTACAACAGTGCTTGGCATGCAGTAAGTGCTTAACAAGTACCACCATTATCATTATTATTATTAGAAGTATTATTGGAAAGAAAGCATTAAGGCAGGATTTGGGAGAGAGATGAGGAGATAATAATAATGATAATTATGGCATAATTAATTAATATTCAATCTGTCACAAAATCCTGTTAGTTCTACCTTCGCCACATTACTAAATCCACCCTTCCTTCTCCATCCAAAGTGCTACTATGCTGATCCAAGCACTTACCGTAGCCCACCTTGACTTCAGTGTTATTCATTCATTCAATCATATTTATTGGGCGCTTACTGTGTGCAGAGCACTGTACTAAGCGCCAGCCTCCTGGCTGACCTCCCTGCTTCCTGTTTCTTCCCACTCCAGTCCATATTTTACTCTGCTTTCCGGATGATATTTCCAAAAACCCGTTCAATCCACAATCCCCCACTTTGCAAGGCTGCCTATCCACCTCTGCACCAGATGGAAATGCCTCATCAATGGCATTAAAACACTCCATCGGTTCGCCCCCTTCTACCTTACCTCACTGATTTTCTGCTACTACTCAGTCTGCACACTTGGCTCATCTAACATCAATTGAATTGCTGTACCTCAGTCTCACTAATCTCACCACCTACCCCATATCCACATTCTCCTTCTGACCTGGAACTCCCTCCCCCTTCACATCTGACAGGCCACCGTTCTCTCCACCTTCAAAAGCTTACTAAAACCACCTCTCCTCCAAGAGGGCTTCCCTGATTTGATCATCTTTACCCCTACTCCCTCTCATTCATTCATTCATTGAGCTCTTACTATTCATTCATTTATTCAATCATATTTATTGAGCACTTACTGTGTGCAGAGCACTGTACTAAGCGCTTGGGAAGTACAAGTTGGCAACATATAGAGACAGTCCCTACCGAACAGCAGGCTTATGTGCAGAACTAAAATCACCTCTCCTCCAAGACAGCTTCCCTGACTTAATCTTCTTTACTCCTACTCCCTCTCATTCATTCATTCATTCAATTATATTTATTGAGCACTTACTATGTGCAGAGCACTGTATTAAGCATGTGGGAAAACACAATACAACAATGAACAGTGACATTCCCTGCCCACAACGAGCTCACGGTCTAGAGTAGGGGAAACAGACATCAATACAGATAAATAAAATTACAGATATGAACATAAGTGCTTTGGGGCTGGGAGAGGGAAAGAGCAAAGGGAGCAAGTCCAGGAGATGCAGAAGGGCTTGGGAGATGAGGAAAAGTGGGGCTTAGTCTGGGAAGGCCTCTTGGAGGAGATGTGCTTTCAATAAGGCTTTGAAGCAGGGGAGAGTGGTTGTCTGTTGGATTAGAGGAGGGAGGGCATTTCAGGCAAGAGACAAGAGGTGGGCTAAGCGTTGGTGGTAAGACAGAAAAGATCGATCTCCCTTTTACATGGTCTATGCACTTGGATTTTTCACCTTTAAGCACTTGCTATTCACCCCACCCTCAGCCTTACAGCACTTATGTGCATATCCATAATTCATTTATTCGTATTAATGACTCTCTCTAGACTGTGGGCAGGGAACCTATCATCTCTGTTATATTGTACTCTCCCAAATGCTTATTCATTCAATCTTATTTGAGCGCTTACTGTGTGCAGAGCACTGTACTAAGTGGTTGGGAAGTACAAGTTGGCAACATATGGAGATGGTCCCTACCCAACAGCGGGCTCACAGTCTAGAAGGGGGAGACAGACAACAAATCAAAACATATTAACAAAGTAAAATAAATAGAATAAATATGTACAAATAAAATAAATAGAGTAATAAATACGTACAAACATATATACATATATACAGTGCTGTGGGGAGGGGAAGGATGTAAGGCGGGGAGGATGGGGAGAGGAAGGAGGGAGCTCAGTCTGCGAAGGCCTCCTGGAGGAGGTGAGCTCTCAGTAGGGCTTTGAAGGGAGGAAGAGAGCTAGCTTGGTGGATGTGTGGAGGGAGGGCATTCCAGGCTAGAGGGATGACGTGGGCCAGGGGTCAATGGCGGAACAGGTGAGAATGAGGCCCAGTGAGGAGATTAGCAGCAGAGGAGCGGAAGGTGCGGGCTGGGCTGTAGAAGGAGAGAAGGGAGGTGAGGTAGGAGGGGACGAGGTGATGGAGAGCCTTGAAGCTGAGGGTGAGGAGTTTCTGTCTGATGCATTGGTTGATTGGTAGCCACTGGAGATTTTTGAGGTGGGGAGTAACATGCCCAGAGCGTTTCTGCACAAAGATGATCCGGGCAGCGGCATGAAGTATGGATTGAAGTGGGGAGAGACAGGAGGATGGGAGATCAGAGAGGAGGCTGATGCAGTAATCCAGTCGGGATAGGATAGTGCTTAGTACAGTGCTCTGCACAGTCAGTGCTCAATAAATGACATTGATTGATTCTACCATCATAATATCACTGGAATCTGCCCCTTCCTCCCCATTCAAACTGCTATGAAGCTGACCCAAGCACTTTCTATATCTCAGCTTGACTAGGGTATCAGCCTCTTCACTGAGTTCCCTGGCTCCTATCTCTCCCCTCTGCAGTACAATGTTCACTCTGTTGTTCAGATCATTTTTCTTAAAAAAAAATTGACTTCATGTCTCCTCACTCCTCAAAAAGCTCCAGTGGTTTTTCATCCATCTCCGCATCAAAAAGAAACTCCTAGCCTTTCATTCATTCATTCATTCATTTATTCAATTGCATTTATTGATTGCTAGAGAAGCAGCGTGGCTCAATGGAAAGAGCATGGGCTGTAGAGTCAGAGGTCATGGGTTCAAATCCTGTCTCTGCCAATTGTCAGCTGTGTGACTTTGGGCAAGTCACTTAACTTCTCTGTGCCTCAGTTACCTCAACTGTAAAATGGGGACTAAGACTGTGAGCCCTCCGGGGGACAACCTGATCACCTTGTAACCTCCCCAGTGCTTAGAACAGTGCTTTGCACATAGTAAGTGCTTAATAAATGCCATCATTATTATTATTATTATTATTATCAGAGCACTGTACTAAGTGCTTGGGAAATTACAATACAACAATGAACAGTGACATTCCCTGCCCACAACTAGTTTACAGTCTAGAGATGGGGGAGGCAGACAGCAATACAAATAAATAAAAATTACAGAAAAGCAATTTTTACGTAAGTGCTGTGGGGCTGGGAGAGGGGAAGAGCAAGGGGGAGCAAGTCCAGGTGCCGTAAAAGGGAGTGGGAGATGACAAAAAGTGGGGCTTTGTGTGGAAAAGTCTCTTGGAGCAGATGTTCCTACAGTAAGACCTTCAAGCTAGGGGTGAGTAGTTGTCAGTTGGATTTGAGGAGGGAGGGCATTCCAGGCCAGAGGCAGGACAAGGGCAGGGGTCAGCAGCAAGATACGTGAGATTAAGGCATGGTGAGAAGGTTAGCCTTAGAGGACTGAAATGTGCGGGCAGGGTTGTAGAAGGAGAGGAGTGAGCTGAGGTAAGAAGGGGCAAGGTGATGGAGTGCTTTAAAGCCAATGGTGAGGAGTTTTTGTTTGAAATGGAGGTGTGGCTGGGCAACCATTGGAGTTTTTTGAGGAATGGGTTGGCACGCCCTGAACGTTTTTATAGAAAAATGATCTGGGCAGCAGGGTGAAGTATGAACTGGAGTGGAGAGAGACAGGATGCTGGGAGGTCAGCAAGGAGGCTGATGCAGTAGGCTAGACGGGATAGGATAAGTGATTGTATTAATGCGGTAGCAGTAGGAATGAAGAGAAACACTCAATCAGCTCTCCATCATCCCTTATCTCACTGATTTACCTCCCCTCAACCCACACACTTTGCTCCTCTAATGCCAAAGTACTCACAGTACCTCGAGATCATCTGTCTCATCCCTGATCCCTTGTGAGAAGCAATGTAGCCTAGTGGATAGAGCACAGGTCTGGGAGTTGGAAGGCCCTGGGTTCTAATTCTGGCTCCGCCACTTGTCTACTGTGTGACCCTGGGCAAGTCACACCACTTCCCTGTGCCTCAGTTACCTCAACTGTGAACTGGGGATTACAATGGTGAGCCCTAACTGGGACAGAGACTGTGTCCAACCCGATTTGCTTGTATTCACCCTGGCGCTTAGAACAGTGACAGGGAGCTTAGAACAGTAACAGAGTGCTTAGTACAGTGCTCTGCACACAGTAAGCACTCAATCAATATGATTGAATGATTGAATGAATGACAGGCACATAATAAGCTCTTAACAAATTCCACTAGTGGGGAGAAGCAGCATGATGTAGTGGATAGAATACAGGCCTGGGAATCAGAAGGTGATGGGTTTGAAAACACCTCTGCCGCTTGTCTGCTGGGTGAAACTTGGATGAGTCACTTCACTTCTCTGGGCCTCATTGACCTCATCTGGAAGATGGGGATTGAGACTGTGAACCCCATGTGGAAGAGGGACTGTGTCCCACCCATCTCCTTGTATCCACTCCAGCGCTTAGCACAGTGGCTGGCACAAAGTCACTGCTTAACAAATACCACATTTATTATTATTATTTTTGTCCACGTCCTTCTGGCCTTCAACTCCCTCCCAACTCATAACCAACAGACCACCAACAATCTCCAATCTTCAAAGCACTACTAAATTTTGCCTTCCTCAAGAAGTCTTTCCTGACCTTCCCTTCATTCCCCCACTCTATTTGCCCTCCCCTTGTGATACCTATGCACTTGACTGTGTACCTAAGCACTCTGATAGTCACCCAATCCCACAGACATTTTGTACATATCCTTATATTCTGCCATTTCCCCTAACTGTAATTTCTTTTAAATCTGCCTCCCCATCTAGTCTGTAAGCTTCTTGTGGGTAGTTATTGTATCTACTATTGTATTGTAACAATTTTGGCATTTGTTAAGCACTAAACATTGTGCTGAACACTGTAATAATAATAATAATAATAATAATGGCATATGTTAAGTGCTTACTATGTGCAAAGCACTGTTCTAAGCGCTGGGGGGGATACTTGTCCCACGTGGGGCTCACAGTCTTAATCCCCATTTTACAGATGAGGTAACTGAGGATCAGAGAAGTTAAGTGACTTGCCCAAGGTCACACAGCAAATGTGGGGGAGTCAGGATTAGAACCCATGACCTCTGACTCCCAAGCCACTGAGCCATGCTACTTCTCTGTACTAAGAGCTGGGGTAGATACAAGGTGATCACGTCCCACATGGGGCTCACTGTCTAAGTAGGAGGGAGAAGAGGTATTGAATTTCCATTTTGCAGATGGGATAACTGAGGCACAGGGAAATTAAACAGCTTGCCCAAGGTCACACAGCAGACAATTGGTGGAGCTGGGATTAGAACCCAGGTCCTTCTGATTCCAAGACCTGTGCTCTACTCACTAGTCTCCTTAGTGCTTTGAACAGTGTTATGCATTTACTCAGCACTCAATAAATACTACTGATTGATTGATGAAGGGATGGACCAAGGCTAGGAGAATGAGTGATAGTAAAATGTGGGTAGAGCTAATGTGAAAGTCACAGGCCTGGAAATTTCATGCTGCTTGTTAGCAAGTCCGAGTTAACACCTCTATGGGGATCCTTCTGAGCCCTGAGCATGTTTGGGAACTGTCAGAGCAAGTAGTTGAACAATCCACATCTACAGCAATTGACAGGGACTAGAAAGGAAAATCCCTCTGCCCAGAAGTACACCTGATCACCACACACTCTAACCCTAACACAAGGCACCCTATATTCATACTAATCAGTCAGTCAGTAGTACTTAATATTAATAATAGTAAAAGCAGTACGATTAAGGGCCTACTGTTTGCAAAGCATTGCACTAAGAACTGAGAAAAATACACTTTTTATAATTAGACTTAGTCCTTGACCCCACAAAGGGCTCACAATTTCAGAATAATGGGGGAAGAGAGAAGCAGCGTGGCTCAGTGGAAAGAGCACGGGCTTTGGAGGCAGAGGTCACGGGTTCAAATCCCAGCTCCGCCAATTGTCAGCTGTGTGACTTTGGGCAAGTCACTTTATTTCTCTGTGCCTCAGTTCCCTCATCTGTAAAATGGGGGTTAAGACTGTGAGTCTCCCGTGGGACAACCTGACCACCTTGTAACCACCCCAGAGCTTAGAACAGTGCTTTGCACATAGTAGGTGCTTAATAAATGCCGTTAAATAAAAAGAGGTCCTGGAGACAGTTGCATAGCAAGAGATGAAAAAATAAAAATCCAAAAGAAACATAAAATACCAGAGCAATTATAAATACTAAAAATGAATACAAAAAGAGCAACAGGGGCTGCTGTGGCTGGAGGAGCAGAGTTTCAGGCTCCTCACAGCTCAGAGTCTACGGTCACTATAGTCCCAGCGGCAGTGACGACCACAGCCACACTGCCCTAACATTTTCAGAGTTGAGAAGGCCTCTCATGGCTCTCCCTCTCTTTTCCCTGCTATGATGGAGCCAAGCAGGAGCTGAAGGGAAGCCGTGGTGGGATGGGAGCAAAGTGGCAGACCACATTCTGGTGGAGAGGGTCCACCAGGGACTTTCATTGTCACAGCTTCTCCCAGCTTGTAGATGTCAGTCCGCCAGCCCCTGCCCATGATAAATAATAATGGCATTTATTAAGCACTTACTATGTGCAAAGCACTGTTCTAAGTGCTGGGGAGGTTACAAGGTGAGCAGGTTGTCCCACGGGGGAGGCTCACAGTCTTAATCCCCATTTTACAGATGAGGTAACTGAGGCCCAGAGAAGTTAAGTGACTTGCCCAAAGTCATACAGCTGACAATTGGTGGGGTCAGGATTTGAACCATGACATGTGTATCCACCAATTGCTGCAAGTCCCAGACCAGGCCGGACCTTTGCTGCAGGATGACTCAGGATGGAGGACGCCGTCCCAGCCCGACTCCTCCTGCTGTGACTGTTCCCTAAGCGCTTAGTACAGTGCTCTGCACACAGTAAGCGCTCAATAAATACGATTGATGATGATGTTCCAAGGTGACCCCCGCAGACGAGAGTCAGCTGGGCCTTTTCAGTACCACATCTTCAGCCAAACATACCCCGCCCTTCTCCATCCTGCTCCCTCCTAGGGGGACAGGGGCTGGCTGCAGCGTAAACTCACGGTGAGCATGGAATGCGTCTGTTATATTGTTATATTGTACTCTCCCAAGCACTTAGTACTGACATAGTAAGCACTCAGTACTGACTGACTGATTGACCAGAAGAGCTTGGCCACAGCGCTAGAGGTTCAGGAACTGAGAATGAGTAGCCAAGGCAGAACTTGGGGCTCTGTAAAGGGCTCTTTTCCAAATCGGTGCTAACATAATCTTACAATCAATGGTATTTTCTGAGCACTTACTCTGAATAGAGTCTGAACTAAGGCCTTAGGATAGTGCCATAGAGGTAGTAATCACAACCCTGACAAGGTCAGAGAAGAAACGTGGCTCAATGGAAAGAGCACGGGCTTTGGAGTCAGAGGTCACGAGTTCGAATCCCAGCCCCACCACGTCTTCTGTGTGACCTTGGGCAGGTCACTTAACTTCTCTGAGCCTCAGTTGCCTCATCTGTAAAATGGGGATTAAGACTGTGAGCCCCATGTGGGACAAATTGTCACCTTGTATCCCCCCCACGCTTAGAATAGCGCTCTGCACATAGTAAGTGCTTAACAAATACCATTATTATTATTATTATTACAACTTTGCCAGGGGAGAGGCATTGCAGGTAAGAGAAGATTTATGTGCAAATGAGACAGGGTTAGGGTACCCAAGGGTTTAGGTGATGTGCAAGTGCTGAAGTGAAAATAGTTGAGGGGATAGGATAATAAGATGAGAGACTAATAAAAAGAAGTCCTCCTGGAAGACAGGAGATTTCAGAAGGAGCTTGAAAACAGGAGAGCAGTGGTCTGCCGAATGTGAAAGCGGAACTAGTTCCAGGCAGAATGGATAACAATAAGAGGTAAGAGGTCAGTGGCAATAAAGAAGAGAACACCATAGATTGAAATAGTTCTACAGATAGTGGAATAAAGGGAGAAATAGATAAAGAATGGTGTAAATTAATGTGTCAAAATATAACTGGTGTTAAGAGTAGGTGTATAAACATAAGTACAGACAGCTGTAGTATGAACAAACCTGGAAAGCAGGTAATTGGGAAATTACTCATGGAAGAAGTAGGATTTCAAGAGGACTTTTTAAAAAGGTAGAGCTGAGGTCTGGCAGATTTGAAAGTGAGGGAGTTCCAAGCAGAAGGAAAGGCATAAGCAAACTGCTGGAGGCAAGAAATTTGAGGGCAAAGCCCAGTGAACAAGTTAGGTTGGAAGGAATAATGAATGCAAACTGGGGTGGAGTGGAAGAAGAAAGATGAGTAATAATAATAGAGAAATAATAATGATGGCAGTTGTATGTGCCAGGCACAAAGCAAATCAGGTTGGACACGGTCCCTGTCCCATATGGGGTTCCCAGTCTTAACCTCATTTTACAGATTATAACTGAGGCACAGAGAAGCTAAGTGACTTGCCCCAGGTAACACAGCAGACAAGGAGAGCGAGAATTAGAACCCAGGTCCTTCTTACTCCCAGGTCCGTGCTCTACCCACTAGGCCATGTTGCTTCTTAAAAATGTCAGGGAATTTCACTGTATTCCATCAGAGAAGGATTTTGTATGGTATTTGTTGCGCACTTACTATGTGCCAGGCACTGTACTAAGTACTGGGATAGATACGAAGCGTGATATGATATGATATGATAGATAGAGAAGCAGCGTGGCTCACTGGAAAGAGCATGGGCTTTGGAGTCAGAGGTCAGAGGTCATGGGTTCAAATCCCGGCTCTGCCAATTGTCAGCTGTGTGACATTGGGCAAGTCACTTAACTTCTCTGTGCCTCAGTTCCCTCATCTGTAAAATGGGGATTAAGACTGTGAGCCCCCTGTGGGACAACCTGATCACCTTGTAACCTCCCCAGCGCTTAGAACAGTGCTTTGCACATAGTAAGTGCTTAATAAATGTCATCATCATTATTATTATTATATGAGCTAATCAGATTGAACACAGTCCCTGTCCCATGTGGGGTTCACACTTTAAATCCCCATCTTACAGATGAGGTAATTGAGATCCAGTGAAGTTTAATGACTTGCCCAAGGTCACATATCAGACACGTAGCAGAGTCAAGATTAGAACCTAGGTCCATCTTTCAATCAATCAATCATATTTATTGAGCACTTATTGTGTGCAGAGCACTGTACTAAGCACTTGGGAAAGTACAATATAACAATACGAGACATCCCCTGCCCACAATGAGCTTACAGTCTATATGGGGAGGCAGACATTAATATAAATAAATTAGGCAGGTGTACACAGGTACTGTGGGGCTGGGAGGGGGGATGAGCAAAGGGAGTAAGGGCGATTCAAGAAAGAGTGGAAGAAAAGGAGAAGAGGGTTGAGGAAAGGCCTCTTGGAGGATGTGTGCCTTTAATAAGGTTTTGAAGGGAGACAGAGTAATTGTTGGATATGAAGAGGGAGGGTGTTTCTAGCCAGAGGCAGGATGTGGGCAAGAGGTGAATAATGAGGTAGATGAAGTTGAAGTAGAGTGAGCAGGTTGGCAATAAAAGAGTAAAGTGTGTGGGCTGAGCTGTAGGGAAGTAGCGAGGTGATGTAGGAGGGAGCAAGGTGATTGAATGCTTTAAAGCGTATAGTAAGGAGTTTCTGTTTGATGTGGAGGTGGATGAGCACTGTAGGTCCTTGAGGAGTGGGGAAACATGAACCGAACGTTTTTGTAGAGAAATGGTCCAGGCAGCACACTTAAGTATGGACTGGAATGGGGAGAGACAGGAGGCAGGGAGGTCAGCAAGGAGACTGATAAAGTAATCAAGGAGGGCGAGGATAAATGCTTGGATTAATGTGGTAATCTGACTCTAGACCCATGCTCTATCCACTAGGCATGCTGCTTCTCAAGAAAATGTCTTGAAACCAATAGATCAGAGTTTCTACTTAATGGGGAGAGAAATGGGTAACCATTGGTGGTTTCTGAGAAGTGGGATTAGTCATTTGTATTAGAAAAATCATCTAAGCAATTGAATGAAATGTGCTTTGGAGAGAGGAGAAACTGGAGGCAGGGAGACTAGGGAGGAGATGAATACAGTAGTCTAGTTGGGTTTTAACAAACACCTGAACCAAGGTGGTTGCTATAGGGTTGGAGAGGAGGGGCACATTTGGGAAAATTAGTAACAAACTGGATGTGAGAGTTGCAAGACACCAAGGAGTCAAGGATAAAATCAGGGTTGCATGATGTTGTAGACTGTTAAGGGAAATTTGGAAAAGTGAAATTAGAAGGGAAGATAAGCTTTAGATGCATTGTGCTTGAAGGACAGGAAAGACAACTATTGGGAGATGTCCTAGAAGAACGAGGGCATCAAAAATTGCAGGGTAGGTGTGAGTTTGGGGCTCCCAAGACAGGTATCATAGGGGTGACAGCTGAAACCATATGAGCCAAACTACCCAATTATGAATCAATCAGTAGTATTTATTGAGCCCATTCAACAGTTGGGAGAGTACAATAGAATTAGTATACATTACCCCTGCCCTCAAGGAATTTACAGCCTAATGGGGCAGACAGACACTAAAATAAATTACGGATAAAAGCAAGAAGGAAAAATGAACTAGATACATGACATTGTTACTCTAATGGGGTTACATAAGCTATGTCCACTCAATGCCCAGTGAGCGAATGTAAAGTGAGAAGGAGAGGAGACCCAGAACAGCAGCTTCTGGAATGCCCACATCAGGGGTTGAGAGACAGAAGAAGAGACTCAGAAGGAGCAGCCAGACAGATAGGAAGGGAAGCAGCAGAAAAAAGAGTCAGCAAGGAAGGTTGGATAGTCTTTCCAGGAGAAGGGAGTGGTCCATGATGTCAAAGATTGCTTAGGTGAGAGGGGCTGGTATCTGAGGTATAAATAGAAGAGGTTAATATGGGGACAGACAGCTGTTCATGTACAGGGAGAAGAGTGTTGGAGAGGAGAAGAGAAGACTAGAGAGCTTGCATATAGGATTTGTGAAGAGCAAGAGGATGGGGAATTGTGAAAACTAGGGACTTGAGAGAGAAGTTAAAGGCCAGAGCAGGAAACATGTCTACCAACTGTATTATATTGCACTCTCCCAAGTGCTTAGTACAGTATTCTGCACCAGTAAACACTCCATAACAATGATTACTTGCTCGATTAACTGAAATAATTATTAGGGGCAATAGGGGTGGGAATCAATGAGGGAGGACAAATAATATTGATGAGCAGAAGAGAGGGACAAGTCACAGCAGGTGAAGGCAGATTGATGTGACCAAAATCAGCCTGATGTCTGGACAGCTGCCCAAGCACTGAAATGCAGGAAGCAAGTGTTCTGTGGGGATAATCATCCAGCTTGGGACCAAAAGAGGGATGTGAGGTGGGGAAGAAAATCAGTTCCATGGAGAGGGTGGTGAGGGTGTGGATTTGCCTATCAAGGGAGGGGTGGGTTGGCCTGGAGTCCAGGAGGGGGATGGTGGTTTGGACAGGTACATCTAAAAAATGAAGGTGTCTGTGGGAGTACCTTTACAGGTCAGCAGAGTAGAAGCAGGCATCGGGAGCCTGAACATGGTTGTTGACATCCACCAGGATCAGTGCAGGAAGGCCAACCCTCCTTCCTTGTGGACCAGCCCGGCCCGGCTATCCAGCAGAAGGACTGGCTTGGGCTAGCAGGGGGCACTGCCAGTTTGCAGAAGAAACAAAAGCCCCAAAGAAACACAATTAAAATATTATAAATATTTGTGCTGGAGAATTTGCTTTTATCAGAATCTTATTAAAAAGAATGCAAAATAAGAACAGCTTTAGCATCCAGTCAGTCTCCAGCCTCCTGCGGGGAGAGCAATATTTGCTTAGTGGAAGTTCGTTGGGTGAGGTCTTGTAAAAATGTGAATTGGAATCATTTTGGCCATAATTTATTTTAATGTCTGTCTGCCCCTGTAGATCATAAGCTTCTAGTGGGCAAGAAACCTGTCAACCAACTTTGTTGTACTGTATTCATTCATTCATTCATTCATATTTATTTAGCGCTTACTGTGTGCAGAGCACTATACTAAGCGCTTGGGAAGTACAAGTTGGCAACATATAGAGATGGTCTCTACCCAACAACGGGCTCACAGTACTCTCCCAAGCACTTAGTACAGTTCTCTGCAGACAGTAAGCGCTCAATCAATCAATGGTACTTATTGAGCACTTTGGGCAGAACAGTCTACTAAGAGCTTGGGAGAGTACAATACAACAGATTTAGCAGACACATTCCCTGCCCATTGTGCAATGAATACTCTTGATTGATTGAATGATTGTCCGCAGGCTATTGTTTTTGAAGTTTTGTCTTTCCTTCCAGGCCCAATAGATAAATGAATGGGGGTAAGAGGTGGCAGAGTGAAATTCATTTTTTCCTGAGCTAACACCAGACAGACACCCAGGCCAATCTAAGGAATCCCATTTCTCAGTTAAGAAGTTACAGATAGCAGGAAAAATGAGGCCACAGGGAATTTATATATCACCTCTCCTCAAACAGCCTCAGAGTGCTTTGAGCATCTCCCCTCCTTTAACCTCAAAATAGCCCTGTGACATAGGAAGGGAAAGGTTTTGTTCTTATTTTGTAACATAGGAAACTGGAGCACAGAAAGGTTAAGTGACTTACACAAAGTTACATGGCAAATCAAATGTCAAAAATCAAAATAGGTCAAACAGGAGGAGTAAGAGGAGTGGAAAGGAGCAGTGGTACTATTTACATTACACCTACATTGGACAACAAGCTCTACTAGGTGCTGAGGGGAATGACAACAGAAGTATAAGATAACGTTCCTGCCTTCAAGAATCTTACAATTTAATCAATTATTTGATAATAATAATTGTCGTAGTTGTGAAGTGCCCACTATGTGCCGAGCACTGTGCTCAGTTCTGGAGTATACACAATACAGTCAGATCAGATACAGTTTCTGGCCCATAAGGACTCACAGTCTAAGGGGGAAAGAGAATAAGTGTTGAACATCCCATTATACAGATGTGGAACCAGAGGCCCAGAGAAGGTAGATGACTTGCCCTGGGTTACACTGCAGGAAAGTGGGAGAGCTGATCAAATTAGAACCCAGGTCTCCTGACTCCAAGGCTTGTGCATTTTCCATTAGTCTAGGGCTTTGACGCCGGCAAGCAGAAATGTTTTTGCTAAACTACAATAATTAAATAACCGGTCTCCCTCCCCCTCAGTCTGTGTCCAGTTGGATTTCATCGTATCTGCCCCAGAGTTTAGCACGGAGCTTGGAGCATAGTAAGTACTTAATAGATACAATCATTACTACTATTATTATAATATTAGTGGTAGTAGTAATATTGCTGAGTATCCTCTGGGAAGACGGTTCTAGATGCTTGAAAGAGTTCAATAAAAGCATCTTTGGCAGAGTTGCAGAACTCGAGGAGCTTATAGTCCAATGACTTGATTTTGTTGGGGCCAGATACTTGATTCTGTAGGAAGCCTACCCCCTGCTATTCAACTTGGAGTCTGCTGTCCCAGCAGATCACAGAAGCCCTCCTCAGCTACCCTGCTGACTGCTGCTTTGCCAGATTGATGGAAGTCTTGGCAACAAGCTATGAAACCTGATGAATGAGGGATGTTAAGTGGAGGGAGCATGGTGAATTTTCTGGAGCCTCGGGGAACTGTAGCATTGGCCCATCACTGTGGAATTTTGCAGGACCAGAGGGTGACCCCAAGGGTTGAATTTGATCAGGACTTGTGAGAGGAGTTGGAATAAATTTGTTTGATTGGGTGGGGTCTATTAATGGGTTGCTAGAGTTCATAAAAGTGGGGATCTACTTAGACTGCAAGTCCTATGTTGGGACCTGTTGATGGTCCTGGTTACCTTCTATCTACCCCAGCTCTTAGCACATAGTAAGTGCTTCACAAACACCACAGTTATTATCACTATCTTTGCTGTGAATTGTGCTGTACCGGGTTGTCAGTGGGGTGCTTTCCTAAAATAGTCAACTTCTAGGCCGGGGTCCCCAAGAGTGATCTCTTTAATAATATCCACCCTCGATGGAGTATGGGATAGTGTGAAAGCTGGAGAAAGTGGTTACATGCTTTGTCATTTCTTGATCCCACAAGAACTAGATGAAGCCCCCCACACTTAGGTACACATCTTTAAATTATATATTATCAATTATTTACTTATATTAATGTCTGTCTCCCCTCTAGTCTCCCCCTCTAGACTGTAAGCTAAGTGTGGGCAAGGAATGTGTCTATCAACTCGATTGCACTGTATTCTCCCAAGCACTTAGTACAATGTTCTACACATAGTAAATGCTCAATAAATACCATTGGTGGTGGTGATGATGAGGATGAGGATGATGATGGATGGTAATGAAGCCATGCCAGCAGGATCTTGTCTCTGAGTTCCTCTTAATAGAGCCCCATGCAGGACAGGGATAGTTGTACGCTGATTATGCCAATGTTTTGTACTGCGCTCAACATGTAATAAGCACTCAATAAATATCACCATTATTATTATCAAAGAAAATAAAATCTTCTGCCTGGAACCATGATTTTCCCTAGTATGCTGCAATCTCCTGCCCGCTGCCTGGATTTTATTTCCCCACACGCTTCTACCCCAATCAGATTCTGACTTTCTGCCTTCTTTCACTCAGTCAATCAATAGCATTCACTCTGCACGTATTCTGTGTAAGGCACTGACATTCCCATCCTCTTCTGGACCAACTGATGTCCACTGGCATCCTGCCCCTCAGGGTAGGAGCCACCCTGTGAAGCACAGTGCAGGCCACAAGGGCAGGCCCCAGGCTAACCCTAGAAACCCTGACATCTCCATGCTCTCCTGAAGATGGGATAGCTTTTCCAATTGTCCCAACCTTCCTCTTCTATCCTGGGGGGATTTGGAGTAATCGGGAATCAATGCCTGCAGCCAGCAGAGTGTGGCACCTGGGTAAATAAGATTCCAATTATGTCAACTCAAAGATGACTCCAACAGATGCCGCAGGAAACATTCCCCTTGTCTCCACAGCCCCAACCTGCCATTATCCAGGTGAACTGCGGTTAATGAGAGAGAGAAAAGATAAGTGCTGCCAATCCTCATCTGTTAAAAATAAGATTGGAACCACTCCAACTCTCATGCATTGGTTGGCCTCTACTCAGATCCTTTATTTTAAACTTTTTCCAACTCAGAGGGCAAAGCTGAGGTCCAGAGAAATTAGGTGAATTGTCCACAGTCACCCAGCAGGGCAGTGGCCTTCTGACTCTCACTCACACACTCCTTCCACCAGGACTTTGCTCAATCGAAGAGCCAGTCTACGGGAAGTGAATAAGGGTGGAGGTAGATAGAATAGAGGTGAGGTCTAGCTTGTGGGAGAGAGGGTGGAGAGATGACAGAGGTGAATGCAGGCCAAGGGGACCTACCACCGGTGTAGATTGAGGAGAAGGAGGAGGAGGGAGAAGAGGAGAAGGAGGAAAAGAAGGAGGGAGAGGAAGCATGCTCCAATTAGTCCCTAGGCAGAAATGTCTCTGTCTCTGTGTCACCCCCACCTCACGAATGACCCGATAGATGCCATTCCCTGCCCACTCAAGGGGGCAGCCGGTAGCCCTCACACATTTTATACAGAGTCCTCCACCACCTCCATCCTCTAACAGCCTGGCAGGGCCCAAGTCTGGAGGACAGCCTGCTTTAGGGTGCAGAGGAGCAGATTTCCTGTCTGAACCCCACACTGACTTCTCTGTCCCTGCATTTAAACTGGTATTAAAGACTAAAAAGCAAATTACCAAAGCAATCATACAGAATCCATTTGTCTATATTTCACGACGGTGCCCAAGCAGTTTGATATTTACTGTCAGCTGGCATTTAATTACTGTGCCAGATTTGGAGCCTATAATTGACAGGATACCGGGGACTGCATCGTTCATATGAAAATCCTCAGGCCTAGAGGTAGCGGCTCCTCTCTGCTCAAGGAGCATGAGGAGGAAGACTGCTCAAGCCAGTTGGGTCCCTTGTCCCACTCCTCTGCTCTCTGGCTGGTTTGTGCTGGCACCCAAGTACCAGCAGTTTAGTGAGAAAACGTTGGGGGGAAATGGATGGATGGATGCTAACCCAGGCCTGACCCCAGAGGATCTGGGGATGGGACAATCTCCCTGAAGGTTTCCATGGGTCCAACAAGTTCAACTTGACTGTATTGGTTGAAGGATCACAGATGACCACCCAAACTGGCCACCCCTGTCAAAAAGGTTGAACACTGGATGGGAAGCACAGATACTGAATGATGAATCCTTACGCTTATGTTAAGTGCTTACTATGTGTCCAAAACTGCACTAAGCACTGGGGGAGGTTGGCCCCAGTTCCTGTTGCACATGAAACTCACAGTCTAATCTCTCTTTGGACTCTGAGAACTGTAGAGTCGTCAATGGGGAGAGAAAGGGGGCAGGATAGGGGTCAAGATGGAGCACAGTAAAAATTGTGGAATTTATTAAGCACTTACTATGTGCCAAGCACTGCTCTAAGAGCGGGGAGAGATACAGGGTAATCAAGTTGTCCCACGTGGGGCTCACACTTTTAATCCCCATTTTGCAGATGAGGTACCTGAGGCGCAGAGAAGCGAAGTGGCTTGCCCAAGGTCACACAGCAGACAAGTGGTGGAGCCGGGATTAGAACCCACGACCTCTGACTCTCAAGCCCAGGCTCTTGCCACTAAGCCATGCTGCTTCTACCTGCACAACCTACCTAAAACACGAAAATCTCCAGCCTGAAACTTTCTGCTCCTCAATGTCTTGATCTCCTGGAAGCACAGGACGTTGTGTTTCTAAGCAAGAGTTTCCCTTGCCCTTTCCACATCCCAGATTTTGGGAAGGGACGATCGCTCCAGAGGAAGCAGAAGAGATTCCTCGGGAGCACAGATCAGTGACCCATGGACCAGACTGTTAGAACAGATGTGACCATGGCACTGCTGCAATCCAGAGTGGGGCTGAGCACCGGGGGCACTGGGCTTATTTGTTATTCAGTGCTCATGTTTCTAAAAAGTCACTGCATATTTGGAAACACTCTGCCTCACGTCATTGCACTTTATTTTAAGTCGGGTTTCCAAAACAGCATCGGACACACCATGCACCTTTTAATCGGCCAGACATTTTAAACTAGATTGGGCCCAGCAGTCTGAAATAGAGCACAGAAGACAATGCAGCTGTGGCCTGGGGGAAAATGGACATGTAATTGCCTATTTCTATTTCTAATTTCTCAGTACCGACTTCTGCAATAAGAGGGCACAGGGGTGGAGAGAAAATCCCAGAGAGCCAGTACCAGAAGAGAGGTCGGTGGTCTCAGCATTCCTGGCCTTGAATTCTCTTAATAATTAAAACCAAAACACCCAGAGAAAATAAAATCACCAAAGATCCTGATTGCCAATAGTCTCAGCAGGAGACCAGATTTCAACCAGCCAGCCAGAAAGGTTGGACAACACTCTGAGTGAGAATTCTTTTGTTTTTTCGATGTTTTTTCAAGGATGCTGTCAGTTCCATTTAGATTTAAAATGGAGGCTTTGTGCAAAATGTTTTTAAAGAAATAAGTGGAGGAGATGGATGAAAAACCCAATGGAAAGTGAATGTTGTGGGTTTAAAAAAAAATATCAGTATTACCAGAGTTTCAATTAATTCCAATTTTCCCCCACCTTATGTTTGCCACCCAAAAGCCCTGTAGCTTTATACTAAGCAGGCTTGGGCTTTTTAAGAAAGGGAGGGTGAATGTGAATCTGACCATGCAAGTGCCAGAAAGACAAGCTGATAGAAACATGCGAATAGTTACCAATTTATGTTGAATCTGACTTTGTCTATATAAACCCTTCCTTATATATTTTAAATCCACCAAAGGTGGGGACAAGGCTTGCGCCAATGTTCGGTCAATCGTATTTATTGCATGCTTACTGTGCGGAGAGTACTATACTAAGCACTTGGGAGAGTACAATATAACAATATTACAGATACATTCCGTGCCGACGATGAGTTTTGGAACAGCATTATGTACCCACCTTACAGGTGTCCAATAACTACAGGAGGAGGAAGAGAGGGGAGGGGAAGAGGCGGAAGAGATAGAAGAGGAGAAGGAGGAGATAAGGAGCATGGGCGTGGGAGGAGGTGAAGGATGAGAAAGAGGATGACACTAGTATTGCTTTGTTGGAGTGATAAAAATTCCTGCTGTTTAGAAGGACCATATGTGATTTTCAGAGACCTTATCAGTGCTATAAAAGTCAGATTTGTAGATTGCATTTCCATCCCTTGAGAAGGATCTCACACTCAAGATGAAGTACCACCCTATTCCCACATACACAACACAAGCACACACGTACACACAAACATACCCTCCCCAGTCTAAGCAGCCCACAGGAGCTACTCATTTTCAGAAATGATAACCAATCTGTTAAGCCTTGGTAAGATAATGATTTAAAGGTACATATGTCTGGAACTCTCTGGGCACAATAATGCAGGAAACCTAAAATGTCAATAGTCGATACAATTCGTCCATAGCAAGCAGATAGGCACTCCTCAACTTAAGACATTTTGCTTAATGACAAATGGCAATCGCAGTGTTTCTAAATTTACACTCTGTGCCAGTTTCCCACATGTTGATCAGCATTGCAAGTCAAACTTCCTTTATGGACCTGGCTTGGGAGAGCATGCATGAGGGGACCACGAAGAAATGGGAAAACAATTTTAAAAGCTGAGATGGTGAGAGGGGAGGGAAGTTTGAAGAGGTTGGGGAGGTCAGGGAATGGGAAAGATGGGCAGACCGGGGAAGGAAGAGGCTTCTGCAGGCAGAGCCATCAGGGGTGTTGAACCCTCCCTTATGATGATGATGATGGCATTTATTAAGCGCTTACTATGTGCAAAGCACTGTTCTAAGCGCTGGGGAGGTTACAAGGCGATCAGGTTGTCCCACGGGGGGCTCACAGTCTTAATCCCCATTTTACAGTTGAGGCAACTGAGGCACAGAGAGGTGAAGTGACTTGCCCAAGGTCACACAGCTGACAACTGGCAGAGCTGGGATTTGAACCCCTGACCTCTGACTCCAAAGCCCGGGCTCTTTCCACTGAGCCACGCTGCCTTATATCCCGGATGCTAAATAAAAGTCCACCCTCTATTATGGAACCTCTCAGAGCCACTGTAAAAACATTTAATGCTTTTAAAGTCAGTATTTTGCTCACCTAGAATTATTTTGAGTACAAACTTCTGGGTAATGTGGGTAAAAATAGGGTATCTAACTTTGGTTCTTGAGCCAGGCATCCATTTAGACTATTGCTTCTACTAGACAAGTGTTTCTGACGTACAGCATTTTGACTTTCAAGAATTGATCATGCTATAAGTCCCAGGACTGTCTGCAGGGTTCCAGGCTCTGGAAGAGTGTGCTTGGCATTGTTGAAATATGAATAAATTAGAAAGCCTTCAGACCCACCCGTGGTTGGAGGGAAGGGTAGATCGGACTGAGGGGAGCTGCTTGAAAATCTAGCTGTTTTATGGGTCAGAATTGCCCTTGACAGGCTGTGATGTGCTGTCTGGAGTTCCACTGAGGCACAAAAGCTGTGGCAGTGGCTCCTGACAGAGGGAGAAGAGCAGACGATTCAGGTGCACTGAAAGAGCTCCTTCTTGCCAAATCCAACAGCTCCGACTCTATCTTGATGCTCCTTGACCTCTCAGCTGCATTTGACACCGTCAACGATCCCCTTCTCAACATGTTATCCAACCTTGGCTTCAATGACTCCATCCTCTGCTGGTTCTCTTCTTACCTCTCTGGCCGTACATTCTCAGTCTTCTTTGTGGGCTCCTCCTCCCCCCCCCCCCCAATCCCCCCATCCCCTGGAACTGTAGAGGTTCCTCAAGGGTAGGTTCTTGGACCCCTTCTGTTTTCCATCTATACTCACTCCCTCAGTGAACTCATTCGCTCCCATGGCTTCAACTATCATCATTACGTGGATGATACCCAAAGCTACATCTCCTCCTCTGTTATCTCTCCCTCCCGCCAGGGTCACATCTCCTCCTGTCTTCAGAACATCTCCATCTGAATGCCTTCCTGCCACCTAAAACTCAACATCTCCAAGACTGAACTCCTTATCTTCCCTCCCAAACCCTGTCCTACCCTTGACTTTCCAGTCACTATGGATGGCACTATCGCCCTTCCCTTCTCTCAAACCCACAACCTTGGTGTCATCCTTGACTTTGATGTCTCAATCAGCCCACACCAAAACCTGCTGGTCTCACCTTCACAACATCGCCAAGATCCGCCCTTTCCTCTCCATCCAAACTGCTACCACTTTAGTACAATCATCATATACTGACTGAATTACTGCATCAGCATCCTTTCTGATCTCCCAACCTCCTGTCTCTCCCCACTTCAGTCTAGACTTTACTCTGCTGCCTGGATTATCTTTCTACAGAAACGTTCTGGGCATGTCACACCGCTTCTCAAAAGTCTCCAGTGGTCACCTATCAATATCTATAACAAGCAGAAACTCCTCACTATTGGCTTCAGAGCTCTGCATTTCCTTACCCCCTCCTACCTCACCTCCCTTCTCTCCTTCTACATCCCAGCCCACACACTCCGCTCCCTCTGGTGCTAAGCTTCTCACTGTGCCTCTTCTCGCCTGTCCCTCCGTCGACCCCTGGCCCATGTCCTACCTCAGGCCTGGAATGCCCTCCCTCCTAAAATCCACCAGTCACACTTTCCCCTTCAAAGCCCTACTGAAAGCTCACCTCCTCCAAGAGGCCTTCCCAGACTAAGCCCCCCTTTTACTCTACTCCTCCTTCCCTCCCCATCGCCCTGACTCTCTCCCTTTGCTCTACCACCCTCCCCACCCCATAGCACTTATTTATATATGTACATATTTAAAATTATATTTATTTCTATTAATGATGTGTATTTATCCGTATTTATATTTATTTATAATGATGCTACTGATGCCTGTTTACTTGTTTTGATCTCTGTCTCCCCCTTTCTAGACCGTGAGTTCGTTGTGGGCAGGGATTGTCTCTATTTGTTACTAAATTGTACTTTCCAAGTGGTTAGTACAGTACAGTAAGCGCTCAATAAATATGATTGAAAGAATGAATGAATGACCACCCCTTCTCCTGTAAACATTATCCAACCTTGGCTTTACTGACATTGTCCTCTCCTTCTTCTACTCCCATTTCTCTGGCTATTCCATCACAGCCTCTTTTGCATGCTCTCATCTGTCTTCCACACCCTAACTGTGAGAGTCTCTTAAGGTTCAATTCCTGGTCCCCTTCTATTCTCCATCTATACCCACTCCCTTGGAGAACTAACTCATTTCCATGGCTTGCTAAATCTATATCTCCAGCCCTGATCTTTCTCCTTCTTTGTATCTTGTATTTCCTCCTTCTTTCAGGATACGTCTACTTGGATGACACCTCGAACTTCTGTCCAAAACAGAGCTCCACATCTTCCCACCCAAATCCTGTGCTTCTCCTGAATTTCCCATCACTGTAGACAGCCCCACCATCCTCCCTGTCTCACAAGCCCATAACCTTGGCACTGTCCTCAACTCACTTCTATCATTCAAACCACATATTCAATCTGTCACCAAATCCTGTTGGTTCAACCTTCATAGCATTGCTAAAATCTCCACTTTCCTCACCATCCAAACTGCTACAACATTAAGGCAAGTACTTATCCTTCCTGCCTTGATTATTCATTCTTTCATTCATTCAATCGTTTTTATTGAGTGCTTACTGTGTGCAGAGTACTGTACTAAGCACTTGGAAAGTACAATTCGGCAACAAATAAGAAAATCCCTACCCAACAACGGGCTCACAGTCTACAAGAGGGGGGATAGACAGCAAAACAAAACAAGTAGACAGGCACCAATAGCATCAATACAAATAAATAGAATTCTAGTTATACACATCATTAATAAAATAGAATAATAAATATGCATGTATATACACAAATGCATATACACAAGGGAAGCAGTGTGGCTAAGTGGAAAGGGCCCGGGCTTTGGAGTCAGAGGTCATGGGCTCAAATCCTGGGCTCAAATCCCGGCTCCACCAATTGTCAGCTGTGTGACTTTGGGCAATTCACTTAACTTCTCTGGGCCTCAGTTACCTCAACTGTAAAATGGGGATTAAAACTGTGAGCCCCACATGCGACAACCTGATCACCTTGTATCCCCTCAGTGCTTAGAACAGTGCTTTGCATATAGTAAGCACTTAATAAATGCCATTATTATTATTATTATTATTATTAAGTGCTGTGGGGTGGGGGTAGAGCAGAGGGAGGGAGTAGGGTGATGGGGAAGGGAGGAGGAGCGGAGGAAAAGGGGCTCAGTCTGGGAAGGCCTCCTGGAGGAGGTGAGCTTTCAGTAGGGCTTTGAAGGGGGGAAGTGATTACTGCATCGGCCTCCCGCCTGTCCACTTCAGTCCATACTCCATTCTGCTGCCCAGATTACTTTCCTGCAGAACTGTTCAGTTCATGTTTCCCCACTCCTCAAGAATCCCCAGTGGTTGCCCATCCACTTCCATCAACTAGAAAATCCTTACCATAGACTCTAAAGCACTCAATCACTTTGCCCCCTCCTACCTCTCCTCTCTACTTTCCTATTTTTTTAAATGATATCTGTTAAGCATTTACTATGTGCCAAGCACTGTTCTAAGTGCTGAGATAGATACAACGCAATTAGGTTGGCCACAGTCCCTGTCCCATGTGGGGCTTACCGTCTTAATACCCAGTTTACAGATAAGGGAACTGAGGCCCAGAGAAGTGAGGTGACTGCCCAAGGTCACACAGCAGATAAGTGGCAGAGCCAGGACTAAAATCCAGGTCCTTCTGACTCCTGGGCCCGGCCTCTATCCGCTAAGCCACGCTGCTTCCCAGCCCGTGCATTTCGCTCCTCTAGTGCCAAGCTACTCAGAGTACCGAGGCTCAGTGGAAAGAGCACGGGCTTTGGAGTCAGGGGTCATGGGTTCAAATCCCAGCTCTGCCAATTGCCAGCTGTGTGACTTTAGGCAAGTCACTTAACTTCTCTGTGCCTCAGTTACCTCATCGGTAAAATGAGGATTAAGACTGTGAGCCCCCCGTGAGACAACCTGATCTCCTTGTAACCTCCCCAGTGCTTAGAACAGTGCTCTGCACATAGTAAATGCTTAATAAATGCCATCATCATTATTATTATTATTACCTCAATCTCACTCAACTGTTTCACCGCTGACTCCTCACCGATTTTCTGACTGCATCCTGGAACACCCTCCCTCTTCATATCTGGCAGACTATCACTCTCTACCTTTTCATTCATTCACCCAATCGTATTTATTGAGCACTTACTGTGTGCAGAGCACTGTACTAAGTGCTTGGGAAGTACAAGTCGGCAACATATAGAGATGGTCCCTACCCAACAACAGGCTCACAGTCTAGAAGGGGGAGACAGACGACAAGACAAAACATGTAGACAGGTGTCAAAATCATCAGAACAAATAGAATTAAAGCTATATGCACATCATTAACAAAATAAATAGAATAGTAAATATGTACAAGTAAAACAGAGAATAAATCTGTGCAAATATATTCAAGTGCTGTGGGGAGGCATAGGAGATAGGGCAGGGAGGATGGGGAGGAGGAGAGGAAAAAGGGGGCTCAGTCTGGGAAGGCCTCCTGGAGGAGGTGAGCTCTCAGTAGGGCTTTGAAGGGAGGAAGAGAGCTAGCTTGGCGGATGTATGGAGGGATGGCATTCCAGGCCAGGGGAAGGACATGGGCCGGGGTTTGATGGCAGGATAGGCGAGAACGAGGCACAGTGAGGAGGTTAGCAGCAGAGGAGCGGAGGGTGTGGGCTGCACTGTAGAAGGAGAGAAGGGAGGTGAGTAAGGAGGGGGCGAGGTGATGGAGAGCCTTGAAGCCAAGAGTGAGGAGTTTTTGCCTGATTCTTAGGTTAACAGGGAGCCACTGGAGATTTCTGAGGAGGGAATTAACATGCCCAGAGCGTTTCTGCAGAGAGATGATCTGGGCAGCAGAGTGAAGTATAGACTGAAGTGGGGAGAGACAGGAGGATGGGAGATCAGAGAGGAGGCTGATGCAGTAATCTAGTCAGGATAGGATGAGATATTGAACCAGCAGGGTAGCAGTTTGGATGGCGAGGGAAGGGTGGATCTTGGTGATGTTGTGGAGGTGAGACCGGCAGGTTTTGGTGACAGATTGGATGTGTGGGGTGAACGAGAGAGTGGAGTCAAGGATGACACCAAGGTTACAGGCTTGTGAGACGGGAAGGATGGTAGTGCGGTCTACAGTGACAGGAAAGCCAGGGAGAGGGCAGGGTTTGGGAGGGAAGATAAGGAGTTCAGTCTTGAACATATTGAGGTTTAGATGACGGGAAGACATCCAGATGGAGATGTCCTGAAGGCAGGAGGAGACATGAGCCTGGAGGGAGGAAGGGAGAGCAGGGGCAGAGATGCAGATTTGTGTGTCATCAGCATAGAGATGACACCTTCAAAGCCTTATTAAAAACACCCCTCCTCGAAAAGGTCTTCCTTGACTAAGCCTTCATTTCCTTCTCCTACTCCCTTCTGCATTGATCTTGCACTTGGATTTGCACATTTTACTCATCCTTCTCTCAGTCCCATAGCATTTATTTGCATATCCGTAATTTAATTTACTTATTTATATTAATTTCTGTGCCCCCTCTAGACTCTAGACTGTCTACCAACTCTATTATATTATACTCTCCCAAGCAGTCAGTACAGTGCTCTGCACACAGTAAGTGCTCAATAAACATGATTGATCAATTGATCGATTGATTAACTGTTTTTGGTTGGGTCAGAAATCTCCCAGGACATATACCTTGATGTGTCACTGCTCACCTTTTTAGTATCCGAGTCGAACACCCGAGTTCCAGCTGCCCATCCTGCACTTCTGGCTCAGTGGTAACTTTTCTGCCCTTCTTTCACTTGAAAGCAGAAAAAATTTGACTCATTGGCTTCACTTAGAACCAATTGCACAGGCCAGTTCTCATCCCCCATTTCCTGTTCAAAGGCTTGGGTTTCCACCCAACAAGGGGATTTCAGATCACCACCCAAGTGTGTTCCCTGGCTATTTTCTGAGCCACCAGGCCTCCTGCATTCATCGAAGCAGCATGGCTCAGTGGCTCAGTGGAAAGAGCATGGGCTTTGGAGTCAGAGGTCATGGATTCGAATTCTGACTCCACCATATGTCTGCTGAGTGACCTTGGGCAAGTCACTCAACTTCTCTGAGTCTCAGTTACCTCTGTAAAATGGGGATTAAGACTGCGAGCCCCACATGGGACAACTTGATCACCTGGTATCCCCCCCAGCACTTAGAACAGTGCTCTGCACATAGTAAGCTCGTAACAAATGCCATCATAATTATTATTTCCCAAGCGCTTAGAACAGTGCTCTGCACACAGTAAGAGCTCAATAAATATGATTGAATGAATATTATTGTTATTATTATTATTCCTTTAGGGCAGCCAAGCCAGAATCAAGAGTAGTATGTGACCTTTGACAGATCACTCAATCTCAGTCTTCCATTCTATATAATGGAGATGTCATATCATGACCCGTCGTTGGGTAGAGATTGTCTCTATCTGTTGCCAAATTGTACTTTCCAAGTGCTTAGTACAGTGCTCTGCACACAGGAAGTGCTCAATAAATACAATTAAATGAATGAATGAATCATCAGGAATGTCACCAAATCCATGGGATAATAACACTGAAAGAGATTAAGCTCTTCAGGAGGAAGGTAGCGCATCACCATCATCATCTTCTTTATTAACAGTTATTAATTGATTAATCATTATCTTCATTAATTATTATCCATTGAAACAGATTAACCATAAAAAATAAGTACCGACTCACGTGCCCAAGATCTAACAGTAATCAGGGGAGCCTAATGAAAACCAGGCAGAAGGTCCAAAAAGCAATTTAATCGCCTCTGCCTGTATTTTTCTCTCTCTCTGCTAGGCTTTCATCAGAGGCAGGAGGGCAGATAGTCTCCAGGTGTGTTTACTCTAGGAAGAAGCTTTGGTTTTCTAAGTAGATCAAAGTTGAGAATCTCTGGCCAATGATCTATCTATGGCACTTCTTGGCACCAAATGTGGTTCTCAGACATAGGCACCCACCTGTGGACTTGACACCGCAAGGGTGAAGCCATTCACTTTGTCTCCGCAAGAGAAAGTTACGTAGGAGGTAACTTCCAACTCTCTGTGCCCGAAAGGGACTAAGGGGGAGCCAAGATGACAGCTCCATGTCTCACTAGATGGCAGAGGGAACTCCAGCTGTTCTCAGCACCTCCACAACCACGGTATGTGTCCCCGCTCATCCACCCACCACAGCAATCAGTGATGACACAGAGGCAGGAGAGGGATAGGAAGAGGAGCAGAAGTGGCAGGAGGGCCAACAGTTCAGGTGGGAGCAGGGGAGGAGGCTAAAACCAGAATTTTGACCTGCCTCCCTCTCTCCTACCTCAGAGTATGGTGGATCTAGGCAGGAAGGGGACAGTCAGAGGTCTACAGGCAGGCTGAAAAGTTACAGAGCACACAGGGGTACCCAGGATTGGGGGAATTCCTCTCCTTTCATCTTATACAAAGAGTGTATCTCCCTTCCTGGAAGGATCAGGGAGAGAATTCTCACACCAGAGCAGTCAGAGTCCAGACCCCAGATGTTCCTCAGTAGAGGGCTGGAACCCACCCCACCCAGCAGAGGTTTCTAGGCAGGTTCTTGATGCTGAGTCCCTCTCCTAGTCTCCCTTCTTCCCTCTACCTTTCTCCTTCCTTTTACTCTTCCCTTTCTCCCTTTCTTTTCCCTCTTCCCCTTTTCTTCCCATCCTCTCCTCCTCTTTTTCCCTTCCCCTCTTCCCCTTGTCTTTCCATCCCCTCTTCCCCTCTTTCCCTTTTCTTCACTCCCCTACTCAGTTCCCCCTCCTGCCCCTGCTCTTCTTTCCCTCTTTCTTCCCTTCTTCTTTTCCCTTTGTCATCCCCATGGCACCAGTTGCTATGAACATCATATCACAACATGTGCAACATGACATCATGCTATCATAATGATGACAGCATGATATCATGTGTCAATTATGCACCAACTGCTCAAAATTTTCATTTCTTCTTCTTGAAAGGAGATCCCTGTCCTCTGCCCTGGAGAGTTAGAGATTCCATCTTTCCCTCAAGGAGCTCACAGGCTCAAATAAACACCAAGAAGGCAGGCCAGCAAACACACATTTGCATCACATAAGAGAGTCTAAGCTATTAGAAATGGAAATGGAAATAAATTAAGAGGAAATTGCTAAATAATCACAGAGTGTGAAAGATTTATCGATTGAAGGTGTTACTACGACAATGTAGAATCCTTTCCTTTTTTCACAGACTCCGTCCTCTCCTGGTTCTCCTCTTATCTCTCCGGTCATTCATTCTCAGTCTCTTTTGCAGGCTCCTCCTCCCCCTCCCATCCCCTTACTGTGGGGTTCCCCAAGGTTCAGTGCTTGGTCCCCTTCTGTTCTTGATCTACACTCACTCCCTTGGTGACCTCATTCGCTCCCACGGCTTCAACTATCATCTTTACACTGATGGCACCCAGATCTACATCTCTGCCCCTGCTCTCTCCCCCTCTCTCCAGGCTCGCATCTCCTCCTGCCTTCAGGACTTCTCCATCTGGATGTCTGCCCGCCACCTAAAACTCAACATGTCCAAGACTGAACTCCTTGTCTTCCCTCCCAAACCCTGCCCTCTCCTTGACTTTCCCATCTCTGTTGATGGCACTACCATCCTTCCCGTCTCACAAGCCCGCAACCTTGCTGTCATCCTCGACTCTGCTCTCTCATTCACCCCTCACATCCAAGCCGTCACCAAAACCTGCCAGTCTCAGCTCCGCAACGTTGCCAATATCCGCCCTTTCCTCTCCATCCAAACCACTACCCTGCTCATTCAAGCTCTCATCCTATCTCGTCTGGACCACTGTATCAGCCTCCTCTCTGATCTCCCATCCTCGTGTCTCTCCTCACTTCAATCCATACTTCATGCTGCTGCCCGGATTGTCTTTGTCCAGAAACGCTCTGGGCATGTTACTCCCCTCCTCAAAAATCTCCAGTGGCTACCAATCTGCACATCAGGCAGAAACTCCTCACCCTGGGCTTCAAGGCTCTCCATCACCTCTCCCCCTCCTACCTCACCTCCCTTCTCTCCTTCTACAGCCCACCCCGCACCCTCTGCTCCTCTGCCCCTAATCTCCTCACTGTGCCTCGTTCTCGCCTGTCCCGCCATCAACCCCTGGCCCACATCATCCCCCGGGCCTGGAATGCCCTCCCTCTGCCCGTCCACCAAGCTAGCTCTCCTCCTCCCTTCAAGGCCTTACTGAGAGCTCACCTCCTCCAGGAGGCCTTCCCAGACTGAGCCCCTTCCTTCCGCTCCCCCTCATTCCCCTCTCCATCCCCACCATCTTACCTCCTTCCCTACAGCGCCTATATATACGTATATATGTCTGTACATATTTATTACTTTATTTATTTATTTTACTTGTACATATCCATTCTATTTATTTTATTTTGTTAGTATGTTTGGTTTTGTCCTCTGTCTCCCCCCTTTAGACTGTGAGCCCACTGTTAGGTAGGGACTGTCTCTATATGTTGCCATCTTGTACTTCCCAAGCGCTTAGTACAGTGCTCTGCACACAGTAAGCGCTCAATAAATACAATTGATTGATTGATTGATTTCTAGCATTTTCTGAACCTTGAATTTGATCCAGGACTACGGTCATAAAAACTTTTTATTTTATAGTATCAAATTTACAAGAAGCCATCATCTCTGCATTCCCTGCCTAAATGTGCTTGCGTACCTGGGAATGAGGTTGGAGGTGATTGTGTGAAGGGATCGGCTCTAGCTGTTGGCATCCCCGTTTAGATTATCCACTCCTTGAGGGCACTGACTGAGCCTTCTCCGGGCTTTGTAATTGCCTCCAGCCCTTAGTGCCAGCCAAGTCATTAACCATGTTTGCTGACTGACTGATGACTAACTGACTTGAAGGACTCTTCGAATTGAAGCCTCCAATTCTGTGACTGGTGTCTGTGGAATACACATTACGGACATGCCACAAATGTCAATGAACTTCTATTCTGTTCAATTATTCTCTCCAGGCACCCATAAACTACCAAGGAGAATGTTTTCTATTTCCATATTGAGAAACTGAAGCCCGAAATGGCCGGGTGCCCTAGTTAAGGACCCCCAGGGAGTCAATGATGAGAGCTGAAGTGGCAACTCTGGACTTCCAGCCCCCAGTCTAAGCGAGCCCCATTTCTAGTAGCCCCTCCTGCCTTCCCTGCCCCTGCTTGTATTTATTAATTCATTCATTTAATCGTATTTACTAAGTGCTTACTGTGTGCAGAGCACTGTACTAAGCACTTGGGAAAGTACAATACAGCAATAAACAGTGACAATCCCTGCCCACAGTGAGCTGACAATCTAGAGGGAGAGAGACTGACATCAATATAAATAGACATCAATATAAATAAAAAAAAATTACAGATATATAAGTAAGTGCTGTGGGGCTCAAAGCAGGGAAAAGCAAAGAGAATGAGTCAGGGTGATACAGAAGGGAGTGGGAGATCAGGAAAAGTGGTGTTTAGTCAGGGAAGGCCTTTTGGTGGAGATGTGGTTTCAGTAAGGCTTTGAAGGGGGGGGAAGGGGTAATTGTCCATCAAATTTGAGGAGGGAGGGTGTTCCAAGCCAGAGGTAGAACCTGGACCAGGAGTTGGCGGCAAAACAGGTGAGATTGAGGCACAGTGAGAAGGTTATGAAGTTTGTAGTGATGATCCCAGAGCGTGGGTGAAGTCTTCTTTTGCTGAAGCTGCTTTTCCTTGCAGCCTTGCTGGGTTTGTCCCCAGAACCCACTGGGTCAAGGACTACTTTGCTTAAAGAAGCATATTGGAAGTAACTTCTTTGATGTTTTCAAAGGTCGGACTGTATTTTTCCCCTTTTTGAGTTTCACTCTACTGTGGGTAGAAGATGTTACAGCTGGTGGGAGAGCCAATTAGAGACAATTATAACTCAATTTTCCTTCCGTGAAAATAAAGTGCCTTGTAGAACTTGCCAGATCCTTGCAAAAATAGGTTGTTGGCATGTCAAGCCGGGTCTGACACAGAGTGGGCTGCCGCTCTGAGACTTTGTCTTCAAGATGCTTTGGTCAGCCTCAAACAGCCAGGGAAGCCCCTGGAATTGGTGCTTCCCACTTCCCCACCCCCCATTCTTCCTTGGGGGAGCCTATGGAAGGGTCTTTATGGGCCTCAGGAGCATCATATCTAATGGACACCCCCAGTTAGACAGGGATATTGGATAGACAAAACCCAGAATACTGGAAGCAATGGCAGGCTCTCTGTCATGACATTTCCTGTGAAACCAAAAGAGATATGGGTGGATAACTAGAAAGAAACACATCACACCAGATTAGCCAGGGTGGTCAGGATGGGAAATGACCTCTATTGGGCTCCTGGAAGGCATCCATCTTCCTTCACCACAAAATCATTCAACCTCAGCTGGATGACAAACTCTGATGAGGATTAGCCAACCTTTCCTTCATCTCCAGAGCCATAGACATCATCTCTATCATGTCCCCCTATTCCTCCTTGCCTCCCTCCCCCAGTCAGGGAAGTTCAACTCCAGCTTGGAAAATTCCTGCTTGCCTCCTTGGGTAAGGAAGTACTAGAAATGAGTCATATTGGATCTCTTTGTTGTGTTTATTTCTTTCTTTATTGTTTGCTCTCGTTATTGGGAAATCTATATTTTAACCCTAATTGTCTCCCGGTGGTACTGATTGCGGCATGAGTCAGAGATTTGCATTGCAAACACCATGAGGCCTTCACCAGGGCCTGATGAATTAGAAACTCAGCACCTAATGGCCCTTACTGATCATTCCCCTGCCTTTCTAGCCTCAATTTGGAGCAGGGTTTTTTTGTTGTTGTTGATTTTAAAGGAACCATTTTTCACCATCAGAGCTTATTGGGCGTGGAGTGCTAATTCTTCGTCTCCAGCTCCTAACCCCAAATGGGCACCGAGACCTCTTAGCCATAATGACTGGTAATACAAGCCCTTTTCGGAGTGGGAATGGAGCTGTGGTGTACTCTCCCAACTGCTTCGTACAGTGCTTTGCACTCAGTAAGTCCTCAATAAATTCTATTGGAAGAATGAATGAACGAATCTCTGATTCTCCTGACTTGTCCCACTTCACTCCAACACCTCCATTCTGAGGCCCCTCCTAGTAAATCGTAGTTGTTCATTACTATCATTGATCACTTCACTAAGTGCTGGGGTTTATTATTAGTATTATCATTACTATTACTAGTAATAGTATTTGTTGTGGGTTTACTATGTGCCAAACAGTTTACTAAGCACTTGGCGAAAAACAAGATAACTCATGGTGCTCACAGCCTAAGAGGATGACAGGTATTTTATCTCCATTTTGCAGATGAAGAAACTGAGAACCAAAGTCACACAGCAGGCAAATTATAATAATAATAATGATAACGTGGTATTTGTTAAATGCTTACAATGTGACAGGCATTGTTCTAAGTGCTGGTGTAGATACAGGATAAACACGTTGGACACAGTCCCTGTCCCACACAATCTCAATCCCTATTTTACAAATGAAGTAACTGAGGCATGAAGAAGTTAAGTGACTTGCCCAAGGACACACAGCAGACAAGTGGCAGAGCCTGGATTAGAACCCAGGCTCTTCTGACTTCCAGGCCGCACTTGACAGAGCTGTGACAAAGTAATAACTGTGGTATTTATGTGCTTGCTACAGGGAAAGCACTGTGCTAAGCACTGAGATATATACCGAACAATCGGATCAGACGTGGTGTCCACCGCACACGAGGCTAACATTCTAAGATGGAAGGATAACAGAGATTTTATCCCCATTTTCAGATGAAGAAACCAAGTCACAGAGAAGTCAAGTAATCATAGCAGGTGAAGAAACCAAGTCACGGAGAAGTCAAGTAATCATAGCAACAATAATAATAATGGCATTTTTTAAGTGCTTACTGAGTCTGTTCCTAGAGCTGGGGTAGATACAAGATAATCAGGTTGGACACGGTCCCTTTCCCACATAATGCTCAAAATCTTAATCACCATTTTACAGATGAGGGAACTAAGGCCTGAAGAATTGAAGTGACTTGCCCAAGGTCACACAGCAGACAAATGGCAGAGAGGGGAATAGAATCCAGGTCTATCCCTATCCAATAGGTCATGCTGCTTCAGTGACTTGCCCAAGTGGTCAGAGCAGGTGAGTGGTAGAGCTGGGACTAAAAGCCAGGTCTCCCAACTCCTAGTCGCAGGTTCTTTGCCCGCAGGCGCATGCCTCTCCCTGAGGCTCATCGGGTCCAGCGTACTGAAAGCTGGGCCAAAGAACTACTGATGGCAGTGAGGGGTCAGGCTTGGAGGCAACCTCCTCCAGGAAGGAGTCATTCCTCTGATTGCAAGGACTGTACCAACTGGCAACTTTCCTTGGCCCTCCTTCCTCAATTCCCCAGAGGGGCCCCTGCTGCAGCACTGGGTAGGGAGGAAGCTCTCTTTAAAAAAGAGAGCAGAGTTTAATCTCTTCTCCAGGATAATAATAATAATAATAATGGCATTTGTCAAGCGCTTACTATGTGCAAAGCACTGTTCTAAACGCTGGGGAGGATACAAGGTGATCAGGTTGTCCCATGTGGAGCTTACAGTCTTCACCCCCATTTTACAGATGAGGGAACTGAGGCACAGAGAAGTTAAGTGACTTGCCCAAGGTCACACAGCTGACAATTGGCAGAGCTGGGATTTGAACCCATGACCTCTGATTCCCAAGCCCGTGCTCTTTCCATTGAACCATGCTACTTCTCTAGGATAGTGAGCCAAGAGGCGCTTGGTAGATTCCGGCTGCACGGACCAAGAGTGGGAAGGTCTAGAAGCCCAGCGGCCCTTCAGTGCTCAAAGTCAACCATCTTGCCCTACAAGGAGGAGCAGGAGGCAGCCACAAGGTACGGGGCCATTTGCTAACTGTATGACCTTAAATGAATGATTTAACCTAGGTGAGCCTTGCTTTCCTCATATGTAGAATGGGGATAATCACTGTTTATTGTTTATATTGTACTTTCCCAAGTGCTTAGTACAGTGCTCTGCGCACAGTAAATGCTTAATAAATACGACTGAATGAATGAATACTGTTTCCCTCTACCTCAGAGAGAGCAGTGGCATAGAAACTGTGCCCGAGCCAATATCTTACACCCACCCCACCTTGGCACATAGCAAGTGGGCAATTAATACCATCGCTATTATTAGCACCACTAAACTAAGTGAGACTCCCACAGGGATCAAAAGCTGATAAACTCTTCTCCAAAGAGTCATGACTCCTACTTTCCAGAAAGCCACCAGCCTGAATCTGGCATGGTGAGAGGTCCCTCCTTGTCATCCTCATCCAATGATCTCAAAGCACTCTAATGACTGGGGTCAGCTGAGGATGAGAGACTCATCTTAACAATAATAATAATGATAACACTTATTAAGCGCTTACTGTGTGCAAAGCACTGTCCAAAGCGCTGGGGAGGTCACAAGGTGATCAGGTTGTCCCACGGGGGGCTCACAGTCTTCATCCCCATTTTACAGATGAGGGAATTGAGGCACAGAGAAGTTAAGTGACTTGCCCAAAGTCACCCCGGACACCAACAAGAGGGTCCAGACAAGTACCCCTAGGTGAGCAGAACTGGGCACGGAACCCAGATATCCTGATTCCAAGCTCTCTAAGTGGAAAATAGGTGATGAATGTGACACTCAACAGTGAATATTTATGGAACCCCCAAAGGGCACACAGCACCATGCTGCATTTGGAACAGGGGCTGTTTGGAAAGACTAGCATATTCTTAGAAAAAGAGACCCTCTGAGTGGAAAAAGTTATTATCCCATCCAAGAGAGGAGATATAGTGGCAATAGATTTCTGTTTTTCAGATTTAAAAGTTTTATACGTTTTGGAAGTAGTTACAACCCAGCCAGATAAATATGGAGCTATAAATTCCACTTAGCTTTTTTTCTCACTGGAATAGGCTCATATAAAACAACAAAAACCTGTAGAAAATTCAATGTGGGAATAAGATTGTCAATACTGAATATGAATTTGAAAATAAAATTGGACAGTCAGGGAAAAGGAAGTGGCTGTATTAAAGTTAATAAATATCAATCCCAATAAGTCAAATTGAATTGGCATCTAAGTAATCCTAGCTCTTAATAACAATAAAATCTTCCTCTTATGGGGGTTTTGTTCAGTCAAATCCCAAGAGCTACATGGTAAGACCGTAAACTCCTTGAGGGCAGGGACCAAATCTACCAACTTTATTGTATCTTCAAACTCTCAGTACAGTGTTCTGCTCACAGTAAGCTCTCAATAGATGTGATTGGCCAAAAGAGGAATTGAGGAGCCACATGGATGTTAAAGGTCAACAAGAAAATCTGGGGAAGGGATGAGAACTAAGGGATGAGAACCAAGAGGCCTAACCCCCAGCTTCTATCCAGCGCTAAGAAACCCTTCCCCCGTGGTTTCCACTGCTCATCACCTCCAGCCATGAATCTTGACCAGTATGGAGTCCCTTTGACAATGCCAAGAGGGACTAGGGGGGAAAGGGGCTTCCCCATCTGCGGTTCAGGATCGATCACCTCTGTGCTCAGAGAGGTCTGAAAGGGGATCTTGCAAGGCAGGGGAAAGTGGTGCTCAAAAGAATCCATATATAAAAAAAAATTAGGAGAGCCGGAAGGATGGGAAATTTTGAAGAGAATGGAAAGGAGAGGAGAGGGAAATCCAATTGCAGATGGAAAATTTGTGACAAATCTGGAAGGGCCGGAGGAGTGCAGATTGAGTTACGGTTTCTGCAGATCCAGACAAATGGAAGGAAAAGGACTGGGGAAGGCCGAATTGCCAAGCCATCATTTATACCAGTCAAGAGCCCATCATGGGGATAGGCTGAAAATCTAAATTTAAACCCTGCTCCGGCAGAATTGGTTCTGATCCTTTTGTGCCTCCAACGGGGACCCTGGACAACATCCCTGAGGAAATCAAACTTAGCTTAGCATTCCTAAGAGTGATCAACACAACAGCCCATCGGGGCTCAGGATGGAGGGTATGGATTCCTGAACTTCTGCTCCCTAACAAAGTGTCAGTTCCCATAGTCTTCTGCTTCCTGAGTAACAAAATGTCAGTCCCTAGAAGGTCTTTGTGTCAACTCCTCCTTGTCATTATCAACACCAAGTGTTTATAGGGAACACTCAGCTCTTAGAACAGTTCTTTGCACATAGTAAGCACTTAATAAATGCCATTATTATTATTATTATAGGGTGTGCACTGTGCTTTTTAGCTCTGAACTAGGCTATGTCACAGGGCTCTTCCTTGAAGCAATGTAGTGAGAGTCTATCACTGTCTGGATTCTTAGGAATCCTTCCAACACATCATAGAGATTGTCAGCTACCAGTCTGAGAATCAAATTCTTCCAACAACTTTCAGCTTCATGCAGGAGCCTCCAAGAGGAGTCCGGGCATTCCTACTCCAAGAGAAGATATTGATCATGGAGCGATCGCTTCCAAGGATGAGTGTGGAGTCGATGTGGCCCTTTCTTCCAGGATTTGGGGCACCTGCTCATGAAGATTAACATTTCAGATGAACTACATTTATAACTTGTTGAACCCTGTTCCACCCTAACTGCTCTCTGAATTATTTTGCCAATAAGAATTGATCCTGCTGGGATGATGAGGTGCACATGGCCTGGTATTCGATCACAAGATGACTGCCCCTCTAAAAAGGTTTGGGTGATCCATTCAAAGAGACGGTGGGCAGTTTTCACTGGGATGGTCCCAGCCTGCGCAGTTGGGGGAATCTGGGATGCTACCTGTCTGGGATGGGAAACCTTCAGGGAACTAATCAAAACTTCAGCCAGTTGTATTTGCCTAATGAAGATGCTCTCCAAGCTGCCAGAAACCAGTAGGGAAAACACTGGAGGACTCTCGAGGTTCGCAAAGAGGATCATCTGCCTCCAAATGGGAAGCAGAGATCCTGGAGGCTGGCAGTTGTGAGGCCATGCCAACATAATTGCCATGTGTAAATTGGAAGTTGTGACTTAGAAAACAGCTGTAGAAGCAGCCAGGTAGGGGGTATCCTCAGAGACTGCTAGGTGGCCCGACGTTTCCCCTCCTGAAGAAAGCCCCTTTCGGGTGAACAATTCACCACTATCTCTCTCTGTGTAGGTAATTGGGCCCCAGACTGCAGAAATAAATCATGGGGTTCTATTTTTATCACCCTAAAAATTCAGCTCTGGTAGCAGTTGCTATTATTCATGGATGCCAGTGAGAGGGTCCCAGGAAACTGGCTCGAGTTTGCTGTGATTGTTTGTGGATTGCAGGGTTTGTTTGGGTTTTTTTTTTTTTTAGCATTCCAGAGCTACCTCTTTGCCTTAGGTCGAGAGTCCATGATAAGTCACTTCACACTATTTCACAGGAGTAAGGAAGACATGTGTGTGAGTGTGTGCATGTGCTAAGCACTGGGGTAGATGCAAGATAGAAAAAGTCCCTGTCCCACATGGGGTTGACACAATAGTGGGTGGCCTGGAGAGACAAAAATGCAATGCTCAGGTCGATAGAACCTCACCCCACATCCCGAAGAACAGGATGTCCCTCACTCCTGTGTACAGAGGCATTCAGAACAAGCTACAATAACCGTAACTGCAGCAGGTAAGATTTAGGTTGGACATGAAGAAAAACCTCTGGACTGTAAAGGCTGGAATAGGTTTGTACTGGGACATTATCCATTTTAGGAAATTTTCCTGATGGGGAAGATCTAATCATGCCGAGAGTAGAAGGAGCTGAGACGTGAAGTGGGCTTTCTTTGGGTATTTGTGTTTTTGGAAGGGCATCAGAAAGGAGAACCTGACCCCTAGCTGCAGTTGGTCTTTCTGGATGTTGCCTGAAAATGAAGGAAATTTCTTTCTCCATTCCCCTCTTTTTCTTCCCCTCCCCATGCCCAGAGCCATAGATTTCCTGAGCCTGCTTCTGAGGCTACCACTGAATGTAAGGACAGATCTGATATACATAAATCAACATATTACTCATTTTCGAGCATTGCGTTTGACAGCTGCTACACGAGCACATTGTTAAAAACTGTCAGGCAGTGATACATAGTGCCTTTTCCAACATATGTTGACTTTTATCTAATGTTGTTCCATAATTAGCCCCAGGGAGTTGGAATCTGGGCATCCAACTGGCTGAGAGCTCTGAGTTAACCTTTGCGCTCAATGGGAGAAAGTTAAAAGGGGCGGGTTCAGCAACCCAGGCTTTGGGGACCACCGAGGCCTCCAGGAAGGCTAGTTGTTCCCTTCTGCACTGTCTGCATCTCATTCACCCTAAGCCAGAAAGTCCCTAGCCAAGGGATTCTGGGGTCCCAAGACACAGGAACCGGGAGGGTTCAGGCCCTGCTCCAGGGGGGGCCATATGGAGTGGGGGTGATTGATGATGCAAAGGAAGAGAACTGAGGAGAGTAGGAGGAAGACGGAGAAAATGAGGATGAGGAAGATGGAGATGGTGATGATGACGCTGATGATGTTTGTGCACCAGGAGCCTGCAAGCAGGCAAAGCGATGAAATGTAGGGTCGGATTGTTCCAAGGATAACCTGGGGGAAATCCTACTGGCTCGCTGTCTTGAGCAGCTCCAGGTGATTGAGGTTTCCGCTTCTTGCTCTCAATTTTATCCATTTTAATCAGAAAAATCCCAATTTCCCTTGGATGGACAGCAACCATTCACTCCAGACCTGCTCTGGGAATCTTGGCCTTCTCACCCAACGCTGCTCAGTTGAGGCTTCAGAGTCTCCCAAAGGGCTCAGACTGCCCCAAGGGGAAATAGTTGATAGCCTGAACTATGTGAACTGGACTGCTCTTCTCTCTCTTGCTTCTTTACCCAATTGATTGTGCAAAGTCCCAGGACTCCAGGCCATGAGGGGGAACTTCAAAGCATATGGACTGCTGATGCAGCCCTTGGCATCACTGGGGTGGGATTCAGGGCAGGACAGAGTTACTCCTCCTCACACTTGACCGCTGCAGGAAAGTTGAAAAAGGTAAGCCAGACCACCACTGGCCTCCAGGCAGGCAAGCTCCCAGGGATCCCCAGGGAGCTATGACATTTCAATCATCAATCAATTATATTGATTGAAAGCTTACTGCATTCAAAGCCCCGTACGAAGTGCTTGGGAAAGTACAATAGAATGAGTAGGCAAAATCCCTGCCGCCAAAGAATTTACAATCTAGCAGGGAAGACAGACAAAAAATGAATTAAAGGTATGAGGAAGTAATAGAGTATATAGATCCTTAAGAGCTAGCAGGTGTTGGGAGTTCCCAAGTGCTTAGGTGACTCAGAAGTGCTGAAGCAGCAGCTGTGGGCAACATAAGATGGGAAGATGGCAGGTCAATCAGGGAAGGCCTCCTGCAGGAGATGTGATTTCAGAAGGGCTTTGAAGATGGGGAAAGTATTGATCTTCCAAAAATGAAGAGGGAGGGAAACAAGGCAGGAGAGCATGAGGAAGAGGTGGGTGGTGAGACAGATCAATTCTAGGTGGCAGAAGAACACTGAGGGAGAGGGACATACAGGCATATGTGGCCCTTCTGTGGGTTTAGGAGAAATGAGAGTTGTTTCTCAGAATTTCCCCTGCCAGGGAAAATCCCCAAGAAACAACATTCACTTCCACTCTACCCCATTCTGTTCAACACCATCAAGGAAAGATGTCCTCTCAGAGTACATTGGAATAGATTGGACTCTAAACTCCTCAAAGGCAGAGTCCCAGCCTCTTTTTCCTTCTTCTATAGTCTTCCCAGGGGTGAATTCCATGATAGGAGTGCAATCCAGTTTGTTGATGAGGATGGTGATAGCTATGGATGGTCTGACCCTGAATGCAGGATTGACCCTTTCACCAATCACAAAGGGGCTCCAAAAAATATGTCACCTGTTGTCTCCACCCCAGACCTAATGTCGATGAGAAAGAACAGCTCTGTGGTCAGATCCTGGACCAGCACAAGGCTGAAAGAGACTGAACAGCTTAGACCACTGGCAGGCAATAGTCTCATAGTAAGATTCATGTTTTGAAGACTCCCCAGATGGGATCCAGTGGAGATAGGAGGACGCTAATGCCAACCACCGCAGCTCTGGGGATCTTTTTTTATTTTAATTTCTTGAGATCAGTGGTTTCAGGCAGGCACGCTCTTTTGGAGGGACAATAGTGGAGTGAGTCAGAATCACTGAGTTAATCCAACAAGATGGAAAGAGGAAACTCAAATTCTAATCAGTCCCCAAAACCTGTTTTCTGAATCCTGCTGTGTAAGCTGCCGAGAAGCAGTGTGGTCTAGTGGAAAGAGCATGGGTCTGGAAATCAGAGGACCTGGGTTCTAATCTTGACTCGGCCACTTTTCTGTTGTGTGACTTTAGGCAAGGTTCTTAACTTCTCTGTGCCTCAGTTACCTCTTCTGTAAAATGGGGATTAAGACTGTGAGCCTTATATGGGATAGGGACTGTGTCCAACGTGATAGCGCTCAATAAATACGATTGATGATGATGATGATTAACTTCTATCTCACCCAGCACTTAATAGAGTGCCGGCAAATGTCATTACAAAAAATTTAAAAGCACCCTAGAAAGAAGGATTTTGCATTCCCTTCCCGCTACTGCAGCTTGGAAATCAGAGTAGTCGGTGGGCGGGTGGGGGAGTGAAGGGGCCAAGTTCACGGCACGAAGCTTATTTCCTATTTCCTCAGTGTACAGGGGCAAAACTCTAAGAGATCAGGCTTCAAACTCTTTCATGCTGAAGTTCACCACAGGGAGAAACAAAATTACCATTCTATTCCAATCTCAAGCAAGACCCTTGGGAGCCCCCATTGCCTTCCCACCACATAATAATAATAATAATGATAATAATAATAATGATAATAATAATAATAATAATTTATTAAGCACTTACTATGTGCAAAGCCCTGTTCTAAACACTGGGGAGGTTACAAGGTGATCAGGTGTCCCACATGGGGCTCACAGTCTTAATCCCCATTTTACAGATGAGGTAACTGAGGAACAGAGAAGTTAAGTGACTTGCCCAAAGTCACACTGCTGACAATTGGCAGAGCCAGAATTTGAACCCCTGACCTCTGACTCCAAAGCCCATGCTCTTTCCACTGAGCCACGCTGCTTCCCCACATCATCCTGGGGGGTCTTCAGAGATTTTTATTTAGCAGAAGCACCTCCACAAATTTGAGATCAGTGGGAAGGTCTTGGCAGGCATGTCCACTGGGTTCCAGAAAGCCCCAGGATGATCAGAAACCTGTCATGGACTCTTTCAACCAAAACGGGCTGATCCTCTTGCTCTATCTACATCTTTACCCCCTTACACTGTTTTGTTTTTATGCATTAAATTCTTCCCCAGGTACCCATCCCCAGCCTTCCAGCCTCCTTTTGGAATGTGAGCCCCTTGAGGGCCAAGAATCAAGTCTTGCTTATCTTTCTAGTGCTTAGTGCCAGGATTTTCAGCCAGGAGGCTCTCAGAAAACTACCACTTTATGTGTAGAAGGTATTGTCTGGCTTTCCTCTCTTTTGTCTTCTCCTCTAAGGAAGAGGGCAACTCCAAGCCAAGCCTGGGACTGGAGACTTCTCGAGAAAATGGAAAGATCTGAGAAGGCCAGGCTACGTCTGGGTCTGTGGTGCTGGCTTAAGTAATGAAAGTACTAATACATATTAAGCACTTATTCTGCAAAGAGCACTGAACTAAGCGATGGGAGAAAATACACAAGAGAGTATTAGACAAAGTCCCTAACCCTCAGGGGGCTCACAATTTAAGAGCTAGTGAGGATGAAGGGAACAGGGCAGAACGGAAATCTAATTGTGACCTAAGGCAAAAAAGAAAGGTTCATGAAATCAATCCAGTTCAACCTGCATGAATAATGTTGACAATAAAGCCTTTCTTTAAAAGAGAGTCATTTAATTTGAAATGAAAGGTTGCAGTTGGGAACTTGGTTGGTGGGCTGAAGCTTGGACCGAGTCAGCGGAAAAAGAACAGAACTCCTGGCCCTGCAGATGGAACTACGGGAGAAAAGGAAGAGAGACCAAGGGGTGTGGAGGATGCAGAAAAAACGGGAAAAGCTAAATAGTATTGCTTCCAGGTTCCTAATGAATATCCCCCACCTCTAGACTATAAATTCATTGTGGGCAGGGAATGTGTCTGTTTATTGTTGTACTGTACTTTACCAATAACTTAGTTCAATGCTCTGCACACAGTAAGCGCTCAATAAATAAAAATAAATGAATGAATGAATGAATGAGTGGGTGGCCAAACCAGGACAAGAACCCAGAAGTTCATATCTCTACCCACCTAAAAATACTGCTGAGGCTGACTCCCTGCTTCCCCTGGGGAAAGGAAAGTTGCCTTGGTACGGATTAAATAGGGAAGGAAAATCTATCAATTAATCAATCAATAGTATTTATTGAGGATTTACCGTGGGCAGACCATTATATTAAGCACTTGGGAGAGAATAATATAACAGAGTTGGGAGATTCATTCATTCACTCATTCAATCGTATTTATTGAGAGCTTGCTGTGTGCAGAGCACTGTACTAACCACTTGGAAAGAACAATTCAGCAACAAATAGAGACAATCCCTGCCCAACAACGGGCTCACAGTCTAGAAGGGGGGAGACAGACATCAACACAAGTAAACAGGCATCAATAGCAGCAATATAAATAAATAGAATTATAGATATATACACATCATTAATAAAATAAATAGAATAATAAATATGTACATATATATACAAGTGCTGTGGGGCGGAGAGGGAGGTAGAGCAGAGGGAGCGAGTCAGGGTGATGGGGAGGGGAGAAGGAGCAGAAGAAAAGCGGGGCTTAGTCTGGGAAGGCCTCCTGGATGAGGTGAGCTTTCAGTAGGGCTTCGAAGCAGGGAAGTGTGCTTGTTTGGTGAATTTAAGGAGGGAGGGCATTCCAGGCCAGAGGTAGGATGTGGGCCAGGGTACTATGGTGTGACAGGTGAGAAGAGGCATAGTGAGAAGTTTAGCACCAGAGGATCAGAGTGTGCGGGCTGGGATGTAGAAGGAGAGAAGGAAGGTGAGGAAGGATGGGGCAAGGTGATGGAGAGCTTTGAAGTCAATAGTGAGGAGTTTTTGCTTGATACGGAGGTTGTTAGGCAACCACTGGAGACTTTTGAGGAGGGGCGTGACATGCCCAGAACTTTTCTCTAGCAAGATAATCTGGGCAGCAGAGTGAAGTATAGACTGGGAAGAAACAGGAGGTTGGGAGATCAGAAAGGATGCTGATGCAGTAATCCAGTCGGGATATGATGAGTGATTGTACTACCTTAGTAGTGGTAGTGGTTTGGATGGAGAGGAAAGGGCAGATCTTGGCGATGTTGTGAAGGTGAAACCGGCAGGTTTTGGTGATGGATTGGATATATGGGGTGAATGAGGGAACGGAGTCAAGGACGACACCAAGTTTGCAGGCTTGTGAGATGGGAAGGATGGTAGTGCCGTCCACAGGGATGGGAACGTCAGGGAGAGGACAGGGTTTGGGAGGGAGAATCGGGGTTTGGAAGATCAGATCTCTGCCCACAAGGCACTTTGAGTCTACAGGAGGAAACAGACATAAAATAAATTGCAGATGGGTATACAAGTGCTGTAGGGCTGAAGATGGGGTGAATGTCTAGTGCCTAAAGGGTTCAGTTCCATCTGCCTAGGCAGCACAGAAAGGACAGTAAGTGCTCAATAAATACGATTGAATGAATGAATGAATGAGAAGGATTAGAGGGAAATGAGGGCTTAATTAGGAAAGGCCTCCTGGATTCATTTCTTCCTCTCCCTCCCCATTGTCCCCAGCAAAAGGCCCCAACACATCATCTTTGTGCTTAGGTATTGCTGCATCCTCAGGTAGAAGAGCTTGCATTCAATAAACCCTGGACTCTACTTTTCACTTGTTTTTCTAAGAACCTCAGAGCATTCTGTACACACCATTTCACTGATTCTAAAATACCCCTCAACCCTGCTCCTTTCTAGGGTTATTAATTGTCCCCTTTTGCCAAATGGGGCACCCGAGTCATGGAGAGGTTAAGTGATTTGAATAAGATCACCTGGGCTTTGGAGTCAGAGGCCGTGGGTTCAAATCCCAGCTCCGCCACTTGTCAGCTGTGTAACTTTGAGCAAGTCACTTAACTTCTCTGGGCCTCAGTTACCTCATCTGTAAAATGGGGATTAAGACTGTGAGCCCCATCGTAGAACAACCTGATCACCTTGTAGCCTCCCCAGCGCTTAGAACAGTGCTTTACACATAGTAAGCGCTTAATAAATGCCATCATCATTATTATTATTATCACCCAGCAAGTCTGCCGCATAGCCAAGATCAGAACCCAACTTAGCTTGACTTGAAAATTGGTTTTCTCCTGCTCTCCCCAGTTGAATATCCAGGTTAAACTAATAATATTTAGTGCTTTCTATGAGTCAAACACTAGGGTAAATACAAGATAATCAGATCAGGTCAGACCATCCCTGTCCCACAATCTAAGAGGGAGCGGGTGCAGGAATCTTCTCCCCATTTTACAGGTGAGGAAAGTGAGGCGCAGAAAAGTTAAGTGTCTTGCCCAAGATCACACAGCATAAGAATGACAAAGCTGGGTGAATAATAATAACAGTAATAATAATAAAAATAAGAATAATAACATTTGTTAAGTGCTTACTACATGTCAAGCACTGTTCTAAGTATTGGGGTAGAGCAAGATAATCAGGCAGGACACAGTCCCTGTTCCACATGGGGCACACAGTTTTGTTTACAACTGAGGAAACTGAGGCAAAGAGAAGTTAAATGACTTATTCAAAGTCACACAGCAGCCAAGTAGGGGAGCTAGGATTAGAACCTAAGTCTCCTGATTCCCAGCCCCATTAGGTCTCACTGCTTCTCTTGAACCTGTTGACGTTCTCCAGGGTATCTCCCAATCTCCCCACACAGGGCTCACCCACTTAATGACGACAATGATGATGATGATAATAGTAATTGTGGTATTTGTCAAGCACTTTACTATATGCCAGGCACTGTACTAAGCACTAAGTACTAAACACTAGGGTAGATACAATACCCAGCCCCTGCCCCCCATAGTGTCCCACAGTCTTTATCCCAATTTTACAGATGAGTTAAGAGAAGTTATGTGACTTGCCCAAGATCACTCAGTCGACAAGTGGAGGAGCTGGGTTTAGAATCCAGGTCTTTCTGACTCCCAGCCCCATGCTTTATCCACTAGACTACACTGCTTCTCAATAGGAATAATATTAACGATTGTACCTTTAATAATAATAATAATAATGATGGCATTTATTAAGCACTTACTACATGCAAAGCACTGTTCTAAGCACTGGGGAGGTTACAAGGTGATCAGATTGTCCCATGGGGGACTCACAGTTTTAATCCCCATTTTACAGATGAGGTAACTGAGGCACAGAGAAGTTAAGTGACTTGCCCAAAGTCACACAGCTGACAATTGGCAGAGCCAGGATTTGAACCCATGACCTCTAACTCCAAAGCCCGTGCTCTTTCCACTGAGCCACGCTGCTTCCCTTGTAAGCATTTACTATGTGCTAGGCTCTGAGCTAAACGTTGTAGTATAAAGAACTCCTCAGACCCTCCAAGGCTCGAACCCTGAGCGCTTACTCGGCCCCCCCAGCCGGTGTCCAGGGTTGCAGTCCTAGAGGGAGTGTGGAGAGAGGGAATCAGACACAACACTCTCTCTAAAGCCCAGCTCCGGCAAAGCCTCCCGTTTCAGATCCTCCAGTCTTGGCAGCCGCCTGGCTCTTTGGGGGAAGACAAGCACCTTCACAGAGATGGGGAAATCGGCCCCCAGACCTGCCCAGGCCTTTCAGGAAGTGGAGCAGGTCCAAAAGCCAGTTCAATCGGCCCTTTCTGTCCCAATGTGAGCAGCATCCAGCTGAAGCCCCTCTCCCACACAACGGCCCACAGTGCACATTGCTGCCCTGGAGATCCCCCCGGGATACTGAACTCTCAGAAATGAACCAGGGACGGGAGGAGGAGAAGGAGGAGGAGGAAGAAGAGGAGGGAGGAGGAGGCCCAGCAGCTGGGCTAGAGCTGGGACACCTGCCACCCCGAGACCGGCTTAGACGGAGAAATTCCATCCCTGGCCCCTCCAGAGAAGGTGGGCTCCAACATTCCACCAGATGATCCCGAGGGTCCGATTGGCAGTGGAGCGCCAGCAGCGCTGCAGAGTCTTTCCATGGCTGCAAATGATTCCCAAAGCCCCACACCCACTGGCTTGTCAGATGAATAAAAGATCCAGGCAAACGGACGGGATGATATAAGTATTCCTCCCCCGCTCTCTCATCATCAGGAAACTAATTGTGAAGGGTTCACTGGGCCTGTTCTTCCAAAGATGCGACAACATTCAAAGCACAAGGAAGCGGGTGGGGGGGTGGGGGGGAGCCTTCCCCACACATTGGCATGTGCAAAGAAAATGGAATGAGCCACGTGTGGCTAATTGGCTTCCTCTCGCCACTGGAGGATGCGCAGTTTTACTGAGAGAGGGGGAACTGGCGGGATGAACAGCTGAGGATGAACGGCACCTGAGCCGTTACCCAGAGTCCTCTTCCCCAGCCACAGTGGAGAAGGCATTTTTCTCCAGCTGTTGAGTGGGGCAAACTTTCTGACGGCCACAAATGGACTTTAACCCAGGGGTTTCACTACCAAGCTGCCCTTCAAATCCCGTAATATCAAAATAAATCTCCAAACATCTTGAGGGGAGGGGGACTGTGAAGCAATCTTTCTGTCCTTGAGATTTTTGTCATCCTAACCAGAGGAAATCCAGGGACGATTAGCCAACAGAAGGTAAAGAAGCCTCAAAGACTCCCAGGTTTGCTGGTTTCCCTGCCCTCTCTGTGGAAGACATCTGATTTTCTTTTTTAACCCTTTAGTTGGGCACCGGAATAAATACACTTTCTAATGCCGGTTGGATGCAGTCACTTGTTCTGTCCATGATTCAGGCTGTGCATTATTCACGAGCTCTCTAGTTACAAGCAAATAGCGCAGATCCCATCAGGCTGTCCCAGCCCAGCTTCTCGGATTCCTCACCAGGAACCACAAAGTTGCAAAAGCACAAAGGGAACATGAAAGGGAGTTGGCTGCTCCTTATTTGTAAATTACTCAAAGCCTTCCTGCATTATACAGACTGCCTGATGTGTCGAGACAGAGAGATGTATACGTCCTGCACCGTTGGCTTTGAACTATCTGGTCCTTCATAACTGTATGGTTTGGAGAAGAATTCCCCTTGTCCCTCTCAGATGATGACCCCTTCACCTCTCCCAAGTTAAACGGTCTGGGAATCCACCCCTCAAGCTGCAAACTGGCCTCTGAGACAGTGCTGGTGGAAGTAATTGGCCTATGCAGAGCCAAGGAGCAGGGCAGGTTCACTTCTTGTCTTCAGCAGGCCACTCTTCTCGGTTCCAGGTCCAGACAAGTCTGGTGCAGCAGTGCTTGGGTTAACACTGCTGCAGAGGAAGTGAACTACTATAGGGAAACCTGGAGATGGTTTTTAAAACCACCAAACTGCATTTAAACAACACTGAATGTGAATGTGAATTCTGCATTCAATCGCTAAAAACCTTCAAACTCTTTTTCTCCTAGAGAGAAGCTGTCCTACCCCCATGACACCAGGACTCCAACCCAACCCCAGCCCTGGAAGGACCCAAACACCAGCAGCAAAATAAATACAATAATAGCAATAATGGCATTTGTTTAGCACTTATTATGTGCCAAGCACTGAACTAAGCACTGGGCTGATGCAATATAAATAGATTGGACACAGTCCCTGTCCCACACAAGACTCACAGACTAAGAGGAAATGAGAAAAGGTATTTTATTCCCATTTTACAGGTAACTGAGGCACCAAAAAGTTGTGACTTGCACACAGATGGCAAGCTGCATTTAGAATCCAGATCCTTAGACTTCCATGCCTCTGATCTTCTACTAACCTCAGATTTTTAGGATATGTAGAAGTGTTCAAGAGGCAGTTGGGTAAGAGAAATAAGGTGGGGTGATCAGAGTTTAATCAGGGAAGGCCTCCTGGAGGAAGCAACCCACAGATCTGAACAAGGAATGGCCTTGTTCACCATCTCTCGTTTATTTTAGTTGCTCCTTTCCTTTTTCTTATGTTTTTCATAGGTCTGTCTCCTCTGTCCTCTTTCTCCCCTTGTCTCGGCTAGCCCCCTCTCCCCTTCCCACATCAAAGTTAGGGACAGACATTTTATTATGTTTTTTATTCCAGACCATGCCCCATACCATCCTCTGTCCAGGAAGATCAAAAATCTAGTTGTTTCCTGACTTGGCAAGAGATATTAAAGGAAATTTATAGACCCCTCAGAAAGAGAGATGGTTTCATCCATGGCATTACAGTGAAGAGTTAAGGGTCCAAGAAAAGAGTTTGGGTTGGGATGACCCACAAAAGGATGATGGTAATAGTTGTAGTCATATTAATAGTCACAGTAGTAGTAGTAGCTGTAATAGTAATAATAATTCTAATAATAATAATTGTGGTATTTATTAAGTGCTTACTATGTGCCAAGCACTGTACTAAATGCTGGAGTAGATACTAGGCAATTGGTTTGGACACAATCCCAGTCCCACCTGGGGCTCACATCTTAACCCCAATTTTCCAGATGAGGTAACTGAGGCCCAGAGAAGTGAAGCGACTTGGCCAAGCTCACACAGCAGACATGTGGCAGAGCCAGGATTAGAACCCAGGCTCTCCTAACTCCCAGAGCTCTAACCACTAATCCATGCTGCTTCTCCAGTAGCAGTAGTAATAATAGCATTTATGTAGGGATTACTGGGTGCTAAGCATTGTACCAGGCACTGGGAAAGAACAATGATGAGCTACGGATGCGTTTTTGAGAAGCGGTGTGGCCTGGTGGATAGAGCACAGGGCTGGTAGTCAGAAGAACGAAGCAGCAAGAGGAGTTGCAGCAGCAGCAGCAGCGGCGGCCCACGTGTCTTTCTCTGCCCAGAAAACCAGATGCCCGCTCGACAACCAGAACCAACACACTGAGGCAAGGGCCTCACGGGTGAGTGTCTCATGGGTGGGATCCAAGTGCCCCGCTGCTGATGGGAATCACGAGTGGATTCCTCCCATGTAGGGAGAGCACATGGTGAGAGCTAGCTGCCCACCACATGCGCGGGTAACGTAATGAATTCCTCCCATGTGGGAAAGTAAGTGGATTCTTCCCAAGTGGGAAGCGCACATGGGTGAGAGCTAGCCGCCTCACCCACGCGTGATTAACATACGATTGTGTTCCTCCCATTAGGGAAGCTCGAATATTGCTAATTGATTACATTCCTCCCGAAAGGAAGCTCAATCCATTGCACCTAAACAACTAAATAATTCAATTCTCCTCACAGAATAAATTTTATATAAAACTCAGGCTTTCCATCCCCGGCCTCTCTCTCTCTCTCCTGCCTCACCCATTACTGAACGAACCTGTCCCCGGATGATGGGTGACAGGTGTCCAACCTGATTAACTTGAATCTATCTACTCCAATGCTTAATACAGTGCATGGCACATAGTGAGCACTTAACAAATACTATTAAAAAAAATTTAGAAAAAGTACCTGGGCCCCAAGGAGCTCCCAATCTAAGAATTAAGGGAGAAGGAGGTTGGCAACAGAAACAAAGAAAAAAAGAGCAAAAATATAAAGGATCTTAGCACTTTGGTACTCATCCCCACCACACCCAACAATTACATACATACTTCAATACTTCCTCCTATCTAAAATGCAGTTTAGTGCCTGTTTCCCTGCTATACTGTAAACTCCTTGAGGATGGAAATTACGTGTACTAATTATATGGTGTTCAACCATGCACTTAGTTGAATACTCTGCACAGAGTAGGTGCATACCCAGTGAGAAGTAGCGTGGCTTAGAGGTAAGAGCACGGGCTTGGGAGTCAGAGATCGTGGGTTCGAAACCCGCCTCTGCCACTTGTCAGCTGTGTGACTTTGGGCAAGTCATTTAACTTCTCTGGGCTTCTCTTGGAGAAGCAGCGTGGCTCAGTGGAAAGAGAATGGTCTTGGGAGACAGAGGTCATGGGTTCTAATCTTGGGTCCGCCACTTGTCAGCTGTGTGACTTTGGGCAAGTCACTTCACTTCTCTGTGCCTCAGTTACCTCATCTGTAAAATGGGGATTGACTGTGAGCCCCACGAGGGACTACCTTGTATCCCACCCAGTGCTTAGAACAGTGCTTTGCACAAGGTAAGTGCTTAACAAATGCTATTATTATTATTATTATTATTATTATTATCTGTGCCTGTTACCTCATCTGTAAAATGGGGACTAAGACTGAGTGAGTCCCAAGTGGGACAACCTGATAACCTTGTATCTACCCCAGCGCTTAGAATAGTGCTTGGTGCATAGTAAGCACTTAACAAATACTATCATTGTTATTATTATTACTTTTGATTATTTGGCGATCCACCCAGGCCAGAAATCTAGCACATGCTTGAAATAACTGGAAATCCATCTTCATGTTAAGGATAGACTGTTCAACTTCCTTGATTTTCTTTCTCATTTCTCCTGTTTGCACTCTGAACTTTTCATTTTAGTAAAATACAAATTATGGCATTTGTTAAGCACTTACTATGTGCTAGGCACTGTACTAAGTGCTGGGGTGGATACAAGCAAATCGGGTTGGACATAATCCCTTTCCCAGGCGAGGCTCACAGTCCCAATACCCATTTTACAGATGAGGGAACTGAGGCCCAGAGAAGTGAAGCAACTTGCCCAAGGTCATACAGCAGACTAGAGGCGGAGCCAGAACTAGAACGCATGACTTTCTTACTCCCAAACCCGGGTTCTAGCCACTACACCATGGAGCCAAAAAGCCCACCCTTTGAGGGAGTGAGATGCAGGCAGCAGACCCCCAGGAAATAGAGTGATGGAGGTAGAGGGTGAAATGTGAGGGAGGGGAGAAAAGGGAATTCAGAGGTTCTGAAAGTGGAGGGAAACCAGGGGAGAGTTGCTTCAAGGTAGGGGTTCAGACTGAGGGTTTATACAGAATGGAGAGGGGAGGAGACAATGAGAGATGGGGGGAATTGTGGGGAGGGAGATCAAGGGAGTTCAGAGGTGGGAGAGGAGCCAGGAGCTCATGGAGAGTGAGAAAAAAGAGGCAGTGTCTTTGAGTGTTGGGGGAGGGAGGTGGAGGAGAAAACCAGAAAGGAGTGAGGCCTGTTGGTGAGAGCATATGGCTAGGAGCCACTTGTCGGCTGAGTGACCTCGGGCAAGTCATCTCTGTGTCCCAGTTTCCTCATCTTTAAAAGAGGGGATAAAAACACCTTTTCTCCCTCCTTCTAAGACTATCTGATCTGCTCATATTGCATGTACCCCAGAGCTTAGTGCATGCTTAGCAGAGAGTAAGTGTTTAACAAATTGCACAGCAAGGAGGGGTTGGAGTTCTCAGGTGATCGAGAAAGGCAGGGGTTAGTGGGGCCAGAAGCTGGAGAGAGAGCAAAGAGCTGGGAAAGTGGGGTGGGGGAGGGTGATGGGGGAGAATGGTCTGAGGTGGATGAGGAGCGGACACTTACTCTTCCTGCTCCACTCCCCCACCATGGTGGGGGCCAAGGCAGGACCATGGCAGTGCCTGCCAGATGAGTGTGGGTGAAAAGGGGATGGGGATGGGGGCAGGGGATTCTGTATTGCCCTGAGCCTGGAGGTTTGGCCTTTGTTGGGGCAGAAACTACCCCAAGTGTTGGGCCTCCAGGGATGCCTTTCTGAGGGATGAGGCAAGCCAACCACCTCTCTAGACTGTAAGCCCACTGTGGGCAGGGATTGCCTCTCTTTATTGCAGTACTGTACTTTCCAAGCCCTTAGTACAGTGCTCTGCTCAAAGTAAGAGCTAAATAAATGTGATTGAATGAATGAATGAATGAATGAAACCCCTCCCTTGGCCCCACTCCTCTGGGAGTCCAGGCTATGGATGCAGAGGGGGCAACCACGGCCAGTGAGACTCAGATAATAATAATTATTATGGTACTTATTAAAGGCGTACTATGTGTCAAACACTGTCTAAAGGCTAAGGTAGATACAAGTTAATCAAGTCGGACACAGTCACTGTCCCTCATGGGCCATGGGGTTCACACACTCAATCCCCATTTTACAGATGAGGTAACTGGGACCCAGAGAAGTTAAGTGACTTGCCCTAGGTCCCACAGCAGACATATGGCAGAGCCGGGATTAGAACTCAGGTCCTTATGACTCCGAGGCCCAGGTTCTATCAGTTAAGCCATGCTGCTTTTCAAATGACCTCTGGATGACCCAGGCACACTCAGAGACCCACAAGAACCCAGCTGAGATCAGTTCCTGAACAGCAGGTTTTTCCCCAGCCTCCATCCCATCTCCCAGAGCAAAGGCAGCATTGATCAAGATGCCCAAGGAGAAAGCAGAGGTGGACTGGCAGGGCCACTTGGAGAGTAGTTGCTGGATTTTGCAAATAACTTACAGTTAAGTAAGCTTCTGCTTTCTTGCCAATAGAGGCTGGAGTCTGCCAACAAAAAAGCAAAACCATCAGCCTCCAGCTCTGTGCCGGGGGCTTCCCGCCGGGATGGAGCAAAGCTGGCGGCTCCCCAAGTCCGGGATGCCTTCGGCCAGACCCGCCCTTCCCAGACCCTCTCTGGAGCTGCCCCCTGAGGAGCCCGGCCCGGATCGTCCCCACGCCAGAGGAGGTGGGGTTGGGGCCACGATCGATTACCGAGTCCGGTAACAACCCCTCCACGGTCCCTGGGTCATCCCTGACCTGGACCCATTCCAGGATTCCTTCTGACGAGCCGAAACAGTCTATTAGCAAAATTAGATCAGATGTAATGGAGTATAATTAGAATCTCTTCTGCTGCCCCCTTCCTTCGTTAATAAAATGTGCATTCGGAATATAATTGTCTAGTGCTGTCTCTCCTGGCCTTGAATTAGTTTCCCATGCGTTGGTGGATGGCAGCAGAGTGGAGGGAGTTGGGGGCTGAGAGGAAGGGCAGAGGGCGAAGATGAGGGGCTGGAAGGAGAAGGGGGGGGAGAGAGAGAGAGAGGAGAGAGGAGAGCGTGGGATTGGTTAATTACTTTCACTGTTTCAACATTCACATTTCACTACACTTCCCTCCACTCAGACATTCCTGCCAAGCTGGCAGGCCATTCCTCTCCCAGTGTGGTTACGCTTTTGCTTACCTGAGCCTGGAGAGGCAGAGGAAGGGTGAACGGGAGACAGCTTGGTCTCCGGGATGTAGCAGGGGCTGGGAAGCAAGAGGCTCAGTTCAGACGCCACCCCAGTCCTCACTTGTCAAACTCCTGAGTGATTGAGGATAAATCACTGCGCCTCAATGTGCTCATCTATGCACTGGGGAAAGCAATACCTCACTCCCAGGGATGTGGTGAAGTTAAAGTGAAATCATGACCTATTTAGTGCTCATATATTCAAGGTGTTACCTTTACCTTGCAGTGGCAACGATCATTCAATCAATGGTGCTTATTGAACACCTCCTGTGTCCAACTTCCATGTCCACTGCCCCCAACTATTCCAAAACTGCAACTTCCTCCTGAAGCTCCCAGTGGCCCCACCTCCCCACTTTCGACCCCGAAGTATTTTCTAACTACCCCAGTCCCTCCCACCTCCACTTCCACCCTCTTAACCTTCTCAGCTTTCTCTCAGGAAATCTTCCACCTGCTGTCAAATTCTACCCCAACTCCCTGTGCCTCCTCCTCGTCCCTTCTTATTCTCTAAAAACCATTGTGCTCACTGTTCCTCCCTTCTTGACCACCATCTTAATGGTGGTCAACCTCTCCATCATAATGGCTCCTTCCTTTCTGCCTCTTGGTAGCCTACAAACACTTCCTTAGGATCCCACCATCTTTGCCAGCTATCTTCCCCCTCTAGACTGTAAGCTTGTTGAGGGCAGGGAACATGTTTATTAACTCTGTGATATTGTATTCTCCCAAGAGCTCAGTACAGTTCTCGGCACACAGCAAGAACTCAATAAATATGATTGAGTGATTGGTCACTCCAACTGCCTCCTGTCATTCCTGCTCAAACTCCTCAAACAGATAAAAAATGATAATTGTGGTATTTGTTAAATGCTTGCTAGCGTGGCTCAGTGGAAAGAGCCCGGGCTTTGGAGTCAGAGGTCATGGGTTCAAATCCCGGCTCTGCCAATTGTCAGCTGTGTGACTTTGGGCAAGTCACTTAACTTCTCTGTGTCTCAGTTACCTCAACTGTAAAATGGGGATTAATACTGTGAGCTCCACATGGGACAACCTGATCACCTTGTAACCTCCCCAATGCTTAGAACAGTGCTTTGCACATAGTAAGTGCTTAATAAATGACATTATTATTATTATTATTCAAAGCACTGTACTGAGCGCTGTGTTTCATACACTCTAAACAAATCGGTCACGGTCCCTGTGACCCACACTGGGGTCTAAGAGGGAGAAAGAACAGGCATTGAATCCCCCTTTTCTAGTTGGGGAAAAGTAAGTGTTATTCCCTTTGTCTTCACTTCCTTTCCTCCAAATCCCTGCCCAAGCCTCTGTGATCTCATTTCTGCCCCCTTCTTTCCATTGTGACCACTCTCTCCCAGGTCACTAATGACTTTTTCCTTGCCAAATTTAATGGACTCAACTTTCTCCTAATCCTTCTTGAACTCTCAGGCCTCTTCAACACTGCAGACCACTCCCTTTTCCTGGAAACATTCTCCAACCACGGCTTACTAACATGGTCCTCTCCTGGTTCTCCTTTTATCTCTCTGGCTCCTCCTCAATTGCTCTTGCTGGCTCTTCTGATGCCTCTTACATCATAATAGTGAGTGTTCTAGGAGGCTTGACCTGGGACCCCTACTTTTCTCACTTTACAATAACTTGCCGGACAAAGAGTGTTCATATCTTACATACTCCCTTGCCTAAGCATTAACTCATGTGACCTTTACCCTTCTGCCTATCTGTGATTTATTTTAGTTTGTTTGTGTTTCCCCAACAGGACTGTAAACTCCTTGAAGGCAGAGATCATGTCTACTCTTTTACTCTCCCAGGTGTTTAGCGCAATGATCAACCCAAAATATATGCTCAGTAAATACTAATGTTTTGCTTTGTCTACAGAGAATCCCCCCATCCCCACCTCCACCCCCAGCTTCATTCTACCAAAGTGGTCCCAATATACGGGATTGCCGGTAAAAGTTGGTAATGACTGTGCTTCTCAGAATGACATTTGTCCCAAGGGAAGAACGTAGCCAACAAAGGCAGTTGTTTCTGAAAGCTGTAATGTAAGTTCATAGTGGGCAGGAAATGTGTCTGTCGACTGTGTTGCGTTGTACTCCCCCAAGTTCTTAGCAGCATGCTCTGCATGCAGCGAGGACTCAAGAAAAGTGATTGATTGATTAATAATAATAATAATTGCTGAGCATGTGCCAAGCACTCTATTAAATGCTAGAGCACATACAAGATGATCAAGTTGGATACTATCCCTCTCTCATGTATTGGCTCAGAGTCTAGAGGAGAGAAAGAACTTGTATTGAATCCCTGCTTTACAGGCAAGAAAACTGAAACCTATAGAAAATATAATGGCCCTCAGAAGTTAAGTGGAAGAGCTGAGATTAGAACCAAGGTCTTCTGATACCCAGGCCTCTACTCTTTCCACTAGGCAGTGCTATTCAAGCAAAACTCCTCACTCTCGGCTTTAAGGCTGTCCATCACCTCGCTCCCTCCTACCTCACCTCCCTTCTCTCCTTCTACAGCCCAACCCACAACCTCCGCTCCTCTGCAGCTAACCTCCTCACTGTGCCTCATTCTTGCCTGTCCCACCGTAGATCCCTGACCCACATCCTTCCCCTGGCCTGGAATGCCCTCCCTCCACACATCCGCCAAGCTAGCTCTCTTCCTCCTTTCGAAGCCCTACTGGGAGCTCATCTCCTCCAGGAGGCCTTCCCAGACTGAGCCCCCTCTTTCCTCTCCTCCACCCCATCCCCTCTGCCCTACCTCCTTTCCCTCCCCACAGCACTTGTATATATTTGTACAGATTTATCACTCTATTTATTTTACTTGTACATAGTTACTATTCTATTTATTTTGTTAATGATGTGCATATAGCTATAATTCTATTTGTTCTGACGATTTTGACACCTGTCTACATGTTTTGTTTTGTTGTCTGTCTCCCCCTTCTAGACTGTGAGCCCGTTGTTGGGTAGGGACCATCTCTATATGTTCCCAAGTGCTTAGTACAGTGCTCTGCACACAATAAATACGATTGAATGAATGAATGAATGATTAACTGGGGATCTTATTCTGTCACGTGGCTTCAGTTCTTCCCTCTATGAGGATAACCCCCAATTCTAAACCCCAAGCCCTGTCCTCAGACCTGTATTATAAGGTCACATTTCCTTCTCCTTCCAGGATATCTTTATATGGATATCCCTTCAACTACGCCACCTCAGTATACCTAAAACCAAACTCCTCATCTTGTCTTTCAAATCCTTTCCTCCATCATCTTTCCCTCTCTGAAGTCTGAAATCTAGGCATAATTTTTTACTCTTCCCTTTCTTTCACTCCAAAATTCCCTGCCTCTCTTCTGCAGTCCATTCTTGAATTTCTTTATAGTATCTGTTAAGTGCTTACTATGTGTCAAACACTATTCTAAGAGCTGGGGTAGATGCAAGTTAATTAAGTTGGACATAGTGCCTGTCCTGCATGGAACTCAGAGTCTAAGTAGGAGGAATAACATGAAAACTGAGGCGTAGAGACGTTAAGTGACTTGCTCAAGGTCACCCAGTAAGAATTTGGGAGAGTCAGAATTAGAACCCAGGTCATCTGACTTCCAAGCCCGTAGTCTTTCCACTAGACCGTGCTGCTTCTCGTCCTTTGTCCAGATAATTTGTCTAAAACCTCATTCTGCCCACATCTCTCCAGTCCTCAATGGTTACCATTCTTCTCCACATCCAGCAGATATTCCTGTCCATTGGCTTTAAGGCACTCGGTAAATGAAAACAAGCCACTGTCCTCTCCCACTGTACCCCAGCTCTCACTCTTCCTCCTCCCAAGATAACCTATTCACTTTGTCTCATTCTCATCTCTCCCACTGCCCACCCCTTGTCTGTACCATTCATCCTCCCTGGAATTCCCTCCCTCGTCAAATATGACAAATCACAGATCTCTCCACCTTCAAAGCCTTCCCCAGATCACATTTCCTTCTAGGGTTCTTCTTGGATGGATTTCTAACTTCCCACAGTTACAGTTCCATCCCTGAGCATTTCTGAACACACAACCGCCCAGAGCACTTAGATACATATCTAGAGAAGCAGCATGGCATAGTAGTTAGAGCATGGGCCTAGTGGTCAGAAAGTCATGGGTTCTAATTCCGGCTCCACCACTTGCCTGCTGTGCGACCTTGGGTAAGTAACTTAACTTCTCTGTGCCTCAGTTATCTCATCTATAAATTGGGGACTGAGGCTGTGAGCCCCATGTAGAAGCACGTAGAAGCAGCATGGCTTAGTGTCAAGAGCACGGGCTTGGGAATCAGAAGTCATGGGTTCTAATCCTGGCTCTGCCACTTGTCAGTTGTGTGACTTTGGGCAAGTCACTTCATTTCTCTGTGCCTCAGTTAGCTCATCTGCAAAATGGGGATGAAGACTGGGAGCCTCACGTGGGACAACCTGATTACCTGATTACCCCAGTGCTAAGAATAGCGCTTGGCACATAGTAAGCGCTTAACAAATACCATCATCATCATCATGTAGGACAAGGACTGTGTTCAACCCAATTTGCTTGTACCCACCTCAGAGCTTAGTACAGTATCTGGCATTTTAGTACAAGTCTGTTCCACTAGTCTGTGAACTCCTTTGGGTCAGGGATAATGTTCATTAATTTTGTATATTTAATGTAATTTTCACTCCTATGTTTTTTATGATATTCATTACTGCTTACCATGTGTCAAGAATTATTCTAAGCACTGGGGTAGATATAAGATAATCAGATTGGACACGGTATCTGTCCCACATAGGGTTCACAGTCTAAGACAGAGGAGGGAGGATTTAATTCCCTTTTTAAAGATGAAGCACAGATAAGTTAAGTGACTTGACCAAGGAAACACAGCAGACAGGTGATTTAGCAGAGATTAGAACCCAGGCCCTCTGACTCCCAGACTGGTGTTCTTTCCACTAATCTACTCTGCTTCTCATGGCTTCAACTATCAACTTTAGGCAGATGATTCTCAAGTCAACCTCTCCAGCCTTGATCTCTCTCCTTCTTTGCAGTCTCCCATTTCCTCCTGCCTCTGGACATCTGTACTTGGATATCTCTCTGACACCTCAGCCTAAACCTGTCCAAAACAGAATAATAATAATGATAATAATGACATTTATTAAGCACTTACTATGTGCCAAGCACTGTTCTAAATGCTGGGGGGGATACAAAATAATCAGGTTGGCCCACATGGGGCTCACAGTATTAATCCCCATTTTCCAGATGAGGTAACTGAGGCACAGAGAAGCTAAGTGACTTGCCCAAAGTCACACAGCTGACAAGTGGCAAAGTCAGAATTAGAACCCATAACCTCTGACTCCCAAGCCCAGGCTCTTTCCATTGAGCCACTCTGCTTCTCGTGGAGAAGGCTACGTTCACACCATTAAGAAAACACATGGTTTGGGCTTTTATTTTTTATAAAACAGCATGTCTTAGGGCCCGTGTAGACACAGCCACCATTAACTGGCATACCAGCTAACTTTCCGTGGGGTGTTCTGACATTAAAAAAAAAAATTGGCCATAACAAAGAGTTTCCTGACAATAACCATCCTGAGGCCATGGAAACCTCACACTCTCCTTCCTCAGAGAGTTTTACAACTAAGTCAAATGTTCATTTGTGTTTGGAACCTGAGGGGTTGGACTCAATGCTGTCCGGATAACTTGATTTAAATGGTAGAAAAAGCACAGTTAGCTGGAAACTCAATGTAATTTGACTAGTGTACTGGAGTGAAAGACCACTGTCAGAGATGCCCTTTGCCATCAAGAGCCTTTCTCTAATCCAGAGAAAGTTACTCACTTGGGCCCTGTAGAATGGAGGAGCAAATCTCACATTATGCACCAATCTCTTGTGTTTCCTCCTTCCCCTTAGGGAGAAATGATTAAACCCCTAGTGACTTATTTCTACAGGGTTCTGGGGCTATCAGGTGGACTTTTCTGTTCCAATCCTGAGTCAGGAAGTGAAGAATAAAAGAGCCCTGAGGCAGGGGAGACAAAGGGAAGAACGAGAGAGAAAAGGGGATCTTTTTTCCAGTAGAAATAAGAGCAAATTTCATTTAGTCACTGAAAATTTAAAATACCCCCAACCAGAGAAGCTTTGTGTCATCGAGAAGCCTCTAACAGTTAGACGGCAAAAAGGTAATTTGAAGAACGAGTTGCACAGCCTGTTTAGTTAAAAGTTTAAGTAAAAGAGGGGGACACCTGCCTGCCCAGAGAGACAAGAGTTGGGGGACTTTGAACTTTTTGCCCTTTGTTAAAAAAATATCAAATAGAGGCTTGAGAAGCTAGAGAAAAGGACTTGATTGGAGACCTCAGGGAAGGGGACAGTCTGGCACAATGCAGGAAACAATCTCCCAAGGAGACATTTCTGAAGCTACTAAAGCCATCAGTCCTCACCAGAGGCCAGGGAGGAGGATCACAGAGTTGTCTGTGACAGGGTTGCAAGGTGCTTGGTTGGCTTACAAATTTGTCTGAGTGTCCTATCAGTTCTACCTTTCCTGAGGCCAAGAGGTTGAACTATGATCCAACTGGAGCCACCACCCCCTGCCAGTCATATGAGGCAATTTGATGGCAGCCTGGTGCCTGCCCCCAATGGTTCCACTGGACGGGGCAGTGGCCGCAGCCCTCCCAGGTTCGGGGGTCATCCTTGCCTTGGACCACTGCTGACTCCAGGGGATTGATTTTTCATCAGGTTTTTTTCATTAAAAAAAGAAAATGAGGCTTCTTGTTTCAGGGCTTAGAACAGTGCTTTGCAAATAGTAAGCACTTAATAAATGCCATTATTATTATTATTATCTCCTCCACTCATCCCGGGGGGAGATGGACCTTGGGCATCACAAACTCTCTTGGGGTGCTGGACAAGGCCACTTCGATTTGCATTGCTTTCCTGCCTTAAGGGGAAGGGAAAAAAGGGGTTCCTTGGTTTGGATTGCAGGCCGCTGAGTGGGGAGACATACCCCATCCCAGCCCTGCCAGAACAGACTCTCTGTCTCCTTTTCCAGCACACAGGAATCTCCCTTTATCCCCACAGACCGGCAGCAGCAGCCACAGTAATGGCAGTTGTCCATGACCGACCTGGAGAACCTCAGCTGTGGTGGCCTCGACTGGGTTCCCTCCCTCCTGCCCCTGTCTCAGGGGTCAGCTCCAGGCTCACTCACATATGTTTCAGTTTCTGAACAAAGTGCAGACGTTCAGGCATCCAGTTCACTCCCCACGTGCACATTCAATCAATCAATCAATCGTATTTATTGAGCACTTACTATGTGCAGAGCACTGTACTAACTGCTTGGGAAGTACAAATTGGCAACACATAGAGACATTCCTTCCAACTGTGGAGCTTCATGGAAAGTCCCGCTTCCTTCTTCCACCCTGCTGCCCCCTGCTCTGAAGATTGGGTAACCTAGTAATTCAAAGTATAAGACAGATCAATCAGTAGCCACAAAAAAATGCCAGTTTGTCATATCATCTTGAAGGATTTGATCTGAATAACATTTTGTAAAGTAAAATGGCTCAGTGGAAAGACCGCAGGCCTGAGAGTCAGAGGACCTGGGTTCTAACCCTGGCTCTCCCACTTGTCCTCTGTGTGACCTTAGGCAAGTCACTTAACTTCTCCGTGCCTCAGTTACCTCACCTTTAAAAGGGGATTAAATCCTCCTCCCTCCAATTTTAACTGTGAGTCCCAAGTGAGCCAGGGACTGAACCCAACCTGATTATCTCGCATCTACCCCAGTGCTGAGTACAGTTCCTGGCACATAGATAAGCACTTTACAAGCAGTATGGAAAAAAAAATCTTTGTGGAATCATCCCAGGATTCCTCTAAGGAAACTGTGGCAGGAACAGCAGTACCGTTTTTTACCATCTTCCTTTCTCCGCTTCCTACTCTTAGATTATTAACTTCCTGAGGGCCAGGGACTGTGTCCAAACCCTCCCCCTGTATATTCTCTCCTAGTGCTCAGAACAGTGTTCGGCACACAATAAGTACTGAATAAATATTTTTACTATTACTTTACCAGGAAAGGAGAAAGCTGAGAAGTGATGGAGAGGAGAAGAGTGGGTGATTAGGGCACTTTCTGGTATTTGCAGCAGAGACCAAGACTCTGGATGAAGTCTTCCTCATCCATAAGAAGCAAATCCCTTCCTGGACCTCATTCCATTCACAATTTCTTCCCACCCCTCCCTGGATTATGATTCACGCTTACTTAGCACTGTGGCTCTAATTACATTAATACCTTAACTGGCTTTCCATTGACTGAGACAAACACACTCCACTGTCCAAGACCAGAAAGAAGGAAACCAGAGGAACTGGGGCCACTCTTTAACCTCCCCACAGAGATCTTAGCTTAAGCCCTTTGGGGAACTGATGAAAACAACTGAGTCCAAAGTAGACAGAGAGGACAGACGGAGAAACAGAAGTCAGGGGCACACTCCTTCTGCCTCATCCTCCAGGATGACTTCCTTGATTAACCACTCTCCATCTCCAGCCTATTAGCATAATTCAGGATTCACTCCTCCTGTCAATTCAATACTGCACTTGTACTTTTTTTAATGGTGTTTGTAAGCGCTTACTCTGTGCCAAGCACTGTATAAAGCAGTAAGGTAGGTATAATAAATCACGTTGGACACATTCCCTATCCCACATGGCATTTGCTTTCTAAATGTGAGCCCATTGTTGGGTAGGGACCGTCTCTATGTGTTGCCAACTTGTACTTCCCAAGCGCTTAGTACAGGGCTCGGCACACAGTAAGCGCTCAATAAATACAATTGAATGAATGAATTGAATCGAATCCCTATTTTACAAATGAGGTAACTGAGACACAGAAAATTTAAGCACTTATGCACATAGCCACATTTCGTTTATTTATAGTCACATCTGTCTCCTCCTCTAGACTGTAGGCTTCTTCTGGACAGGGAACAAGTCTAACAACTCTATTGTATTGTACTCTCTCAAGTGCTTAGTACAGAGCTCTGCACACATAAAGCACACAATTAATATCATTGATTGTCTGATTAAGTGACTTGCCCAGGGTCACACAGCAGACAGTGGTAGAGCAAGATTTAAAAAACAGACCCTCTCACTCTCAGGCCTGCGTTCTTTTCACCAGAGCTTTTAGGCCACACTTCTTCATGGTCAGTCCACAATGTTCAAACACTGAACTAAAGGCCTGGGGTCCAGGTTATAGAACAGGAAGCAGCATTACCTAGTGGATAGTGCATGGGTCAGAAGGACCTGGGTTCTAATCCCTGCTCTGCCACTTCCCTGCTGTGTGACTTTGGGCATGTCACAACTTCTCTGTGCCTCAGTCAACTCATCTGTAAAGTGGTGATTAAGACTGTGAGCCCCATGTGGGACATGAACCGTGTCCAAACTGACTAACTTTTATCTACTCCAGTTCTTAATACAGTGACAGGCACATAGTATATGTTGCTGACTTGTACTTCCCAAGCGCTTAGTACAGTGCTCTGCACATAGTAAGCGCTCAATAAATACAAATGAATGAATGAATGAATGAATGAATAGTAAACCCTAAATACCATTAAAAAAAAAGACAAGGTCCCTGTCCCTGCAGGACTCATGGTCTACGAGTAAGGGAGAACAGGTAGTTTATTTCCAGAGAATAATAATGATAATAATATTTTCTAAGCACTTATTAGTGTCAAGCACTGTAATAAGCCCTGGGGTAATTACGAGATAATCAGGTTCCACATGGGGCTCTCAGTCTAAGTATGAGGGAGAACAGGTATTGAATTCCCATTTTACGGGTGAGGGAACTGAGGCACAGAGAAGCTGAGTGACTTGCCCAAGGTCACACAACAGACAAGTGGTGGAGCTGGAGTTAGAACACGGGTCCTCTGACACCTAGGCTTGTGCTCTTTCCACTAGGCCAAGCTGCTTCTCAGAGAAGTCAAGTAACTTGCCAAAAGTCACTCAGAAGGCAAAAGGCGGGGCCAGAACTAGACCCCCAAGTGTCCAAATTCGCACTAGGCCATACTGCTTCCCAGCATGGAGGAGGATAAATCCATCTGCAAATCTTCCAGAAACCTAGGAATAATGGTTCCCACTGTCTAGATGGAGACACACTGAGGCACAGAGAATTCATATGACCCAGCTGAGATTCTCCCCCGATGTTAGAGCAGGAAGTAACAATTTAACTTGGCTCATTTCCCATAAGTCCTTGAGACAAATGTCTCAGTTCTTCCGCAGTAAACTCTGGACCCTTAAACTATACAGTCCACTGTCCCTTAGGCCCTTCTTTGGACTCCAGGAAAAGCATGGACATTCAATCAATCAGCCAATTAATTAATGGTAGTTATTGAGTGTTCACCGTGTGCAGAGCATTATACTAAGTGCTTGGGGGAGTTCGATACAGCAGAGTTTGTAGATACACTCCCTGCCCACAGTGAGCATTCATACAGTCTAAAGGAAGAAGGAAGGGAAAAGGTTTGGGGCATTCTTTAGTCCTCCGGGCAAGCACATCAAAGATAAAGATTTGGAGAAGCTCCTCCTGCCCTCAAGAAGAAACACTGTCCACCAAAAGGAGAAGCAGCATGGTCTAGTGGAAAGAGCACGGGCCTGGGTTATAAATCCCTGTTCTGCTACTCGTCTGCTGTGCGATCTTGAGCAAGTTACTTAACTTCTCTGGGCCTCAGTTCCCTCATCTGTAAAATGGGGATTAAGACCGTGAGTCCCCTGTGGAACATGGACTGTGTACAACTTGATTAGTTTGTATCTACTCCAGTGCTTAGTATAATAATAAGCACTTACAAATACCCTTAAAAAAAGAGAAGTCACAGACATGTAAGTAGCTAGAGACAAGGACTCTTTGTAAATCAGCTGGTCCAACCCACTGCTTCTACTGAAAGCATCCCAGGGTTTCCTCATCCAGGCCTCCTTTCAACCTGAGAGCCTGCACTCCCTTTCTGCACTGCTCAGTGTTCACCCCTCTGCCTCTATCCTGAGGTGGGCCCTAGTGTTTTCGAGACATCAAAAATGTTTTAGCAG